>NW_006799995.1:331086-374934 GCF_000485575.1 Poecilia formosa
TTTTTTTTATTGTGAAACTCCCAGTATTTGAATGTGATCATGTTATCTTTCAGAGACTGGGTTCAATGCGTCTTTTGAAATGACACAAGCCCATAAATGAATAAATATTGAAATTAGATGCAATTGCCACTGTACTGGTGTTTGTCACGTTTTTTTTTTCTTTCTTTTTTTTTTTTTTTTTTTGACTTGTGCAACATGTCTTCATTGCTACAAACAAAGCGGGTTGACGGATTCCGCCGCTTATTTACGGTCTTTTAAGAATGCAAAAGGTGCAGCAGATTTATGAGGCTGTCTGTGTGCAGAGGTAGGTAAGTCTGCTGCCTTACCTAAGTGGATTACGAGGTTTTAGGCTTTTCTCCTTGCACAACTTATCGGCAGAAAATAGGCGTTGCAAGACGTCGGAGAAATATTGCCACCCTGACTCCTCATAACATCACCATTAGCCACGGAGGATTGCAGAAATGTGATTAATACATCAGCATTTTGACAGTGTGAGGCTGAAAAGGTAATATGGATTATTACAATGGCTGTAGAGCTCAATACCGCCAACCAAGTTTATCCATTTATCTGCAATGATGAGGCTCCTTTGTGTTGTATGCCGTTGTAACATCTATCTAAATAACAAAAGATATCGTTCGTATACGCCGTTGTTGTGCTGTTAATATTCAGCCAATGCAACAATGCATGTGGGAATTGAGTAAGGAGACAAAACTTGACTCAGAGTGGAGGGAAAAGTCCATAGAACATTACGAGCTTTATGAATCGATGTTCGAGCCTCTGGTACTCGCCATTTCTTCCTTGGCTCAGGTATCTGATTACCTTCAAACAAAAATATTGCTCCTGTTCTGTTCAATTACCACTGACCAAGTGCTGAATGATGCAATTCACTATCTAAGAGGTATTTTTTTTCTTCCTTTTTGTGCTCACTTTGTGTGTGTCCCTTTTAGTCAGCCTTGGATGATACGTGCTGAATAAATGCCATTTTTCTGTCGTTTCAAGTGCCTCTTTTCTTTCTGCATTCATTCAAGCTTTCAATACCTTTTCTCCCCCTCTCTTCTCCTGTCTCTTTTTTTTTCCACGAGCAGGAGGGTTTTACTTTACTCCTTTGTCATCCTAATTGATTGCATTAACCTTTTGAGTATTGAATTTCCTGTGCATCATGCCGAGCACAATGTGGAATATTATCATAATCCCTCCAAGTAATGGACACAGGGCAATCAACAATGCTTTAGGAAAAGTACATCTTTGAAAGATGGAGCGTCATGTTATTTTTCCATCCAAAGATCTAGATAGGCGGAGATTGTAGGCTTTCAGAAACTTTCTCCATAAATCCAGGGTATTTTTTTTTGTATTGTTCCAAGCAAATAGGTTGGAAACTTACATGAAAGTTTGTGTAATTCTTGATAGTGAATAAAACTGATTTTTATGAGACAAAATAAAAGACATGCACTTCAAACTTGATTGCAGTGCCTTCAGTTTCGCTGAGCTTTATGTTTAGGTTATAAAAATTGTGGTGGAAGCTAGTGTTGTACCGATATGTTGCTAGCTGAGTTAAACACAGATTTGATTGGTTTTTGATTTCTGCCTTGTGGCTAAATTTCTGTTGAAATGAGCTGGCCAAGCAAATGGAACAAGTCAGAACATAAAAAGAAATCTGCCTTTTATCATTGTAGATTTATTTTTTTCCAACTATTTGCAAGATTCCTGCATATTTTCCATTTCAAGGTCCCTTACTTTTCCTGACTTACATTTAAAAATTGACTTATAAATGTTTTCCAGTCAGTTTTTATAACATTCCAGACAAAATATGAACCTAGTTGTTTTGTATTTGTTGTGTAATGTCTTTATCTTTCATTAATCATGGAACAACAACATGATGCTAAGGTTGGCATATGACTGCTGCGAGGTATTGTGCACCTCCTCAAATGTTGCAATGTTGCTTTTATATCTGTAAACATTTTGCTGCTGCTTTGCTTGATGTTCAATTCATATGTGTTTCACTGCTTTAGGTAAAGTTTATGTCCAGAATGTGTGAGGTCTGCAGAGACCCCTAGACCTGTACAAGTCCTGGGTGGAGTGAAGGTCAGCCCTGGTGATCTTCTCTGCAGACCTGATTGGTCATTGTAGTTTGGACCTCTCCTGTTTTGTGGTGAACCAAGCCACCAAGTGACGGAGAAGCACAGGGTAGACTGAATATTGGAGAGTAGAAGATGACCATTTTGGTAGATTGTATTTCCTGAGGAATGCTGCAGGAAATACAGCCTTTACAGAGTTTTCTACCAAACAGTGTCTTATGTGTGACGGTCGTCTCAGATTAAGAGAAAGGGTGGCTTGTGGGTACTGGAAATCATCCACAGGTGACTTACCTGTTTCTGCGAGCAAGAGTTTGAGATGAGGTGAGTCATGAATGAAGGATGCAACACTGTTGCTTCCTCCACTGTTGCCCAATAAGTCCTAGAACAAATATGAATGGTTTTAAGATGGCCTCCAAAAGCCTGTGTGGTGAGTGAGTCAAAGTGTTCTCAGAAAAAAATTCAGACTTTTAAGTCTTTTGTCAAATATTAAAGGAAGTCAATGAAGACTTTGCCTTTCTTTCTACTGTTGCCGCCGGTGATCAACTACAAAGTTGGTTCACCAGTTAAGCAACTTTGTAGTTGTTGCCTTTTTTAGAAAAACAGTTTTCTAAAGTCTCTTCTTTTGAAATGACAAAAAAAATAAAATGTTGTTGTCTCAAGTGAGACAGTTGCTTTTCTTTCTGAGAAATCCAGGTAGAGAAGTTGTCAGGTGAATTATTCATTTTCCGAGTATTAGCTGTGTTGGGTAATAAAGAACATCTCTTCTTTATCAGTTCTTTATCAAATCATAAAGTTCAGCATATCATGTAAGTGTGATTGAGATGGATATTTGTATAAACTGAGAAACTTTTCTGAGGAACTGTGAATCTATTCACACTGATTTAAGGGGGTATACTGCCACTTTGACTAGTGGCGATATACCCCCTTAAATCATTGTGAATAGATTAAATCATTGTTCCTGTTTGAAGTTTCTCAGTTTATACAAATATCCGTCTCAAATAGCTTGGCTGATTGCAAACCTAGCCACCACGTGCTTAAAAAGCAGCAGCTCCGAACTTGAAGCTGCTAAACCGCGAGCCTCCCGAGTTGACATCGACTCCCTGACAGGTGTTGAAGCGTCTTTAGAAAAAACTAGGAGAAAATCCAGCTGCCTTTGATTTAAGCCAGGCATCTGACATTCAAACTTATCACAAAAAATATATATTTTGACACAAAATCAATTTGACCAATACTTATATCTCAATTTGTAACCAGTGCATCCAGGTTGCAGTGAATAACTTTATCTTTGGGTGTGTCGAACCCGAACATGGAGTAAAATCATTGCAATAAAGCGGGATACAATTCAAAGCTCATTTTATTTATTTACAGCACATAGTTTTGAGGGGTCAGCATAAATAAGCTTTAGTGACAAGGTAAGCCTGCGATTTAGCATGGCATGGACTTTAATCTCTTTACCCGCTTTACAATACTCTGTTTTGGTTCAAGGGGGTGTGTTAGTTGGATTTTCTCTACAATTTTCCCTCTGAATAATAAGAGCGAGTTTGCTCATATTGCTTTATTATTATGAGTTCTCCTGGCCCAGAATGATATGAATGAGGAGGGACTTTGAAATAAATTTAAACAGGCATTACTAGTATATTCCACAGTTACGCTGCACCTTAGCTGCTTCAATAATATTAAGGCCCCCGAGCTTAAAACCTACAGAAGACACTCCAAGGATAACAATGCAATAATAGCCTGTTAACAAGGTCGGAGGTAGCCTATTGACTTTAATCTGTTGCTGTAGCTGTTATATTTAAACACAATAGTAAAGGAATAAAAAGTAGTTTATGTTGCAAGACCAATGTAATACCCATAACTGTCTTATAAAGGCTTAATGTCAGAAGGCTTTAGGGGAAGTGTCAGTTGAATAACACTGATCAGCCTTGAGCTTGGGAATTAGAGACAGCAAATCTTTTCACATAACCTGGCAACTGGGAGAGTTTAAAGAGATGCAGAGGTGGGCTGCAACTTTTGCAAAGCAATTTTTTGATGCGTTTTACACGTCATATTACAGTAATTTAAGGTGCTGATAGAGTTTTGCGAAAATAAAAACATGGAGGCAACCTGCATTTAGACAACAACAAGTATTATCCAGCATGCAGCTACACATTAGTGGCGAGGCAAGATGTAATTTATTCGAAATGGAATGAAACGTTGCTGGTCATCTGCAAACATTTTCAGATGCACGCATGTTTACGCCGTGGACCGCCCAGTTGCTCTCGCTTGTGGCGTCTGCAGGCCGGCTCTGTGTAAATCCTTTAAATAAATTAAAATGATCGATTGCTGCAAAACAGACCAAAAACTGTTACCCCGTTTCTGTGGAAACGGTTGGCATTATCTGGTTTGTGTTTATGAACTGAGGCAAAATACCCTGTAATTCATATCAACTCTATTATAGTTTTTTTTTTCCTAGCACAAATAGGAAAAATCAATGGAAACAAGCTCTTATGCATGGATAGATGCTGGGTTTTGATCAATACTGTTTTCACAGGGATGGTGCCTTTGAGTTTGATTGAGGCCAGGTTGCACAGAGCTGGTCGGAAGCTGTATAGAAATGCAGATGCCTGGGAGGAAACGCACTCACCATTTGGGCAAAAATCTTTTGGTACCTGAGTTTTATTGATCAGAGTAGAATCGTGTGATTAACTGAGGGTGAGGGTCATAAAATAAGTCAAGGTCACTCAGCAACACCAGCCCTAATCCCGTCCATCTTTTGTATTCAATCAAGCGTCACTGGTATTCCACTGGGATTCTCTGTGCCCTCAGCATATGGAAACTAAGGGCCCCTTAGCTCAATTATAGAAGCGCATCGAGCTTCAGAATATTGACATATTTCTGTATTCTGAAAATGTCATGGATAACGATCAACTCGTTCGCCAGAAAACGCTTTCATAGAAACCTAAGATTTGGAGGCAAGATGGAGACGGTATTGAATTTGTGGACTTGCTATAAGGTCACGATACTTCCTAACACTGTAAAGTTTTTACTCCTTTGTCTCACACTGTGTTGGTAAAAAAAAAATTAAAAATATATAATGAGGCAGGTGTTTTGCACAGTTAGCGATAAGTGGGCTAAGTAGTTACACAACAGATCTAGTTATGCTCAGTGATCACCATTAATTTAGTTTATCATCAGCTGGGTGCACAGAGATAGACTTTACCCACAGATAAAATAAATTGTGACACTTAAGGAATATATTTCAGTTCATTGGTTGTACATCTGTTTAATTATTGACTAATGCTATGGAGGAGAAGGTTTCTTCCATTAACGACACAGTCAAACTTACAGATAAGACTGTAAGAAGCAGGTTTATCTTTGCTGCATCTGTACTTATGTGTCTTATTGATTATTAACAAACAGATCTTAGATGTATCTAAAACAATAACAGCCTTCAGAAACTTCAGCACAGTGGGGAAAAGTGATCATACTATGGAACATATTTACCCTTCGTCACGTTTCAACCACAAACTTCAAGGAGCTTTATTTGGATTTCATGAGAAAGATCCGAACAAGGAATTCCATGATGACAGAAGAAAAACTGGCAAACATGTTTGTAAATGATTTACAAATAAAAATCTGAAAAGTGCGGCATGCCTTTGCATTCAGTGCTTTGTTACCCTGACTCCCTTTTTTAATTGCCTTTTATTCAAGTTGGGATGAGGTTGAGAGCAGGCTTAGCTTATAAAACAAAATCTCAAATTTTAAACATCTCACCAAGCTCAGTTCTGCCAAGACATGAATATCCACATAAAGTTAGAGGCCTGGCTGGGAGAAAACTATTCAGAGAACCAGTGAAGAGGCCACTGGTAAATCTGGAGGAACTGCAGAACTAGATTCTCAGGTAGGAGAGTCTCCTGACAATACAACTCTCAGTTTCTGCAAATCAGGCCTTCATGGGTGAGTGGCAATTAAAACAACCAAGACCATTTTGTAGTTTGGCTATAGTCATTTGAAATGCACAATGTGTATGTGCCCTGTTTCTTGAGCAGGGGCTGTGAAGCAAGAGCTGTTGTGAAGACAGATAAATATGTTGCAATGCTGTTAGAAAAAACCTGTTATAAACACTGCAACAGAATATTGTGATCTTCCACTACCACAACAACCCTAAACATAAAACCATTTAATTGCACCAAGAGCTGCAATTAAATGGCTTTCATCAAAGGATCTATGTGTTAAAATGGCCTAGTCAAAGTTGAGACCTAAATCCAATTGCAAGCATTTGCAAGTTCACAGATGCTCCCAGTCTTTGCATGTGCAAACCTAATAAAACTCCAAAACACCTGCAGCTGTAATGGCAGTGGAAAGGCGGTTCTATAAAGTGTACTAAGTGAGGCTCTGAGTACATTTGCACATCAATATTTAGATTTATTATTGTTTAAATCAGCTATTTTTCTTTCTGCTATTGGCCTGTCATATAAAATTCAAGTGAATCATACTGCTGTAACATGAAGAAATGAAAAGAAGTTTCACAGGGGTGAATATTTTTTTTTTGTATGGAACTATATACTTTTACCATAACTTCTCTTTAATTTGTTTTTCCACTTATAACTCGTGCATTTCCTGTCACTTGCAAGTTTTCTCCGTTCTGTTTTCGAGTTTAAATTCTCCATCTTTCTCCGATCTGCATCGTCTTGAGGACAGAATGCTAATTGTTCTAATCTGGTTACCGCTTGCTATTTTCAACAGTTCCATTAGAAAACTCCAATCCTCCCCCACCCGGCACCTCTCCCTCCACCTCCCACTCTCTCTACCCCCCGTCTGCCCTGACCTACATGGTAGTCACATGGCCCCGGCTCCCTGGCTTGGCATTTTATGGAAAATCTGCAGGAGATAAAGCCACAGGGTTTAAAGTGTTATCCCTGCCTGTCCTTTGAGAAGGGCTAAACACTGAATGAGGTGTTATTGCATCAATGCTGTTGGACACACACACACATGCACACACACACACTCAAAGGAACCAAAGAGGATCTCTTCCTCCCTCCTTCTTCCTCTCCCTCTCTCTCCTCAGTTTGATTGGATTTAGTAGAGTGTCACCACTGTGACTTTGGGGGATTTCTCTTTCCCTGTCACTGTCTTCTGCACGCTCACTCAGGTTATTTACTTTACTTGTCCAGAAAATGGACTCTGATCTGCAGCTTACCAGCAAAGCCAGGGGGGAGACAAGTGCATTGTGGTAGTTAAGATATGCCCGACAGCCACCTAGACGCTTCCTTTCCCCTTCCCCGCGCTTACTGGTTCACTCGCTCCCTTGCTGGTGCTGAGGGCTTAGTTTTTTTTTTTTTTATTTTGCATTGTGACCGAGTCCCCTTCACACTGTTGTCTGCCTGTAAATTTTCTGCTGCCCTTGCTATTCAGCCAATTACAGCAAAAGAGCTTTAGTGATTTTTTTTTCTCTCCCCCCTTGTCTTCCTCCTGGTGTATATTTATATATTTATTTTACAAGCAAATGACAAGCATCGCTGAAGGTTAAAAAAATGCTGAATTTCACAGTGCGTATAATGTCATTTTTTTCTGTAGCGGGGCTAATCAATAGACAGCAGCTTCATCTTGTGCAAAACAAACACATGCACACGGCAGACTGTTACAGCTTCCGTGCCTGTTGCATGTAAATATTGAGGAGGAAGAGTGATAAAAACTCTTGAGTTTTTTTGTTGCCAATTTTCATTTATTTTGTGAAATAAGCACAATGACACACATCACCCTCCATTTCCACTGTTATACTGGATAGGAATGTGTAAAACCCATAATTTTGACTTTATTTTGTGTCTTTTTTATACTGATCAATTCAGAAAAATCTAACATATCTGTGCACATTTATGCAGTGGAAAAAAATACAGATGTTAGAAAATACTTTTGTTGCTTTTGTTCTTATCTTTACAAAATTACTCTTAAATGTTCCACTAGGTAACAAAACAGAACTGAATCCGTTTGGTTTTATTTTGTTTTTTTTTAAGTTGAACTCAGTGATTTAATCAGTAATCAGTGACTTCTGGCTCACCTGGGGTATAAATATGACAAAGCACATAAACCTAGTTTAGTTTTCCCAGTGTAATACCATAGAGTAAAAAACATACTCAACAGTTTTTGAGTATGTCACAAAAAATGTAAAAAAAAAAAAAGAAAGAAAAAAAACAACAAATTGCAGTCTATGGTATAATTGCTTACATTTAAAGCAATACAGACTCTACCTGCTGAGGAGGCTGAGGTCTCTCGGAGTTCATTGGGGCGCTCCAGACATTTTTTGACTCTGTGGTTCATCAGCCATCTTCTGTGATGTAGTTTACTTGAGCAGCAGCTTATTTACAGCGGAGAGGAAGCGGCTAGATAAGCTTATCATGAAGGCCAGCTCTGTCCTAAGATGCCCTCTTGACCCAGTGCAGGTGGTGGGAGACCAAACTTAAATCTTGTTAGAAAATACCATCTCTGTTGGACGTTGTGTCCCAGCTGTTACTAAACTGGAGAGCTCCTCCAGTGACAGACCGCTGCATCCTCGGGGGCACAACGGAGTGTTACTGCAGATCCTTCCTCCCAGCAGCTGTTAGGCCAGTGGTGGCCAAACTTGTTGCAACATGGGCCAGAATCCCAAAGTTGTAAAAGTGCTCCGGGGGACCAAATAGCTTTTCCAACTTGAAATGTAAAATAATGTAGTAATTTAAAAGAAAAATCTGTTCAGCAATGCATTCAACATAGAATCTTCTTTCAGTTTATTTGGTCTACTGTATAAAGAGTAAAAAATTAATAGAAGAATTCAGCACTAGTCTTTTTTTTTACTTAGGAATCTATGTATGTTTACAGCTGTACTTACTATGAAATTAAAATAAAAAGAAAAATACTTTGTATGTAGCACTTTCCATTAAGGAAGAATCAAATATGTCATGAAAAGGATCAGATTTGTGCCAGTCTTGATCTGCAGTCGGTGGCTGGACAGAATTGTTTATCACTTTGGACATACCTGTGTATTAACAGCACACTTTTTTAACTTTTTTTTGTTAATTTGCTTTTATTACAGAGTCTATCTTTTCTTTTTGATTTCACTTTTTTATCTAGAGGTGAATCGGCAGGCCTGCGTTTTGCCTGTTACTTTTGAACTGGGTACAAAAAATAAATTATTCCTATTCTGTTCTCTTCTATTCTAAACATGCATTTATTTTAATACATTTGTCACCTCTTTACCAGGGGTAGCAATGTGGAGGGAGCGAGATGAAGCTAATTCTACATTGTAAAAAACTTGTGATTTATGAGTACAGAAACAGAAGTTTGATTTCTCCAGAGTTTGCAGGTCGCATAGTTTGTCCCCCTGCAACTGTTTTAGCTTTTATGCCGTCAGCGTCTTCACTGTCCTCCTGACATTAATCTGCTCTGTCCCATTCTGTCAACCCTGATACTCGTAGTTATATATTCAGTAATAGGTTTAGAAGTGCACATCCTTAAGCCCTTCAACACGATATTGTGATGTGCTCTGCCTCATTATGTGCACCATATGTCCACCTCAGGTAAGATTTTGAGCTCGTTTTGCTTCCTTTGTGGCTCTAGGTGTGTTTGACCTCACAGCACCAGAGGGGCTATCGATACATTGTCAAATGTAATGCAAAGCCACAAAGCAGTTGTGGAATGCGTCTCGAAGAGTCTGCCATGTTGCATTCTGGTGCTAAAACGACCGGAGAAAACATCCTCTTTTAAATACTGGATAAGATAAGGCGACGAGGGCCGCTTTGCATCACTGCGGTGACTGGCTGTAGTAACGTCGGATCTATATTTGACAGGGCAAGTGCAGGGTTACAACAGTCCCTCTGCAACCTCCAAGCGGAACATCACATAGATTTTATTGTTCCATCTCTCATAAAAACCAAACCAGAAGTTACACAAGTGATAATTGTGCATAAAAGCAGCGACACCACAAAATGCAGAGTGTTCCAAAACAAGAGAGCAGAAGAATAAAGGGCTCTTTCCACCAGTGTTAAATTCAGCCACGCCTAGCAGTGGGAACGGAAAGCAAAACTGCTTAATGTGACAAAATAAAGACAGAAACACTCTGAGGGAAAGTTAGAATTAGGATCCTGAAAGATTTATGCCTCCATTTTATTTATAATTTGTTTTCTTTTCCTTATTGGAATCGAGTTGCAACTGAATATTTGATGAGCACAGCCTGGAAGGATGTTATGTCAGCAAGGAAACAACAACAACAAAAAAAAAAAAGTAAAGAGAAACAACCAAGAAATGTATTTAGCAAAGTTTGCGCTTTGGAGTAAACTAACATGCCTTTGCTTTCATGAGTGGCTCATTAATTGAATGTGGTGGTGTTGGGGTGGGGAGTTTGCTATCTGCAGGTTGTGCTGAGCCCTGGCGAGGATAGCTGCGCCTTTCCATATGCACTGCGCCGAGTGCTGGGTACTCTCCGTGCACAGAACACCATCTGCATTTTGCTGTTAACGCGCCTTCATATCCTAGGGAGGATTAGGAGAAAATCCCCAGGTTTTTTTCAACCAGTTGACAAATATCAGATTTGTCTCTAAAAAATTAGCTCCATCTATATCTCCCACCATATGACACACAAAAAAGATTATCTTTAATACCCAGCCAGCTTGGACGGGGAAAAAGCAGATTAAAGTTTCAGTTTGGTCATATTTACGAGGCCACTTCAAGTGCGACACAGTACACAGACCTCTTCACGGCGAGCCCCCCCCCCACCTCCTCACACATATCCACCCCCAAGCTTTCCTCTCTAAAAACAAGATGTCCGCCTTGAAACAATTAGACATCATGCTTAAATAATTCATCATTTCCCAGTCAGTCTTTCTCTCCTACGTGTCCTTTAAATAGACAGATTGAGCTGCCGAAGGGGCTAAAGTGAATAACAGCAGCAGGTGCCTTTTCAGATGGAGCTTTGTAGTCTACAGAGGGTGCTGAGCTGTTATTTTAGTGGCCCACTGGTAAGGAGCAGGGGGTGGCTGGGAAACCAACCTGACAGCTGACCTGAGACCCCAAAGCTGTCCTGTTAGCAGCCTTTCTTTGCTAAACTACTCTACTACACAACAAACTCTCCTCAATGTAGTCAGCAATAGTTCCATTCACAGCAAAAAGAGCCTAAAAGAGCAAACATCAAGTGCTGGTCCTTTGCCATTTTAATCATTTTATTTCACCTGGCAGGTCACGTTGGAAGACCAGGTTAGATGATATTATTTCTTATTTGATAACATAATCTAAGCCGAGCCGCTGTGGATCTTTTGAAGTGTGCATCACCACGTATACTCTATATGTCCACCTTGCTGTCTCATCAACGCGACTCCATCATCACTGCAACGACCCACTAAAACCATCTCTTTAGCTCACCCTTTGCCATCCACTCACCACGACATGCTGGTTGGTTGAAACCGAAAGTAATGCTGGTGGTATGATTTGGTCTGATTAAATCAACTAGTGATTACCTGACCACTTCTGGACAGTTACAGTGCATTGACATTTAGAGACAGTTAATCAAAACGGTGACGTTCCCAGTCTGGATGCAGCAGAACACTGTGATTTCCACACCCTTCATCCCAAAACATATCGGCTATTCAAGCTGTGAGGCCAACAACAGGAATGCACAGTCAAAGACAGTGGGAGAATTTTAAGGTATTACAACAACTTCTTTATTGGTTGCAAACGTAGCACCTGTTTGTAAGTATGCCGGCATACAACATATACCCAGAGTGTTGCTTTGGCTCATTCATAACTGTCTGAGAAATGCTCAGAGTTTAAGTCCCGCCCCAAAGAACATTTCTCCCCACACCTCCCACACTCAGCTCCTCCAGACTAGCAGCAGCAGCAACTGGTAAACACCTGGTGGAACCTGGTGAACTCCTGAGAATGGTTGCAAATGCCATCAATGGAAAGTGTGAAGAAGCATTGTGGAGAATAGCACTAGGTGCCTGGAAAATATCTAATACACCCTTTTTAAGGATTTCCTGATTTTTCATAATAGAGCTTTTAAAGTTGCACTGCTCTTCCTTTTTCTATTGATGTTTTTTTTATTTCTTCTTTAATGCACTGGCAGCATAAAAAGATACATGTGTTTTAGTTCCAGCCAGGGAATTATTGTTATTATGTTGTGACAATACTATAAGGCTCATGATGCAGGGCAGCAAGGAGCCCAGACATTAAACCCAACATTAACCTTCCCCACAAACCAACAAAAAAATCTGCTTGTGAAACAGTTTTTACTGTAGTTTGTTTAGGGAATTCAAATCAAAACCGTGTTGTTACCTTGTCCACTACCAACTTATTAATGAAAATGCATATGGCTTGAAAAGCACAGACCTATTGCCAATTTTTATAAGAATGATTATTGTATAGACAATTGTGTGAAATAAATTAAAGTTAGGTTAATTGCAGGTCGAAAGTAGACTGAATCGACTCAAATGCCAGAGCCAAATAAAACCAGCGTTAGTCGAAGGGGTTGTAGTTAACTCACTAAAGTTCCTGAGCAGAAGTTATTGGGTAGGTCATATTTCATCAAGGTCAACCTGCCCAAACAGGATCTGAGCCACGATCAATGGAACCAGGTGAAAATAGACAATTTTCAGAAATCATATGAAAATAATTAAAATGATAGGAGAAACGTGAGCATTTCCATAATTCACTACAAATTCAAAGTTAGAAAGAGAAATAAAAAACAATACGCAATGATTTAAGGACCCTGGTAGGATACATGAAATAATGAGTGCATACAAAATGGGAACAGTAATTGGCAAAGGGGAGATTTGACCCAGGGCCAGTGTTTACTTTATCCTCCATTGGAGGATTTAAGAAACTCTCTTCCTAAAAATAAACTCCTCTGACCCTGAAGGAGGTCATTTCTGTCTGCAGTAGCAGATTGTAAGGCTGAACGTGCATCATTATTACCTATCAGCATGCATCAGGGGGGATTTAAACATCCAAGTACTGTAAGATGCTCCTTAAGCCTCTGCTAAGTCAGTGTGTTCTTCCTGACCATTTCATAATCAAATACATAATCGTCATCTGCAAGAGACAGAGCTGAAGGCCTAAGGCCCTACCTGGTGTCCTGGATGTCAACTTCTCTGCTTCCGCTCAAGACCACTGCCCCACCCAGAGGTTGCTTTCTGAACACAGGAGCCCCATAAATGAAATTAAGGTGTCAATTAGTCAATTACGGCGTAATAACTCTGAGGGCAGACATTTAGAGACAAAGAGAACCTCAGCTAAGTTCATTTCCTCTAGCCCAGGAGCCTAGCGCTTGGCACACGTCACTCTCCACCCAGACTCGCTGAATAAGGGCCCCAGCGCTCTCCCTAATGTTATTTTCCCCTGGATATCTTTTTTGATCAACAATTTCCTTTCATGGGTTTGTTTTTCAGATGCGGGGATGCACTTTTTCTATCCCCAATTTGGCTAGGGAGAATTTTATAATTTAGTAATTAAAATCTTTGTTAGGCTTTAGAAATTGTGGCTAATTGAATTTAATGGGAAGATGAATTTCAATTTTATTTGATTAGCAGGACCCCTGGCATAGGTATTTATGGAAAAAAAAAACTCTACAAAAATATGCTGTGTGGGCTAAGATGGCATAATAGAATTACAGATAATCGGATTTCGCCGTCATGAATTTCACTCTAATTTCACTATAATTTTCCATTAGATAGCTGGTTTACAAATATTTGCTCATCTGCGATGGGAAAGGCTATCTGTCTAAAATGATTACCGAGCGAGCCTTCAGAATAAGTCCCCCCCCCCTCTTTTTTTTTCTTCCTCCCTTTTAAAACCAGATTGCAAGGGATCAAAATTAGGAAGATTGCATTATGGATGTCTGCATCCGGGAGAGCAATGGGGGAGATATGATGATTACGGCCGGGGGATGAAAGCAGTGTCAAGAAAAATGTATGACTGAAAAACATAGGCCTGCTCTATCTGCCAAAATCTCTGCTCTCAGCAAACTCCTCCTGCAACGTCCTGGATTGTGATTCATGAACTATCAGCGCAAAAAAAAAAAAAAGAAAAAAAAGAATTACGTTGACATATAAATACACCTTTTGCTTCATACGAACTCAGTTTTAATTGTCTCTGAGCGTGCGCCTGCAGTTGGACCGTGCAAAAGTGTTGGCATATGCATACAAAACACATCTAGACAGCAGTTAGGAAAATCAAATGGACGACTCGGGATCATCACGATGGCTAATGCAAATTGTAATCCTCAAATCATCAAAATGTGCCGTTTTGTTGCCATTGTTTGGGCCTCGGTTGTGCGTAACTTTAATATTCAGCTCCTGACTCGGCTCCAAAAATAAATAATAAACCAAATCATAAACAGACGTGAGAAGGAATAATATTCCTCATCCCAGACAACCTCGACTGACATTAGGCTGAACTCTTGTGGAGTCCCACTCTAAAAGGCTCTGCTGCAGAATTAAGCTTTTACACGTTCAATTTCCTGCCTGTTTCACACCACATGACAGCGAAGATGAAGAATAAACACAAACTCTATTAATTTGTTGTTTTCACAGTTAGAGACTCTAGTAGGTGCTGCTTCTTTTGTGTAATCTCCCATCTCGCACATACATACACACGAGCGCTCACACACCACGTGTAGGTCCTGCTGGATAAAATACGACCACCATCCCATACCATCTCACACCCACTCCCTCCCATTCGTTCTCTCACTTCTTGCCCCAAACTGCCAGAGACAGCAAGAGGGGTTCAAAAACACATTCTGACTTTCTGCAAAGGTCAGATTTCTCACTCGGCATGTCTCTGGGCTTTGGGCACAAAAGCCACTGAATTCACATCTTTCAACTGGGCCACGGCTTTTGTCCCAGGGAATGGAGGACTCGGAGTCGGCCCTGCAGACCGACTAGCCCCTCCTGGAGTGCACTGTCAGGGGCAGCCGAACGTCTGGCCCAGAGGCCCTTTGACTGATGTACCCCTACTATGTCACATGCACGGCAGCGCATACGCACACGCGCTCCACCTTGCCCTCTACATTCTCCCGCACGCACAGCACGATGCCCTCAGACCACATCAAACGAAAATCCCCACAGCTTTCATTTGAAAAGTAATGGTTTTGCCCCTGAAGATGGCAGCTCGGGGGCCAGAGGGCTGCAGTGCATGGACAGCACACCCCCCTGTTCCTGCAGTGGACATTGTTGTATGGAAACTATTCAAACTGCACACCAGAATTTTTCAGTCTTGATAAACCTTTGTTGTAAGTTACAGCTGATTGCTCCAGATATTACATTTACACAGTGTCTTGTGTAAATGACACAAGATTACATTTACACAGTGTCTTGAAATCCCTTCAAAAATACTGTAATACCTTTTCAGCATCAGTAGGGGGTTGACAACGTTAACATTAACAATGTCAAAATTCCAGAAAATGATACTGACACGGCTAAAGCAGCGCTGGACTCAATCATATCTCATGTTGTCTTTGACCTTTTCAACTTTTTCCTCAGTCATTTACATCAACTTAAGTTTGATGTTTATTTGATACACAGCCATGGCAAAAGATAGACAAGACTCTCTCTTAAAGGGGGTTGGGTGGTATCATGGAGAAAAAACTTTTTTGAGCTTTTAAAAAAATTGTACATTGTTATTTCCTCATAAAGCACATAAATAACCTATTGCATGTTTGAGAAATCCTTGAATTCCCAGTGGCAGCCATTCAGGGGTGCCTAAACACCAGCCCATACAATGTCCTGCCTATTTACCCAAAGCTCCTCCTTGCTGCCCCACAGAGCACCTCTGCCCCTCACGGCTCCACCAGACCAGCAGCAGCAACAACAAACACCTGACTGAACTTATCATACAAACTAATTCTTACTCCAATGCTTCTAAAAACTGTTTTTAACAGCATCAAGGAGGAACATTGTTGTGATGACCTGCTAAATGGTCAGAAAGGTTAGCTTCTGAAAGATCTTCTTAAAGAGACAGGCTCATTTTAAAGACATAGATGTGGCTGTAATGCAAAATCAGATGTCTTTTAAGTTATGTCTCATATATGCAGCATGTTTATAACAACTGAAGGTAACATAGTTCTTTCATTTAGTTGTAAAATGGGACTATGTGACTGGAAATACATAATACCCTCCTTTTAAAAAGGCTCCACTGTTGTTGCAGCTTCCAGCTTAGAAAGTGATAGTGTTTATGCATGAGACAGGCCATGTCCTTAGTATCTCAATTTCAGAAAATGAATAAAATGTTATCACCAAAATCTCTGTGTAAGGACAGTCATTGCAAAGGTAGCAAAAAGCTCTTTCAGAATATCCGTGTTTGTGTGAACAGGGCCTGTTTTTATAGATCCATTGTATTTTTGTCTTTACTTTCCATATACTATCCAAATAAAGTATTCTTAGTCTGTGTATGAACAGGAGGTGCTGTGTTTAGAGTCATCACAGGAATCATGTATTCATATGAACGTCTGCTGAGTTGCTTCTGACTGAGTTTTATTTGCTGATTATAGTTTGGCCTTTAAATTGCAAACTGAGCTTGTTGCAACACGTAGATACTGTATGTATAACTGCAGGTCCACAGAGCTACGGCTATAATATATATATATATATATATATATATATATATATATTTAATACAGAGATATGGGGTGAATGAACATTATGTTTAATACCTGCTTAAAGGTTGTTTTTTCAATTTATTCTGACAAATGCACTTCAACTGAACGCATTTTGTAATTGTATTTTACTGATTTACTATGTTTCAACACCAAATATCTACTTTTTACTTTTTTTTCTTTCCCAAATATAAAAAATATGAACTTTTTTTTTAAACATGTGCAGGTCTTCATTCATGGGCACTTTATAAAATAGTGGAGGAAATTTTAATCCAGATCCCAAAATTCCCTCTGACAAAAGAAAACAAAAAACAAACAAACAAAAAAAAAACAGCAAAGTAAATATTTACTTGATTTTTTTTTATATGCACCGTCTAATATAACAGCTGATGAAGCAACATTGGTGATTGTATTGGTAAAATCCTGGCGCACAGTGGCATATGTGGTTCCTCTGTAGCCAATTAGGACCCTGGGTTTGCATAGATGATCCAGAGGTTGATCCTGGTAAAATTTTGCCAGGGAAAGATTTAATCAGTCATATTGATTTAATAAGCCCATCTCAAGAGTTTACGACTAGGTTTAGTTTGCAAATAATTACTGGGATTCTGAATCTACAAATGATAGTGAGCCTCACTGCAGCAGACACCTGCATGTGTTTTCATGTCTCTGCTGCAGACGTATGAGCATCTGTTATAAAACCTAAAAAACTGATTCAGGTTCAGATCTATTAACTTTCCTCTCCATGGCTCTGTATGCGCTCTCACTGAGGTGAAGCAGCTTTTAATTTGCAGATCAGACTATGTTGCACTGGGTTAAAGAAACTACTTAATTAAATCCTTTTGTTGTTTTTACCCTTTTTCACATCTTTTTTAAATCAGACATGACCAACTTAGACAAAACACTAAGATTTTTAGATAAATTAAATTCTAGTGGATAGCTATGACCTCTACTTGAGCTTAAACAGGCTTTGAACTTCTGGTCTGTTCTGGACTGTTTGTAGGAAATAATAATATTTTCATCCTACCTGCAGCAACATGTTCAGGTGATACTGTTGGCTTCAAATCCTGCAATCATAAACACGTCCTGTGAATTTTTATCAGTTTCGCAAGCAAGCTATAGGTACATTACTGCCCTCTAGAGAGCTGGAGTGTGTACACCAGTGTCACCATACTGTGCCAGATATTAGGGAACTAAGAAGGATGCAGTTAAAAGAACAATGCCTTTTTCTCCAATTTAAGAACTACAATCAATCCATTAAATCTGAGCCCTACCAAAAAATAGGTTTTCACCCTTTCTTTTAAAACTATAAAGCTTTTGCTGCAAATGCTAATCTTCTTTGTTCTGGCACCTCTACCTTCTAGTTTACAGTCACCTCTGATTTTTATCCGTTTTGTGCTCTACTTGAATGGAGCAGTAGGGATCTCCTGCCAACCAGAAGGAGGCCGAGAGGGGAGCAGACGTCCGTGACGTCACTCTGCTGTACGTCTATGTCAGCATTTCATTTGGGTGTGCTCTAGATTTGAAAATGCATTCACAAATCTCCAAACAAAATACTTAATTCAGGCTTTTTGTGCTGCATATATTCACAAATTATTTATTTATCTTTTTAAGAAATTGCAAACAAGTGGTATAGCTACACATTAATATTTAATTCTGTTTCAAGAGGAGATTTTTAAATCTAAATGGGTGTTTTCTGGTTAAACGGAGGTTAAATAAAAAAATAATAAAAATAAATGTTTACCAGAATCTGTCATGTAGAACAAAACAATTCAAGTTTAGCTAGGCTTTTGTAAAACAAGCAAACCAAAAAACAAAACTGAAGTATTATTTCCAGTACAATGTTAGAGCAAGGGTGGAGCCTGACAGAAACTCTTTTAGGGACATTTTTCCTTTATGTGGGTAAAGAAGGTGGAGACAAAAGGTTTTTTTTTTTTTTTCACCATTAAACAAGATGAGTCATCATAATTTCAGAATCAGCCAAAACCTGTTTTTTTATGTACTGTACATACTTTGCACTCCTTTGACAGGAACTGAAGCCATGATTGTGTATCTCTGTATTATGGTTCACAGCCATAAAGTTGTTCATTTCCTCTTTTTTCTAACCCATAAATGCTACATACACCACACCTTTAATGGGTGAAAAAAAAAAAAAAAAAACAACTCTGCTGTTAAAATACAGAAATTTGTCGTCACTTTTTAAAAGTCCGGAGTTTCTTTCTATTTTCTGTCACCCTTTAAATGCCACATTCTTGACACGGCGCCATGTTTACAGTACATAGGGTTTATGTACAAATGGTTCAGAGGCGCTTTGCATGCCACTGCGGAAGAAACTGCCAGGCAAATAAGGGGTTTGTCTTATAAAGTATTCATTGTCACCTGGTAACGGCCGTCATTTATCATTTCACCTGAAATTACAATGAAAACTGATAGCTTATCAGGGTTGAGGTGAGGATAAAGAGCCGCTCTCTCTTTGTGAAGGAGAGCAGCTTTAAAGCACCGAAACAGAGAGGATCCCTGTTTTGGGAGAGAAGTGAAAGAGTTATTTGCTTTGAATGAAGTTATGTTTTTGCAAGAAGTTCGAGAATTGTTCAGAAATTTCCTTTCACCTACACTTCTTGCAATGCGAATAAAAATAACACATTTCTACTTCTGCTTTTGCATCAAATCGCACTGCTTCACTTGCAATGTCACTTTAAAAACTTCAAATTTACAAAAACAAAAGGAGCTATGATATGCTTTATTAAATTTCTAATTTACCCTCCTCCTCACCCTTTTTTTTATTTATTTTTTTTTTTTTTAAGCAAAGTGTAGCTCTCCCCTCATTTGAATAGAGGCAGCGGTGGCTCCACCCCAAGAGAGTTGAAAGGCTAGAAGACCACAAAGATGGAAAGGCCAGCCCACTGAGGGAGGGAGAAAAAAAACTGCTCCAGTTGCTCTGCCATAATTTCCTATCAGCCTATTCAGACAACATCACCAACAGCTCGAGCTGCGTGTGTGTGAGAGGCTGTGTGTGTATGTATGGGAGAGAGAAAGAGAGAGCAAGAGGAGGGAAGGGGGAGGCTCCATATTCTTTCACCCCCCTCCTCGTCAAACCACAGGAAGGAGGGGCCAGAACCTAAGCTGCCAATCAAATCCGCTCGTGGCAGCCGGCATTATCTCAGCAACAAACTATTGACAGATTACATGTCAAGGAGTTTAGTGCTTGATTGAAGGAACCCTTCTTTTTTTTCATCTAGTTACTTTTCCGCTTTATTTCCCCCCTCCGCCAGCAGCCACCTGAATGACTTTCTAACAAGAGTTTGAGTAATATTATGAAAGTTACATGTCTGAGAGGATTTAACTTCGACTTCCCTGAATATGGTGAGTACTCTTCTTCATTTTTCTTCTCTCTCTATTTTTGTCAGATGTGTTTTATTAGCCGACAGTTTAAGGTGTGCCTTTTTTTAAAATCTCTGGTTAAATATAAAGAAAGAGAGTGTTACAGAGAGAGAGAAAGCAACAGAGAGAGGGAGAGAGAGAGAGAGAGGAAACTGTTCATGATTAAACAATGTGCCAGCGCTGTACGTTTACCCAGGTCTCCCAACACCCTTATTTATAGCTCTTTGACAGCACCCAAAGGTGACTGCAATATCAAAAATAAGTGGCCGTTTTTCCAGCGCACGGCTCATGATGGCGTGAGACATACAGCACACATGTGAGGAAAGTTCACAAAGCAAGTTTCATTTTCTCCCGTCAGGGTGCGTGTTTATCCTGGGACTGGCATAACTGCCTGTAAAGGGTGTTTCATTTTTTGCTTTCATTTTATTATTACTATTATTATTATTATTTCTATTAATAAAAATAAATTTCCTCCATTTCCCCCTGGCTCATCATCTCCCTTTAATTAAAAAAAAAAAAAAAGACTCAGAAGAACAAAATACAGGTATGATCGCATTGACCCACAGAGACGCTGGCAGTGCCATAAGGGCAGCCTGAATGGCCTGAGGGTTTGTTGCCAAGGGGACAAAGCAAACAAACTGTTGTGCTCTTTATGTTGCCACACATGTAAAGGAGAGCTCGCACCTTTCAGCTGCCTCTAATTAGTGTTGTTATATTAACAGTAAATCAAAATGCACTGCAGTTCACTTTTAACAGAAACAGTTGACATTTAGGATTCATGTGTGGGAAAAAGTACCTGTACGACAGGTAATTATGTTTTTAAAATGTTCAATTTGCCACCTGCCCCTTTTTCTAACAGTGCGTACTTTTAGAAAGATGTACTTGTCCCGTTGTAACTGGATTACACTTTGTAAGCGTCATTCCTCTTGCTTCGAGGCACTTGGGTGAGCATTTTGGATAAGTGTGTGTACGCCTGCATGCGTGTATGCGTGTGTGTGTGCGTGTGTGTGTGTGTGTGTATGTGTGTTTTAAAATAACTCGCATTTTAAGGTAGCATTAATGTGTGGTGTGTCCTTACACTTCTTTTGTAAGTTTAATCGAGACCTTCTTATTTTTAGCTCTCTTTCACTTCATCTGCCCTGTTGATAAAATGACTCATATGAACTACTTTCAATAACTGTGATGCATATTTTTGCTATTACAGCAAATGATAGTGGTTGTTTTTGTAAATAGGGTTTTAGTGTTTAAAAGCTGCACAAATGATATACATTTGAAATATTTTAAATATTCAACAGTAATTTATTTTTCATAAGTAGCTTTACTCCAGACTTTTAGTTGTGACAGTTTGTTTTTAATTTACTTCCCCTCTCTGGATTTAATTTTTATCACTTTTTTAAAATTTACTCGAAACCTCGCTGCCGCATTGGCTTGTCCACGTCAAATTAGGTGGAAAGACAAAACTCAGACATGCGTCGTCTTAAATAAAAGTCAGAGTAGAGACGCTGTGCAGCAGATTCCCACCACCACAGACGCCGCGCTATTTGTGCTATTTAAGGTGTCCTGCTTCTTCCATTGAAATACCAAACAAGTTCAACTGTTATCGAGACACACCTTAATTTCAAACTTTTTTTGTGGGCTCGGAAAATGTTTTTTTGGCTCTCGTATGAGTCATAATGTTGATTGCCTTTTCCCCTCACTGACTTGTCTCATTAACCCCTTTGTGGCACCTCTCCATCGTTTACGGCCCTCCACAAAAAAAAAGAAAAAAAAAAGAAAAAAAGAAACGGGTGAGAAAAAAAACAAGCCCAGGTCTGAAGGGCCTCAATAACCTTTTATCACAATTTAGCAATAACCTGAATCAATTTGATGTCTTAAGCAATAAAATATGCTGTTGCACTCCTCTTTCTGCTGCTCCTTGGATGACAGTAAATTTACATTTTTTAATTAAACTAGCCCGGAATTTTTATTAGGGGGCCGGGCCGGGCTAATGGAAATGTTGTGTACAGCAGATTAACAGAGTTTTGAAATAAATTTAACAGGACGACGTTTGCAAAAAGAACGGGGAGTGGGGGGGTTAGCAAAAAAAAAAAAAAAAAAAAAAGCAAGTCATTGTCTTTAACCTCTTTGGTGCCGATTCCTCCTGGGAGATCCTCGTATTCTAAGGAGCCTTGTCAGGGAAGACTGCTTCTCAGCAACAAGGTGATTAGTATCGCCTCGTCAACCGAGGAAAAACACTCAGGCTTTTACTTATTTAGAACCTTGTTTGAAGGAAAAAAAAATAATAAACACTTTTTTTTTTTTTAGGTTATCTTATTGAATATGCTTTTTTTTTTTTTAGAATTATATGATAACAGAGCAGTGGCAATAAATGTTTTAGCTTTATATTTTAATATGAAAAAATTATATATTTGAAGTGATTATTTTAAAATGAATCAATACTTTTTTAACATATTGAAACTAAGCTGCCCTGATCTGCAAAGCGTTAAGATGCGGGGTGTTAAAGGTAGGCTGTGTGTTTGTGTAGTTTTATGGGCCTACGCTGTGAGTATTTGATTGATGTTACGCAGGTTTTGTGTGTGTTTGTGTTTGTGCGTGTGTGCGTGTGTGTGTGTGTGTGCGTGTGTCTGGTTTTGCAGAGTGATATGGGTAGACAAGGAGGGGAGCACACACACGTAGCAGATGAGGGCAGGGAAGTGTGTGCGTGTGTGTGTGTGTATGCGTGTGTGTGACTGAACACAAGCCGCATCATCAGACTCAACTCTCCCCCCATCTCCCCCAGCACCATAATTACCTTAACCCCCGTCTTTTATACCCAAATCGCTCCAACTGGTCCTTTTTTGGGGGGGGTCGGGCAGGGAGGGGGGGCACGGCAGAAAGAGGAAACATCAGAGATCAAATGATCAAATAAACTACAGATGCACGTGGCCTGCCCATGCTTCGTGTCGCGGCGGAAGCCAGAAGTGTTCAGGGGGGTACTTGATATGGGCCAGGAGCGAGGCAAGAGGCATCACCACCCCCTTTCTTCACTCCTGTGCACTCATGCAGTGGCCAGCACCTAATTAAAACCTCAAAGCTCCCTGTCACCAATCTGGAGTAATGGCCTAATTAATACTTGGTGAAGAAATATTCCAGAATGATAAACAGGTTGCACCCGGGGTCTTCGTTGGCTTTATTATCTAAAATATAACTGCTTAAGTTTTTATTATTGTGGATCAAGCAGATTTGTTAAATTAATGAATAAAATTGCATAACCTAAACCCCCCTAAAAAAAAAAAAAAAAATCCTACTTTTATATGATATGCGAAAACATTTTATTATATTTAAAGTCTCAACAAACTCCAGTAAGTTACTCAGTGTGTGTGGAGTTGAAAGAAAAGCGTCCTGCAACTTTATCCCTTTTCGACTCCATAACCCTATCTCACATATGAAATTATAATTTCATGCAAAAATCAGGGAGTAGAATAATCTCTAGTAGTCGATATGCTTTATAAGAGAGGGGAGAAAAAAGGGGAAAATGAAGAGGTAATTAGCAGAGAGGAAGACTTTAAGACGTTTGTCTGAAAGCACGGTCTCAACTGGCCATGAATGAATTTGCATGCTTCGCTTATCGAGGCGCACTTATTAGACCGGCTGAAAGAGACATTAAGCCGGCACAAAATGTGGCGTCTAATCCTTTTAAATGTGGCGGAGGGGGCTTTAAGGTGTGTAAACAGCCCATACGTGGGCAAAGCGGGCATTCGGATGAGACTTTCATGGGAAAGAAAGCAGGAAATGATTGGCATTGTTAATAACAGAATGCTTTATCTGCTGACCTGCTTATCTCGGGGATAAATATGGCAGGTGGGGTCAGACTCATAGCAGATAACAACAGAGACACCTCGTGTGGTCCAATATCAGCAACTTTTCCTTGTTTTTTTCTTGTCGTGTTGGAAAGTTTGGTTAATCGTAACCCGGGTGATTAAAAAAAATAACTTAAATGAAAGCATAGAGAGGAGTGGGTGTTGGAGCAAATCTGCCTTCTCACTTTGGTGCCGTGTACATTTCTCAGTTTCACTTCTCTACCACCTTTTCTTTGACAGGAATTCAAGACTTGAGAAAAAAAACACAGCATGAGAACCTTTTTTATTTTTCCAACCTTTGTCATGTCTGACAAAATATTTGTAGCTTTTAGCGAGAGAGCCAGTCATTTCTGTCCTGTTTGCAGGAGCGTTCTGACATTGTTTGTAATATGGCCGAAATGGCTCTTGGTCCAGGGCAAAACTGTGTTGGGGAGCGACACGGGACGGCCATTTTTATTTTCAATCCAAAATTTTAAATACTTAATAATTGATAATCCAACAGAGAAAAAAATATGCACAATTTGAGAGTAATTTAATCTGTATTATTTTTGTGAAAACACACACAAAAAAAGCTCTTTCTGTATTTGTCATAAAGAAAACCTTGGAGACAGACATGAAATAAACTGTTCAACCCTGAATTGACTTATTCTGATTACAGATTAATCTTTGTAAAACCTGTGTAGAAACTTTATTTATTTATATTTATTTATTTATTTATCTTTTTCCAAGCAAAAAGGTAAACGGTCATGACGTTTACAGGCTGCCCCGGTCTGCCTTTAGCGCCACACATCTTCCCATGCTGGCACGTTTTAACTTCAGCTCCCCTTCTGCCGTATATATACGTGCATGCATGATTTTTTTTTTTTTTTTTTCATGTGACATTCTATTCACTTGGGTCGGTAGCAGGCAGCACCAGCAATAATTACTGTCTGTACATGATAAATCTGAAGCCCAGCTGTTCACTTCTGTCACAACAGAAAGAGAGGAGAGGAGGAGGTGGGGGGGAAGGATGGAGAAAAGAGAAGGAGGGATGGTGGGGGGGGAGGGAGTTTAGGAGCGTGCAGTTTGTCGGATTTCTTCCCTTTTTTTAAAACTCTGTAACTTGATAGGATTACATGGTTCTAGAGCCCACACCTGTTAAGAGGCTGTTAACAGAACAGTTGGCAGTTTCCGAGCCCGGGCTTAGCCTTTTTGCTGTCTGTTCTGGGCGCCCTTTTGAGGATTTTCACCCCGCGTGTTTGCAGAGTTTGTTTCTCCGGGCAAGGAGAGGAGAGAGCTCCCTGCAACATGCGAGCGGTCTGATGCTAGAGTGCATACCGTAGGTTTCTCTGCAGGAGTGTGTGTGTGTGTGTGTGTGTGTGTGTGTGTTTGTGCGCGTGCTGCTAGTGTGCGTGTGTGTGTTAGGATGAGGCTGGGTCGGCTGACAATCTCTTTTTCTCCCTCCCTTTCAACAAGAGTTGTTCTGTACCAGCAGTTGTCGCTTCTCTCTCGAATTTATGAGAAAGTCATCAGCGAAAAGTGAAAGAATTCGATTTGATGTTGTGTTGGAAAGGTGTTGCCAGGATAAAATGCCCAAATACAGGTTAAACCAGACGATTTGAATGATTAAGGGCTAGGTTGAGAGGTTTTTGCGCATATTTTCAGGAGTGCCAAAGCCTGTGCCGTCAATTGGACATACTTTTGAGAGGAGTGGAGAAATGAGTAATGCATAAAATTTGCTGCTTGTTTTCTCTTGTTCAGTTATTGCTCTTGGAGACGCTGAAGAGTGTCTTAACTGAGGATTTTTGTTGCAAAAAATCTGTGACACTCATCAGACTCAGAGAATCACATCAGGGTGGGTTGTTTGTGCCTTGTCGGTGCAGCGTGCCTCGCTGCCTTATTTGGCATTCAGCAGACACCCGGCTCTCCCGCTTCGTCACTTTCTGCGGGTCCTCAGCACCTGTTCCCCCTATTGTGCCGGAATTTTCTATATTTGGCACGAAGTTGGACTCCCTCGATTTATGTCTAGGTCACAGTTTATGATAGCCAGAAAACAACCATCTCTATATAAAGTTTTTCTTTTATTTTTTTTTATTTATTTTTTTTTCCATTTCTCAGTTTTCTTTTTCTGGGAGACGACAAAAGCATTAAACTTGATTAAAGTTGGGGAGACTCTAAAACGATTCTCACCAGGGCGTCTAAATGTCATCTTCTCCCTTGCATTATTGTTGACACGTTGCATTGCAAGTGGTGTAAATTATCTTCCCTCTCGAACTCGGGAGGAATAAAAAACGAGCAAAGTTGATAGATATCTTGGACTAACTTTTAATTGTTCTGATATGCAATCACAAAATGACAATAAAACCAGAGCAGGGCCACGGTAAAAGCTTTATCTCTCCTACTCTGTGCCCAAAGTGTCATGTCCATAACAGCACCACCTGATCTACAGAGTAAAATAACCACTTATTGTTTGGACAATATTGGAACCCCCTCCCCAACATACCCCACCCCGACACTCACCCAGCCCTCCCCGCCGCTGCTTCTCCCACCTCTCCCTTGATTCATTTCACCCACTGTCCTCGGCTGCTGGAAAATGGCGTTAATTTTTTTATTACCTGTTTGACTCTCCAGCCTTATTACTGTAGCCCCTTAATGTTCCCGGTAACCGTGGAAACCAGATGAATAAATGTCCGCCAAAGAAAATGAGATGATTAAACAGGTCACCCTTGCAAAACAAATTCGCTTGGTCGAGCGCAATTTGTATACCAAGCGGCTGTCTTAACAGTTTGCTAACAAGGGGATTGTTTGCCAGACTAACTGACAGAGACGGTAGGGAGGGAGGAAGGTGGGGGGAGAGATGAAGATATCTGGGGAAAAAGGATATGATTGAGGAGATAATATTTTACATCACTGTGCTGTTTGTCTCAGCTCTTATTTTTCATGTTAATGTGGTGATTGTAAAGGATTTGAGGTTATCTTTGCTGTGTTTTCCTCACATATTGCAGTGAGAAACGGACGCTTAGAGACAGCCGGTTTCAGTGTTTGCAACCAAGAGAGTTTAACAGGTTCAGGATTTTATTTAGGTTGTGCTACGAGATTAGAAGCAATTAATGTTGGGGGGCAGGGGAGTGATAGCTCTGGCAAACACTATGATATTGGCTTCACAAGAACAAGATGAGACAAGGTTTTAGTAATACTCTTGGGAAAACTGTAAATGGCTCTTTTTTTTATTTCATAAATATAATTTTTTTCTAATCATAAGCAGTGCTCTAAAGAATATGTAGTCAGTGTATTCTTTCCAGGTTTGACTGGTGTGTCAAAGTTTCTATGCCTGTCTCATTCAGAAGTGGTCAAAACGGCATTAAAAAGGCTGCCATTTTGTGTTTTCACAACTTGATTGAAGGTTGCTTAAACCTCAAGCTGCTTAGACTTTTGAACTAGACGATCAAATGCATTATTACAAACAGTCCAATAGTCCTTTAGTCTGGTGCCAGTACAAAGCCCCGAGGCAGATGCTGACTTTAGCGTCTTTAGCACCGAGCAGTTAGCTAGTTGCAGTCTTATCACAGTACTTCCTGTCTTCTCTGTCACTCTGTCATTGTTTCTTTTTTACTTAGTGCCTAAAAAGTGATGAGGTAAAGTATTTCAATGATTTTGAGTCTTCAACACTTTTGGAACCATGTGTCAACATACCAGGGCAACTCAAGAACTACTTTTCTTACGCAGATACACCTGCATGCATCCTCATATGCAGGTGGACATCCTCATATGCCCACCTGCATATGGGTTTAACTTTTTTTTTGTAGCCTTTATTTTTCCTGTCTCTAGGTGACAGCCAGTACAACATCAAAGAGATATTTTGTTCCATGAGAAGTAGCCACTCCCCAAGGTTATATCTTAACTGCAGTAGATAACCCGCTTTATTTAGTACAAAACCAGTTAAGTTGGTCTCAGAGGCCGAAGGAAACAGGTAGTTAGCTTTAGGCTCATTATTGCCTTAAAACAACTCCGGTCTCAAAACCATCACAGCGTTTTATGAGAAACACTATTTAAGGAACGTTCAAACAAATTTCATGTTTACAATTTGGAAGTTATTTACACAGAAGTTGATAACTGTTTACACAAAAAAATGAAGATCAGAGGTAATCTGCCATCAATGATCTTCCTGTTTGAAACGTACCGAAAACAGAAAGTGCAAAGTGTTTCTGGTTCGAATAACTATGAAACAGAAAAGCAAAGCAGTGTAAAACAATGAAAAACAGCACACAACTGACTTTATATCAAACAGTTATTCTGGAAATGCTTTATTTGTTTTGCACTTGGTGTGTCTTTCACAGGGAAAGATAATTGGTAGCATGCTACCTCCATTTTACTAGTATGTGTATTTTTTTTTTCTTTTGTGTAAATAATAGACTGATGCAAATTTGGTGACAATTATAGGTCGCTATAAACCACTTAGGTATTTATGAGTTTTAAGATGCTAGAAGTCTCCTGTGGTCTCGGCTTTTCTTAGACAAGCCGTTAGCTTCAACTGCAGAGACAGATAATCTGGGTTTATACCAAATGTACTGAGAAAGTCACAAGAAATTAGTGTCTTATAACCTTTTTAGCAGCTTTAGACATTCTAAACTATTCCTTTAAAACATCCATCCATATTATTAACAGAGGCATTTCGTCTGTGATCATCAGCAAGTGCAGCAGCAAATAGAGTTTCTCTCATTTATGTGGCAACCAATCATTATCGCTAATTGTCCTTGAGGCCATCTGTATAGAATGGCTGGGCCTCCACTGGCTCTGCGGCGGTGCTGGTCATGGATTTACTAGTCCGGTAATGATATCTAACTCCTCCACACTCAGCGCAACTTCAGTCACAACTGCAGCAATAAATATGGAGGAGGTTTTCTCTCTAAATTAAACAGTAGCCTGAACAGCATCCTGGTTTTGAAGTGTTGCAAAGCCTCGTTCCCATGATGCCCCCGCCCTTCCTCTCCCTGTCCAAGTGTAGTGTTCTCATATAACTTGTTTCAGGCAGACCTCTCTGACAGCCATATAAGATGTCTGGTGTTTTCATCTGGGGAAAATAAGAGACTAAGGTTGGGCAGATTTAGCCATGCGAGGGTAGAGCAAACACTCAGACTTGGATCGGAATCAGGCCCGCGTTGCCGTTCTGACCACAAATCATAAACGTTGGGGACGCGGCGGTGGTGTTGTTTATGGAAGGATGCCACGCTGCGCAACTTGAGGGTGTTGTCTGTTTGCACTGATGCACCACCACCACTTACTGCCTGCTGCTTTAAAACAACTTCTGCATCCCACTCGGCCTCAGCCATTTTGTCCTGTCACCAGAGCGGATCCCAAACGCTCACCACAGCCTGAGCAGAGGGGGCTGGAGGTGGGGGGATGTCGGGGTTGCTGCTCTCAGCTAAACAGTTGCTTCTTTAAGTTGTTCATGGAACAGGAGATGCAGGGGTAGAGTTTTTTTTTTTCCACTGGCAGAGGGGGGTATTTCATCCCAATCCGGGGACACTATTGCTCAAAACTGAAAAGCACTTATGCATTATTGATGTTTTAATTTGTGCAAATGCCCAAGTCTTTGTTAAGTGATTATAGTGCTGGGGAGATAACAGGGGAGGTACTTCTCTATGAAACAAGAGCTGGCTTTGCAGGTTGGACCGGGGAGCCATCGGACTAAATCTCACAACACTTAGTTCCTGTGCAGTGTGGAAAAGTCTGGAATTTGATTGGATCGTTTTCCAAGTTTAGATACATTTGGAAAAAATGCAGATTCGGTGCGGGAAGAAGTTTGTGTTTGCAAACTTTATTTCTTATTCCATTATTTAAAAGACTTAAAAACATGTGTTGTTTTATTAAGTAGATTTAGGTGATAGCCTTGTAGTTTGGTTTATCAAATGTTTTGAATCACTAACCGAAAAAGCGTCACTGCTTTGAGCCCTTAGACTCTTTTTGTTCTTGATCTTAAACCCTTGATTATCAATCCGGCTCCAGATGGAATGACAAAACAAATCTTTGAAATTCCGACTTTGTTCAAGAGTTTTTCAAATAAGGCAGCTGCTGGTCACAAACTGTGATTTAGCATTAGATGTGTTTAATTTTTGACATTTCAGTTCTTATCTCAATTAAGCTTGCTCGGATATCAGAAAACCCAACAACAAAAATTGAATCAGAAGCCAGTTTTAGTGCTGTTGTTTCAATATTTTTTTTTAGAAAAAAGCAAATCAAAATACCCGACTTGCAAAAAACTAATGAAAAAGTGTCAAAGTGTGCTGTTTCAAGAGTTGTAAATTGGGTGGACCTCTTCTTCACAGAAAAAGAAGAAATATCAGGATTGTTGTTTGAGGAAGTGACAAGAGTTGACCCAAAAAGTATCAACGTGTCCAAGATAAGAGGAAAAAAAAAATCAGCCGTTGATCTTTTGTCCTTATTTCTGCTGCACCTCTCCTTTTTATGATGTCGGTTTTATAGGTCTTTTACATCCCTTATCAAAAATTATTTGATGTAAATACAATGGAACTGACCTGAAAAAGCCCCGTGTGTAAATAGTCTACATGTGGCCTGACTAGAAACTGACCTTGGGGGAAGAAGAACGTGAAGTTATAATGCTTGCAAAACAGGACAATAAAATAATGCCCCTGTCTGAAAGGAGGGAGTTTGGGTGAATATAAAAGAGAAAGAAAGAGAGGCAGTTTTCTTTCGCAGCAATCATTAACTCAGAACAAAGGTTATCAAGCGTGACATTTTTTTTTCTTTTTTTTAAACTCTGTAATTTATGTAATCATCTGTTACAGTTACCTTTCTAGATAAACACCGATGGCAGGAAGGGGCTGAACACTTCCCTTTGAAGCCAACAGAGGTATATGCAGAGAATGAAGTGAGATTAAAAAAAAGATTTTCCTCCATATCCGACTTGATCCGATCTCCAACTACGTCTTAGATCATTGTCACTAGTGCATAGAAACCTATGCTTCACCCTATTGTGTCTTTTTGGCGTGTCTGTGAAGCCTGTCCAAACGGAGGCTCTCCACACCTGCAGCTGTTCACACACCGTTCGTTCCTGCAGCACCCACCGCGTGTGTAACCTGTAAATTACCCTGCATTCATCCAGTACAAAATGCATTAATATGGGCTCCATGAATGTCAACTCATGGGATAAGTGTCTTACTTTTTGGCTTTGGTCGCGGCATTAGTCATCCTCTTTTGTTCAGTGTCTTTATTCTCCAGGAAAATCTGTTGAGTGTGTGGAACCAGGGCTTTGCCTCCCGTCTTTGAGGTCCCCGGTGGAGGTAAAACACACGTGCACACGCGGGCACGCGCCAACGTGGTGGGGCTCTCAGGCTTCCCCAAGCATTTACTGCTTTATTAAGCTGTCTCATGAACCCACTAGCAGAACATGAGAATACAGGAAAAAAAATAAAAAATAGAAAAGCCCATATTACTTAGATGATTTGATGCCATTTGTGGACTGCAAAACGCTCAGCTTTATTGTGTGAGAAGGGAGAAGGAGCGAGAGGAGAGAGGGGTAAAAGGAAAAAAAAGAAGTTGGCTTAGAAATTCAGAATTTCAATTAGCGTACGTAATCTGAACCTGCCGGCTTTGATAGAGGCTTTTTTTTTTTCTACCAAGAATACAGCGGCACTTGTAAAACATTAATTAAGCAGACTTGTTATTTTTTTAAAGGATGGAGATGGAGTAAAGTGTGCTTTACTCAGTCCATTTTTCACCCAACAAAAGACAGTTACCTCACACAGAGGGCTGCTTCATCCAAACCGCTTGTGGGAGCAGAAAAAAAGAAAGAAAGAAAGAAAGCAATGAATTTGAGTTGGACGAAAACACATCAGACATCGAGAGTGATGTTCTCAAAAGAGATGATATCATATGAGAACGCGGGACGTCGGCGAAGAATAGAAATGTATCCGTGGCATGGTGAAACCTAAGCTTGGCACAGGAAAACGAGCCTCTATTTTAATGACTTTCTACCTGACAGATGACTTTAGATCGCCTTTTGGATCACATTGCCCTGACTTTGTCTCTTACATCATCAAATCATTGATTATTAATAGTTGATATGAATTGTTAATCCACTGTAATCTGATGTATTATTGCAGCACTTCTCTAATTGTAAGCAATTACGCCTAAAAAAAAAAAAGTCTAAAAAGTCTTACAAATATGTACTGGGGTTTTTTTGTGGCGATGGTTTGTGGCAAAGCTTGCAGGATGTCTGTTGAAATTTCTATTCCTTTCTGCAAAGCAGTCCCTTGCAAAACTGGCATGAAACTGTTGCTTTATAGGGGATTACGTCTCATTCGACAGCACTGGTCTGATTTTCCATGATGATGATGAAAAGAAACTGTTAGTCACTACTAGATACTCTACAGAGGCCAGAATATTGGAGATAGAGAGCGTGTTCCCACCATATTGCTCCTTTTCTTTGAAATGTAAGTTAAAATAGAAGAGAAAAGGGATGAAGTCCCTGCTGTATATGCTTTTGTTTTTCCTCCACAGCCTGTTGTGAACCTTGTCTTTGCAGCAGGGCGATGAGTGCACATACAGATGATACATTAAAACTGCCATAACTCGCACACCCAGCAAAGCTAAAAATCAATTGGAATGGATAGTTAAGCTGGCCCCTAAAAATCAATGAGATATTCATGTCCTTGATCACAAAGTGTCATCCTCTCAATGTTAGCAGCTGATGAGGGCTGAACACACACACACACACATGCATACTTGCGTTAAACACAAACATGCAGCAAATATGCACGCTGACTTTGCAGTGATCCATGTAGAGTAATATAAATATGAACCTCAAGGACAAATTTGTTTTATTAGACTTGGACCATAAACTTTTATGGGGTATTTTTGTGGATTCATCCTAATTCAGTGCTCATTTCATTATTTTTTAAGAACCTGATGTTTGCCGTTCTTTTCGGTTTATCCACCCATCTGGTGAATGCGACTTCGTCTGTCAGAGGAGGGGAGTCGCATTTCAAAACCTTGTGTTTTTGTTTTTTGACTATTGCAAAATGCTGCGATCCATCAATGCTACAATAGAGATGACCTTCTATCCATTGGATGATAGCAGGGCACACACACACACACACACACACACGCATACACACGCAAACTCACGCCCACCCTCCAGCTGCGAAGACTTTCGTGTCGGAAGAGAATTGGCCAAATGAAGAAGAGCAAAATTCGGTTTCAGAATAGCAGTTTTGCCCCTTATTAATGCCATTAGTGTAACAGTCAGAATGGATCAAATCAGAGCGATGACCGAAGCAACTCCCCTGTCTCTGTGCTGTGACGGGATCACGTCGGGAACGATTTAGACATTTTGTGTTGACGAGTGAAGTTTTTGAGTGCTGCTGTGTCCTGCAGACCACAGTCCAATGATAAACATCTTTTTTATTTATTTATTTTTTATTTAGCTCTTTGGAGACATTCTTGCATATATGATGCCCTTTACAGTTTTTGTTCTTGCTACGCTGTGTGTTGGGCCACCAACTAGAAGAAGTGATGCTTTTATGTGGATTTGTTGTATTTTTAAACCTGATTTAAACACAGACAGACAACCCGGTTTTGCTCTGTCCAATAATCAAATAGCTTTTAATCAAGTAGTTTTCTGCTGTTTTTGCTCCCACTAACATAGACCTGAAGTGCTGCCTCTGCACAGGTCATATTTTTTACTGCTGGTATAGAAACTTCAGAGGCATTACTGCCCCCTACCTGGCTGGAGTGTGTGCATCAGAAATTAGGCATTGAAGAAAGTTAATATTAAATTATTATTTTTTAAAAACTCTGTTTTTATTTCTTTTATCAATATTTGAAATTAACCCATTCGACGCTTTATGACAAAAACAAAAGTTGGGATCCGCGTTTAATATATTCTGATATTGTTACTTACCTCTAAAAAAAAAACGCTGCTATTCTCGAAGCATATTTGATTCATAGGGACCATTGTTGTCACTCACCTTTTTGTATTCCCATCTACAGCCACGCAGAACACAGTGTGTGTGTGTGTGTGTGTGTGTGGGTGTGCGCGCGTGTGTGTGTGTGTGTGTGCGCAGTCATAATTTCCTTTTCCACAAACAAAGTTCTCCTTCTTTGCCCGGTATATTAGCCATGAGTTAGCAGTTGCTTGACCTGAACAGGTGGTCCATTTTTATGATTTGTCACTCTGGCAACATTTGAAAGCGTCATTCATCCCTCCAGGCTAAATGCCTCAGATTTGGGGAGAGGGAGCTTTTGGAAACAGTTGTCGCCTGTCAGGAACAGTGAGGACTCAGAGAGACCAGGGGAACAGTTGCCCGTCTCCTCGTCGAGGTGAGAAACGATGCAGCAGCTGTCACTCGATCTCTTATTCTCTTATTTTTTTTTCCTTTTTTTATTTTAAACTCTTGTTACCAATAAAGCAGAAACGAGATGTTTGTGGCAACTGTAGGGGGAGGACAAACTCCAGGCACCCTGTTGTGTCACTCAGAATCTCACTGGTGTGTGTCCTCCTCTGCACGTTCCATTATCCACCAATCACGAGACGCATGTGGAACGACCCGGCCGAGGACTTTCTCTTCTCCGCGTTTTCTTTTAACGTTCTGTGTCATAAAACTCTTCCTGCTCGGTGGTGCTCGTGAAGAAACCGTTACATTCGTTTGCCCCTGTTGTTTTCTCTCCTTTCTACTCCTCTCTGCTCCTCTTCCCCATTCTCTGTCTCCCTCACCTCTCCCTCTCATCCCCCCTCCACCTCAATCCATCTGCATCATGTCGATCTGTCAGACTGCCAGTGTCTGTTCCAATTAGATTCCACTTAATACACGTAACCTCGATTAACACGCAATCAAGCCCAGATAAATCACGTCCTTTAAGTCCCCCCTCTGCCTTCTCCCGTGTTGCTTTGCATCACTCAGTATCTTTTTTTTTTTGTTTTGTTTTACTCAACAAGCTCTCTTTGCCACAGTCGTTGGGTTACAATGTATAGAATCGGGATGCTGCAGCTGGTGGATACTTGGTGACGGAGACAAGGGAGTTCCTATAGCTGTTTGGAAAAGTCTGGCGTTGGATTCCAGTCTTTTCCAGGCTTTAATTAATTTGGGAAAAAAAAAAAAAGAGATGGAAAAATGTTTTTATTTCCAGACAATCTTATTGTCCAAAAATATCTTCTCCATACAAATCCTTTTTCTTATTCTTCCTTATGTTCTTGCTTATTTCTAACTTTCTTCTTTGTTTCCTTCCTTTTGTTCCCCCCTCTGTCCATCTATCCTTTCTTTGTTGTGCCTGTTTTTCTCTCCCTCCTCATATCTTTTCTTCCCACCTTTCGTCCTTCCACTCTTGTGTACTACCTCTCTATCTATTTCCTTTCTTCATTCTTTACGTCCATACATTTTGCCCTTATTTTCCTTCATCCTTTTGTCCTTTCTTGTGTCCTACTTCTCCTCCCGTCTGTTCTCTCTTCTTTTTTTTTCTTCCTTGCATCCTTCCTTCTTCAATCTTTCATTCTTTTTTTTCTTGCTTTCTTTCTCAAATCTACAATAAGCGTCAGCCATTTATGTTATAAAAAGAATGTGAATGACTGTGAAATCTATAGAGTCTGAACATGTCTTAAGCTGTTGCATGACGAACATGAAGGAAACCTGATTTAAGCGAACGCTGAGTCTGAGCGAACGTTTCCTGTGCTGCTTAAGTTTCTCGCTGCATTTCCAGAAGGCGCTCGTCGGTGCCCTTTTCACCCCTAAAGATGAAGGTGTCTTAATTACATCTTTGGTTAAAAAGCTACAAAAAGACTCTCTGGGTTTTTTCCCTACATTGTGGGAGGCGGTGTAGTCTATTGTCTCTGTGACCTTTTTAGCTAGCGGACAATTGGTTTGACTAGATTACAAATTAAGACACAGCACCAGGCACTTAGGAGGCAAGTCTGTTAGAGAGCGGCTCTATTACTACCAGCCTGTGAAAAAGCCACTGGGCCATACATTTTAAACATTGCTTAAATGGCCACAGAGCCAGGCATCACATTTGCATTGTTCCCTATCTATAAAATATAAAGTTGCCTTTGCTTTAATGAATCCTTGTAATACCTCAGTCAGTCTTTGCCACTGGCAAAAAAATAAATAAATAAAAAAAAACGGGAGAAACACAGAGAGCTACTAAAAGAGGTTTCACTGAGGATAATAATTCTGTCAACAAAGTTAATAATTAAGAGTGTTTATTCAAATAGATATGGGGGGGGAAGAGAAAAAGGACTGTTAAATTGCCAAACAGGAAAAACCACACACACAAAAAAAAGAAGAAGCAAATGAAAACAACCTGAGGCGATGAAAAAAGCACACGCAGCACTCCAGGGGTCGTCTTTTATTAATCACAACTAAAAGTGCTAACATTGACATGTTGAACAGATTAGCCTGTTTAATAACTGGGCGGGTCAACATCCTCCGCTGCTGATCCATGAGAATATCCTGTCGGGAGGCAGATAACCTGCGTCTTTCATATGCTGACCCTTGCCTCTGAGGGGTTAGCCCCCTGCGCTAAAGATACACTCATCTCACCACATTTAGCCAAGTTGGCAGCGTTTCTTCTGGGCCTTACAAATCTCCTAAATATCTCAGTTTTCCATCGCAGGTATTGCATTTAATTGATTTATGTATTGTACAGGTACGACCATTTCCTTTTCCCATCAACCCTTTTTCATCAGTAACATGTCAGAATTGCATTATTGCTGAACGACCCAAACTGACTTATTTGTTCAGGGAATCAAATTTAAAATATGTTTTTTTTTGTCTTGGGAGTGTTTATTCAGCAAAGATTTTTTTGTGAGTCATTTAAAAGTAAAATCAAATAGACCAATCTGTGCCATTTTCATTATTTTAATGCACTTGACTCCGTTTCAATATGGAATTAGATTTTTATGTTGAATTACTTTCTAACTTTTATGTCTTACTGTTTATTACTTATTGTCTTTCATCAAGTGTAGATGTTTTCTAATGTACGACATAGAAAAAAAATTACTTAATATTTTCTATAAAATTTTCAAAAGTCCACTTTATTTTGTTTAATGGTCAGAACTATAAACAAAAAGATACTGCCAAAAATTCACAAGTGTCTGTTTTGCACAGTAAGAACTTTTCAAAAATAAATTTTATATACAAGTATGGAAAGAAAAAAAAGGTGGAGCACAAGATAAACAGATCCGACTGGGATCAGTTTTTTTTATTTGCTGTCATCATTAAGCCTTATAAAGCTCACTGTATACTTTGTGAGAGGTGTTGAAATTGATGACTCACGCAGGAGGAGAAAAACACCAACATAAGTTGTCAGCTATATTTAACTTACTTGAGTTATTAGGCAAGCTGGGGACAGGTTATTAGGTGAGGCCAAAATTAACTCAGGTCCTGAATTCAAATCCTAAAAAAGTATTCCATTAAACTTTGGAAACCTGTGTTGCAGCTCAATGTGTTATCTTTTTCTTTAAAAGGGAAAACTGAGGTCTGCTTTTATTTCACACAGTCAACAGCTTGTGTCACACTGCTGCTGCTGTGCAGCAATAGTGCTTTTAAGCACCTTGCTGCTACTTAGAGATGACAATGGCCTGTCAATGTGCTGTGGTTAAATAAAGCTTAGATTTAAAATAAATGAAGCTATAAGAAAGACTCATATTGATCTTTTCTCTTTTTTTTTATCTCCTGTTGTCACCAACATGCCCATTTCACATGTGTAACTACAGTGGACTTGCATGCTCCTTTGGCTTTGTTGTAAAACCAATAAAAAAAAAAAAAGTTGCGCATGTTTTATTTAATTAGTATTGGGTGGAAACAAAATGAGTATTGAGTAGATACCCGATAGCTCCCGTTGCCCTTTCTTTTTCCTCTTGGTGAACTTTTTCCATATCCACAGCGGCGCTGCGCTATCTCTTTAAAAAGAGGTGACAGTTCTGACTATAAGTTAAGCTACTTTCCCAGAGAGAGAGCGAGAGAAAAACAAGGCAGGAATAACACTGATGAGTTTTAACAGCTTCAGCCAGGCGATGGGCAAATATAATAAGTGTTTTCGTAGACGTCACCGGTGATTATCTCATCTGGGCATTTTGGGCGAACATGGTGGATTTAGAGGGCTCGTCTCCCATTGTGCTGACATCTCCCTTTAACAAACCCAATTAAATCATGGCTAAAATCATCCTGATCTCTCCCAGAGTCCGTCGCGAACGAGCGTCTGGGAACATCAGAAATATAAATGGAAAAAAAAAAAAGGGGGAACGCAGCATCTCCTGTGTGTGCATGTGTGGCTCTGAGTGGATTTAGTCCTGGGAGATTTGGATTGGTGTGCCGTGGAGACGGGGGGAATTTACCCTCACTCTGAATGATGGGATGAGAGGAGCTAATATTTAACAAATTCTTAGGAGAATTTAAGAGAGAGACGGAGCACTCGTGTTGTAGTAATAATTGCGATAATTTACTTTGACAGCGTCTTTATTAAAAAACTTGACTTGTGTTTGATCGTTAGAAAGCGAGATTTAAAGTCAGATTAGGAGACGTATGCTCACGGTGGGGGTTGCATGGGAAAACTGTTTTTGAAACTGGCACCACCATGAAAATAAAGGAGGAAAAATGACACCTGTGTATTTTATCAACACATGTATGACATGCTTACGTGTCTGCTGCAGTCATTTAAGCTGGCTCACACAAAATAAATGAAAAAAAATAAAAAAATTCTGATGTGACTATTTTTTTAGCCCTTTTTTCTATGTATGTTCATTTAGATGTAAGATGCTCTCTAATATTACTGCTGGAACACATTCCCGCCCCTCCAATCGCAGGCAGTAACTGGCAGCCCCTGTGACTTTGTGAAATGAACAAAGGTAAGACAGAGTGAAAGTGAGTAAGAGGAGTCGGCGAAGAAGTGTGGAGGGGTAGTTGTGTGCGCGCGCGCGTGTGTGTGCGTGTGTGTGTGCGTGTGTGTGTGTGTGTGTTGCTGTGAAAGACCTCAACTCAGCCAATGTGGCCTGATGTGACAGGATTAGCCAAGCCCCGGTGAACAGGGCTGGTACTGCGAGTCTGAGTCTGTGTGTGCGTGTCAGTCAGTGTTTGTGTGCTCGGCTGACTGGGAACCCAGAACTGCTGCTTGCCACCAGCCGAGCCAAGACAAGACATGGGAGATCAACAGCCCGTCGGTCCGTCACTGCCACCAAGCCAAACGTCCCCCTCCTCCCCTCCCTCTGCCCCCGCTCCCAGCCAGACCAGGGAAGATGCCGCCAAAGGAGTCACAGATGCAGTGGGAAGTGGGGGCAGCGGGTGGGGGGCTGGAACGGGACACTGTGGGGGGACTGGTGGGCGGGCAGCTGGGGCTAAAGTGAACGTGAGTTGGAAAATGATCCTATTAAATTGAATTAAAGAGGCAGTCTTCATTTACCCCAAGAATGATGGATTTAGATAATTAACAGTGTTAATGGGGACTGGTTAAAGAGGGCAGGGGAAACCGGTGGTTGCAGACATGGAGTAAAAGAGGCCAGGTCAGATCCGCATTGTAGTCAGTCTGCCGGGCCGTAATGATCCCCATTTATAGTCCTCCGCTCACTCTTTATTCTTATAAATATTGTTTTTTTTACTAGTTTGTTTGTAATAGTTGTTTACATTCTTTTTGTCAGCGCTTTAAATAATGTTTTTCTAAGACAGGACTTTTCTGATACTGATTTCCTTTGAGGTCTGACTTGCCAGTTAGAAATTACATCCCGTAGACACGAGGCTTTGAATTTGTTGGGGTGAAACACAGAGAAATCACATTTTTGATATTTGACCTGCCAATCACCAATCAATGCCAGTCAAGGAAAATAATTGACTGATTCCAGTCTCTGACTGCTACATCTTTAAATTAAAGGGAAAAAAAGTGCTATCAATGGCGCTGATTATTATTTTATACCTTTGTAATTTTTTTTTTTGCTCGTCAGGATTGGGATGTTTCATTCTGACCATGCCTCAACTGGCCTTTCACAACCGACAATTGAAAGTAATTTTCTATCTTCCACAGTTAGTCTGCAGAAAGGCAGTGCAGCTTAATGACTCCAATGAATAATATCTATCAGTGGGGGTTCGCTCAGAGTTGTTTAGGTTTAACCAGAGGTCATAAACCATCATATTTAATAGGACACAACTGAACAAAAAATTGATCAGACCTCAATAAATGGGAATATAGTGTAATACAAAGCTTTTTCTTTTCATGATAATATTCAATTGAGCTTTTGAACATTTTATGCTCATTTACCTTCATAATAAATACTTGACTTCAATGCTAAATAGGCATAGGTGCTAAATGCTTTGCTTTGAGGTGAAAGGGGATGAAATGGCAACATGTAGGTAGAAAAAGGGGTTCAAAACTGCAACGGGGAGAAGCAACCGGCAGACACTGCCGACGAACATGTACGTTTACCATCGATACGTTTTGTAGCAGTGTGCTGCAGCCGTGAGTGTGTTATACCAATTTAATGCTCTCATCTCTGGACCTAATTATGCTGCTGGTAGTGTGGGGAAGGCGACGTGCGCACACATAGACACGAGGTAGTAGTAGTGGAACTGTGTACTCGGGTTTTCACTTTGGTCAGTGCACAAACCCTATCTGCATGTCCTTAATTCTTGATGATGTGAAGGCCTCGGGCAGTGTGTGCGTGATGGAGAGGACGCCTGCGTGCCAAGTAGAAGTGATTGGCCAGCAGGGCACAGGGCCCCTCGTCACACTGAGAATCCGGTCGCTTTGTCCATTGTCTTAGTGGTGTTAGTGGCATCTTACTTAAAAACAAATCCAAATTTATGTAAGATTACTGTAACCGTATCAGAAGAGTTAGTTTGATAGTTCTGCGTACCCGCTATGTGCAGCGTTTATTGCACGGCGCATTGATTGAGGTTGAGGAGTGTTGTTTTGACGCGGCATTTGTGGATTTCTAATCAGTTTTGTGCACCGCGGCTTACCTGAACTCTGATTAAGTAGAGAATGTCTTAAGTAAAGGGGGCTCCAATAATTTAATGCTACTTTTCTCCTTTCAAAAAAAAAGAAGAAAAAAAAAGAACACCACAGTCGCATGCATGTGTGTAACTGAGAGAGTGATAGAGTGTGCAGGAAAAAAACAATCTCATCAAGCAGGAGGCCGTTTGCTTAGCAAGAGCTGACAGTCTTTGTGTATGTAAATGAAGAATTTAGACTAATGGAGTTGAACCATTTCTAATTTTGTGATGGCAAGAGGATTTTGATTGAAAGTAATTAAGCAAGCTAGCTGTAAAATTAATTAAAGCAAAAGGAGGGGGGGACTTTTATTGGATTGGATAGCGATATAGCTGCTGTCAGGCAGGGGGACAAATGGGGGTGACCTGGATTCTCTGCCCTCCCTCCTCCCACTCGGGACTTTTATGTCACTTTAATCTCCTTAGAGCGGCTGGTGTGCATTTGTTTGAAATAATCAAGGAAATATGGTCAGAAATTGTCAGCTTTCAGATCTAATTTACCTGACAGCCTAGCGACTGTGTGCGTGTGCACGCGCGAGCTTGCGTGTGACAGTAGTAGCAGGTCCTGTTTTTTTTTTTTTTTTTTTTTTTTTTTCTCCTCGGCCCCTCCTCAGCTTTGTGGAAAATGCTTTTGACAGTCTTGAAGCATCTTGGTTGTCGGAGGGCGGGAGGCGGGGAGATGAGGAACTTGGGTGGCTTTAAGATGGACATTTCAATGAGGCGTGTTTGGCCCGGCTAAGCCCCTTTGACACTGCCGTGTGCGTGCACACACACCAACATGCTTAATTGCCTCTGTAACATATTCAGACTCCATTTGGCCACTGTAGCAGCACTTCTCAGCCTCTGTTGACTCCAGGTAGCCTAAACGAGCAGAAGCAGATTACAGTCATGGCAAAGCCTGTTACAGCTACTTAACTGCTGACAAATAAGATTGGCCAATCCTGCACAAATAGAAATGGAACTTATTGTTCTCACTGTTTTTATAAAGCAAACGGACAAAGTCAGTCCCAATTTCACACCATCATTAGGTGAAAACTATTCTTTAAGTAATTATGTTTGGAAAATGTATACACTTTTACGCCAATTCCATGCAGTGGACCAAAACACAGACACATTTGTAACAAATACCTAAATTAAACTGAATGCAGCCAGTTGCCTTGTGTGTATTTTAATCCAGCTGTTCTGTGGAGGCCTGAGGGGTTTGTTTGAGAAGATTAGCAAACAAACAGCAACACAATGACAAAGGAACACAACAGATAGGTCAGGGAGAAAGTTGTTCATTGAATGAACTGCAAATGAAGAGCAGGTCACAGCTACAAACCTACCAAATCACGACCGTCCACCTAAACTGACAGGTCAGACTTTGGATCTGCAAAGGTTTCGACCCCATGTAGGATAAGCTGTTGACAGGACAGCATAGTGGTTGTGCAAATCTGCTGTTTTTTTTGTTTTTTTTGTTTTGTTTTAAGTGACAAAATAAAGAGAACCTTTTTGCAAGGCCATTCAAATTCCTATTTCAGATTTGCTGAATGGCATTTAGGTGACAAGGCAAACGTCTCTACATATGAAGTCAAACTTTAACTTTTTGACTTGAGTACAAAAAACCCACTGGGTCGTGGTAAACGAACAGTGTGCCTCCCCCCCGAATACACCACTCCCACAGTGAAAGACGGTGGTGGACGATTCAGAGCTGCAATAGATATGAGAGTACAAATGAACTTATTAGGGGATTTCTGAATGTTTTTAATTGTTCAGTATATTATTGAGAGCCGTCAGAGTAAAAAGGTGTGAACACATTTGCATGTCACTTTTACATCTGGCTGGTGAGCCACATGGAATTCAGTGAAGCTTGTGTTGACAAAATGTAAAAAGGTTCAAGGGTTATGAACACTTTTGAAAGACACTGTTTTGCTTGTCATCATTAGTACCACACAAATCTCACCCCTGGCTAATAATAGGCATAAAGCAAGACGACTAATGTTCTGTAATATGCAAGTGGTTTGGAGTCCTGTGCGGTTTATATTAAGGTTCCTCAGAATTTCAGCGAGATGCCACTTCCTCTTCGAGGTTGTGATTGCTTGCCAGTTTTTGTGACATAGTTTGCCATTGCGGCCCTCTCTGCCACCTGAAGAAGTGCTACGCTTGCGGCACTTACAACTCAGCCTGACTCCGAAAGGAAGAGTTGCAGGAGCAAAACGGCGTCTAACAGGATTAGTGCGTCCTGTTAAAAAAAGGACCCTAAGCTCCAAAAATAATCTCACCCACCTTTATCTGCCCATAGCATCACCCTCCACCCCGGCTCGGTTTTTATCAATTAACGTTTTAAAGGGTAGAACAAAGAGCTGTCTTTCTCCCACTCTGTAATTAGAGGGGGAGACCTCCTGAGGACTGGCAATACTTGGGCCTGAAAGGCATGATTCTCACCCCCCCGACCCCCATCGGCTCCCACCCCACAGCCCGTCACTCCACCGCCACCGCTCAAGCGGAACGTCGCTCCTCGATGTATAAGGACGATAATGTAAATGTGGCGTAGTCTGCTCAGCACACCCGGTACAACCTATTTTTTTTTTATTTATTTTTTTGCTAGCTTTATCTAAGTGTGAACAAATGAATGCAACATTTGAAAGAGTGATACATTATTAACTCTAATTGACTCCTCTACAACACTATACGTTCACTGTCACCTTTGCTTTGGCTCGCGCGAGCACGTGCTCCCCGAATCACTTTCGTCGCTGTCCCTACTCTAACACGTTATGTGTCACCACACACTGTTAACAAATGTGATAAAACCACCTCAATCGAGAGAATCAGGTAGAACGTTTGCCTATGTGTGTTTTTGTCTGTTAAGGTGAGATACTGTAGACTGTGCGTGTGTGTGTGTGTGTGTGTGTGTGTGTGTGTGTGTGTGGGTGTTTTACTCTCTTGTGCTTAACTGTGTCTACGCGGGTGTGAAAGTAGAAGAGAGAGAAAGAACGCCTGCTTTCACA
>NW_006799995.1:376102-549615 GCF_000485575.1 Poecilia formosa
CCCCACCCCCCTCTCAGCCTGGGTTTAAATAAGCTGTCACCCCAGTACACACTCCACCCCACTCCACCTCTGCTGCCCTTTTAAGTTAAAAGTACACTGTCTCTGTCTCGCCGTCTTCAGTTCGCTAAACACACACACAAACATGCGAGCAGAAACATAAAAGGGCTCAGGCTTACTCTGGTGCAGATGGCAGATGGCCCGGTCCCTATAATCCCCTTTGATGCTGCAGTGGGCAGCATTTCCTCAACATCTATGAAGCCAAAGCCCCAAGAAAACTTGAGCTACTTTTCCTTTAACTGACCCCAATTGCCGAGGATCTGTTAGCTGTCAGACCTGGTTAAGAGCGTCTTTACTGTGGGGAGAGTGAAGGGCACATGTTTCTCTCCCTCTCTCTCTTTCTCTCTCTCATTCTGCTCTTTCAGCTTCCTGTTTTTTTTTTTCCTTTTTCTGTCACAGATGGTTTATTCCACCTTCATGGCGTGGCTGTGGGAGCAGGTTGACTTTGTAACGTGAACTTGCAGACTAGGCAACACTTTTTTTTTTTTTTAACTCCTTGTTCCTTCCAGGAGGGAAAAAAGGAGAACCTGTAAGAGCTCTCATATTGGAGCCACAGATGGCAGAAGGTGGGCTAAGAGGCTTAGATTTCTTCAAGAGCTCACCTTAATTATTGCCAGTTGTTGTTTTTTTGGAAAAGGGCTCTTTATGTGTACACTACTCCTACAAATAAATAAGACCAAAATTACTGTAATACTTTTTCTTTCTAGAAAACTGCCTCGATTTTTTCCCCTTATCTTTCTCCTGCTATTCTCTGAAACATGCTTCAGTTTAAAGAGCTTCTTACTTGACAAAATTAATCTACTATCTCCAAAGGATCTGTTTCATTTGCTGATGAGGAGTAATTCAAATAATGCTAGCAAAGCTCATTAATAAAAAGTTTTCAAGATTAAAATTTTATTTAGATCCATGTTACTGGTATAATCTCTATTTTATTCAATAATTTTGCACTTTTAACCTCTGAGTTTTTGAGTCAAGCATCCACTTTCCCAAATGTTACCCCACTGACCTGATAAATGTTTGCTCGGTAAATAGAATAAAACTGCAAATAGCTTCAACCATTTCCTTAAATAATTCTCCCCTAATGTAGGTGACTCTCTTCTCTAAATGAAGAAAACTGTGGGGTAAATGTGTCCTCTGGTGTCCCCATTTAGAGCAGATTCTGACACAAATGGGGGGGAAACCCAAATTGACGGTGTGATTATGCCGAAAACGTCTGCACCGTTCGATTATGTATTATCATCTGAGAGCTTTGGGGAGGGGATAATCATCAGTGAGATTTGCTCACGTTTACAGCAGGTCTGCTGAGATGTACGTAGCTAATGGGATTGGGATTTTTTTTTTTTTTTTTTTTTTTTTTTCTCCTCCCGGTCCTCTCCTGTGGCGTTATGGAGCTGGCAGCTGAACTTGAACAGAGGCGCATGGTGCTGAGTCGTGCACTGGACTATTTCAAGACTGAAATGCGATTGTTTTAATACTTTAATCCACATGTCCTTGGCATTCAGGATACTGCAGAAGTCGCCTAATTATTTCACTGCCCTCTATCCTCCCGGATTGGAACAGAGCGGAGACGGCAGCATCTTGCGGCAGATGAACACTTTTCGTTTTTGAATTGTCCGTAGCAGGAAATGTCGTGTTCGCACAAAAAAAAAAAAAAAAAACACGTAGAAGTTGTGAATCTTAAGAGCTGCAGAGCGTAATTGAAATTTTAAAAATGCATGTATGCAAAGAGGATTGGAAATACCCCAAATCACTTTAAAGAGCAAGCCATTTAGGAAGCAGAATTCTCTAAATTGTTCCAGGTTCCATCAGCGATATTACGCAAACACAAATATTTTCCTTTAATTAAAAAGGTCTCATCTTGCTAGATCCTCCCCCCTCAAGCCAGCTCCGAGCAACCACCCCCTCTGCCTCCTGCCATTCACACATAAGACCACATTCACGGACATGCACATGTAGCACAAACACTGAACCCAGCCCCACACTTAGACACATTTGGAAAATGTTATATATTTTTTTTCTAATTCTGTCCAATTAAAACAACTTGTTTTTGCTTATGTCAACTGATCTGCTCTAATTCCGGTTCAGATCACCAAAGGCCACTGTTTCTCTAAAATGTCTGCATGCTTGCAGATTTCCAAACAATGTGCATCTTGTGTCAAAAAATGTGTCTGAAACTGAAGTGGGCAGGATTCAGATTGAGAGTAATGCCTGTTGATTTTTTTTTTTCAAAGATACTTCATTTCAGTAACAGGGGCCTCATTAACTGCAGTGTTCATCAGGCCAGTGAGCAGTGGGCACATTAGGGGTCCACAGGAAGTTAGAGTACAGCAGGAGACTGCATTAGGGAGGCCTGGGGAGACACACACTCTCTTACCCTCGGTTCCTCTTCCACCTCCTGTGCTTTTCTATATCTTAATGTACCTTTCAGAGGAATTCAGATAGAGGTCAATAATTATGCTCTTTAAATTATTCAGTCGAGGTCTTCTGTAATTGGGCTTTTTAGAGCTCGGACACTGACAACATGGTTTACTGCACCACTTTTGGGGCACGGTCCAGGCAGATGAATTACTGTAGAGGAGGGATGTAACAGGAGATCTCATAACACAAGATGCCGCGATATTTGAAATGCTACAGTATTTCTCTTCGAAGTGAAATGTATCATTCAAAAAAGTACGACTCAGCTCGCTCTTATTTTGAAGAAAGCCGGGAAGTGGTTCTCGAGTCAGACTGTTGTGTTGACAGAGCCGGCTAACATTGTTTCTTTTTCGTCCAACAATCGATTACAGAATCTCCGTCACTTTTAAGTCTTTTAACAGCAAGCAGTTTTAGTACTTCAAGCGTGAGAGATAAAATACTAAAGATATGTAGTGACTGAGAATACTAAAACTAGCTCACGGTTACCTGCTAATAATGCTAAAGTTGACGTCTGCTTTGGAGGCTTTAGTGGCACTAAACTAAGGTGACCTTTCAATGAGTCTGGAGTGTATTTGATCATCTTTAATTCAAAATCTAAAATGCTTATTCTGATCTGATACTGTGAAAATGCCACGACTGGTTAATCATTTTCCGCTAACGACACAAAATCTTTCATGTGCATCTGACTGGCAAAGCAAAGATAAAGGAAATGATCACACCTGAAAAAGGATAATTCTACTCTGAACAAGGGATCACCTAAAAGTTCAAGATTTTTTTAAACTCTTATTGTGAAATGTGGCACTAAGTCGACATCAAAATCAGACACAAAACCTCAAAAGTTGCAAATCATGGAAAAGTCAAACCTCAATTATTCTGTGCTGAAAACAAGTTCTTTAAAGCACACTTTATGATTCATGACTAATCTCAGTTTGGCTAAAAAGTTAGCAAAAATGTCTTCTTTTGCTCATGAACCTGTATATTACATTGTCTTGGCTTGTGATTTTCCTCTCAGTGTTTCTTTTAAACGCTGCCTCTGTACTGCGTTGTCTGAGTCCGACATGTTGGTGTCAGCCTCCGCAGCGACCGGCTGTGTGGGAATGTTTAGTTTGCGTCGCGCGCTTGTTATTTTTATTTTGTTGGCGAGAGGGAAGCCCAAACTGCAAGGGTAGCAAAAAAGAAAAAATCCTCAAACTTTCGGCACAAAGCCTGCTGCAGCAGCAGCAACAACACTGACCAACAGGTCCTGTGTCAGCTACATCACAGAAGGCAGGAGAGAGGGCATTTCATTGATGTTAGGGTCTAATATTTATATTTACCCGACTGGGAGAGACACTGACGAATGTGTCGGGCACCTGCAGCGTTACCCACACCATGCGCCGGTGCGGTTTGGTGTCAGAATATGCCTGCATCGTGGAGCTTTGTCGGGGCGAGAGGAGGACTGTAATCACTGTCTGGCGATTCATCTAGTCAGTGCATAAAATAGTGTTTATCCAGTCGCCCGTGTTTCTGTCGTGGCTGAGGGAGGGGAGGGTCATGTTTTGCACAACTTAGACAGCCAGGGCAATCAGGAGAAGAATCGTGACTCCTAAACATTTAGCCTTTTTCTTTTTTCTTCCTCTCCACTCAGATCGAGAACTGGTGCCTTAGAAAATTAGATCTCCCCCCCCCCTCTGTAACCCCCATCTGACACACCCACGCACAAATAAATATAAAAAGCTAATTTGTTAGCACCCCCCATTTTAAAGGCCTGAGCAGGACGGGCTTTGTCGAATGCAGACATGTGTTGCAAACATGGAGCCTTTTCCAGGAGCAGCTCAGGCTCACATGAAGAGGATGCTTTGAAATAAGATTAGCCTCTAAATGCCCCCCTCTCCCTTCTGCCCCCCCCTTCCACCACCAACCATCCAGACGCCTTTTACATATGTGTATGTGTTGGTGCTTCTCCCCATAATAAGCTACTAAAGCTGAGGCTCAGCTTGCAGGGCCTTGCTGTGTAGTTCTCAGTTTGGCTTCAGTTTGCAGGCCAGGATGCATGCATCCCAGTGAGCGAGGCTACCTCCACTTAGCTTTTGGGTCAGGGTGACACCGGTCAGGGTGATGAGGGGGGAGAAAAAAAAAAAAAAGATTCATCACTTCCCTACCTGCTTGCTCCCCCATAAAAAAAAAAGAATAAAAATGGGAAAACAACAAGCAAGGTTCGCCCTAATACAAGAACACTTGCAATATGCTGATGTTTTCTTTTGCACACTGTGTTTGCTAAATTGCCTTTGACTGCGTGCATCAGTAATGAAACTTTATGTCCTTGTGGAGAGGGCAGCAAGTCCGTTCCAGTTAGGGCCAAGACGATCTCTCCTGTCTGGCTTTTTGTAAGATTTTCTCGTTCCCCTTCTCTCGCTAATACACGTCCTAATGAATAAATGAAGCCCATGAAGTCATTTTTTCCATATTTGTGTAAATTGCTTTAAAAGCATTTTATCATGTCATAAAAAAGTGCAATTGATCTGCTGGGCTTAGCCCATTGGACAGCTGTGTGTTTTGTTAATGGCCACTTTGCTCCGAGCAGCTTATTAAAAAATTTATATAGAAATGCTAAAATTACATAAATTATTTAGATACAGTAAGCAATTTTTGTTTTAGTCAGACAGGGAGGGGCTGTTATCAGTATGGAAATTTACCATAGTATATTATCTACTGAAATATAGTAATATATCTACCCAGAGACATATGTGTCCTCCTCACTCTCCCCTCATACACACACACACACACACACACACGCACGCAGACAGGCGCAGAGGAGGGGAAAAAAAGTATATATTTTTTGATGACTTCGTTTCAGCAACCACGGAATGTCACCCATATCCTGGTTGATTGTACTTTCGAGTTTTATGATGTTTTTCCATTGATTTGTTTCCCTGGCGCAGCTGCCGACCTCTATTGAGGGACGAACGTAATCAGCGCTGACGCAAATTAGATGGTTATTCGTTTCGAAAATTGACAGAAAAACAATAAAAAAGATGAAATGCTCCCAAATCAATAGATATAATGAAATTCAAATAATCCGAGAGATGAGGTCTCCATGGCAACTGATAATGTGGAAAAGAAAACAATTTAATAAAGGACAGACACGCTTTGAAAACAGATTGGGGAGGGAGGGAAGAGGGGGCTGTAAAGAGGAGAGGAGAGCAGAGGAGAGAGGAGGTGGGGAGATGGAGGGATAGAGAAAGGGAGGAAGGGAGGAGGTGGCACTAAGGGGTGAGGAGGGTGTGTGTGTGTGTGTGTGTGTGCGTGTGTGTGGATGGGGTGGAGGCAAGGGGTGTGTGTGTGTTGGGGGGTGGGGGGGTTGTGGCTGTAGTGGTTGCTCTATAGTTTGTTTCCCCCGGCGTGTGAAGGATCTGTGTCTGTCCCAAGGACACCGGAATAATTAGAAAAGCTTTCAGGCCAGAAAGTGCAGATTCAGGTTTTAATACACAAAATTATTTCAGGGGCAGTGAATCGGAAAACCATTTGTTGGTGACCTTCCTGAGAGGCCTCCCCCTCCCCGGTACAGGGCAAGATGGAGGCGATGTGGCAGCGCTGCCTGAGTTATGGCATATTTGTGTTTTTATAGTGGCAGAGAGGGAATGGAGTTGGGGAAGTTAGGGAGGGGGATGCGGGGTTAAATGCGTGGATGTGTGTGTGAGGGGGGTCATAGGAAGACCTTCATATTGTGTGTGTGCGTGCCTGTGTGTGTCTGACTGGAGAAAGGGAGAAAGTCAGGCAGCAAAAAAATAAAAAATAAAAATAAAAAAGCTAAGAGAAAGAGGGAAGTCGCATATCGGCTTGTATTTACAGATCAGTTGTCAAAAGGAGCCATTTAAGGATAAATGTGCCCCGCTTTCCCGCGCAGAGACAGGCGAGGTGTCTGTTTAAAAAGCAAAAAGGCAACTATGAACCAGAGCGAGGGAGATAGTCAAACACAAGCTTTTTGTTGAAGACAGACAGAGCACAGGGTGGCGAGGGAACGAGTGGGTGTTAAGTGACTTCATTTGTAGTCTATTTAAGGTATGTTTTACATGTCCTTGTGATACTTCTCCTTCCCACATTTAATACATGGGCTGCATTCAAGCACGATGAACCGAGTGCATCATTCTTATTTCCAGTAAATACACACGGGTTTCCTTTATCAGCCTAAAAAAAGCCTGTATTTGATTTCAGTTTTGCTGTGAGGGGAGATTTGCAACTGACACAAACCCTGATCAGATACAAGTAAAAGCTCGACCTCGTCACCCTCAAATAAAGTCTGTTGCTTTATCCAACATCCGTGTCCTGGATTAACAAAATCCTACTTTATTTATTACCGATTGCCAACATTTTTAAGGCGGCCTGGCCTGATTGGGTGTGGAAGCTGAAACCGCCAGCTACTTTTTTTGTTTTGTTTTTGTGTCATTAGAGGGTTTTGTTTGACTCAAATAAAGGCGATCCACCCTCTGTTCAAATGATACCAACTGCAGGTCCGGGATATTACGCCTTGAATGTAGATACCCTTATCCTGTTTCAGGCAGCAATAAATGGAAAAAACAGGACCTTATGCACGCTCGGCTTGATAATTACTGTTCTGATCCTGCGAGGGCATGCAATCTCCCCACATTTTAAAGCACCATAAAAGTTGGGCAATATTTGATAAAAATGAGGGATCAAGTTCCATGCAGTTTTTGTTTTACTGCTTTCGCTTGTTTGTTGAACTTTTCACTGTTCTGAAATACTTTTTTTTTTTTTTTACAATCTACAGAGAAATTCAGACAAAACTTTTGATCAAACAGTCTCCTTATGCCAACTGAATTGCCCACTTTCAGCTTGAATGCCACTGACCCTATGAACGATTTTTTTTTCTAGTCAGTAAATGCATCACACACTTTGTCATAGTGCAGGCCTGGATTTTTGAGATCGAGGGAACTGCTGGTCAAGGTTGGTCGAGCTGAAAATCTGCCACTTGCCAAACACACTCTTCAGTGTGAAATGTGTTTATGTTGGAAGAAGACTCAAAATCAGGCTTTTCGGTAGAAAGACGCGTCAGACGAACTTCAAAAGTTGCAAAAGAGTTTAAACAGCAAAATCCACAAAAGTATGAAATGCTGATGGATTGAAGTCATGATTAATAAAACATTGCTTTGTGATGAGCACAACATCAATAAAATGTTAGAACATTTTATGCTAATTTATGATAAATACAAAATACTGTTGTATTTATCAGGACAATAACTAAGTTGGTGATAAAAATGAAATAAAATATCCCTTTTTGGGCATGCATATTAGTACACATTAGTAATATGGCTGATTCTTGCCATTAGATATTCTTTATACACAGTAATGATAAATGAGTGTTCACTAATTGTCAAAAATCAGACACTGGCCACAACGCTCTTATCGGTGCATGTCTTGATCACAATCTCTTGTTTGAGGAAACTCTTTACCCATTTCAAAGGACAGAGGAGGTACAGCATTCTTCACACAGCTAATATTGGCCAGTATTGATATTGCGATGTGAAAATTGCCCCCACAACTAGAAGAGAAACTAGAAATTTCCCACTGCACACTGACCGAGAGCCTCCAAATCTAACATGCCTGTGTCAATGAGCTCAGCTTTCTTTTTTTAAAGCACAAAAAAATAAAAACCCGAACAGAACAGAGACCTGAAATACGATAGGCATCTGCTCGAACACAGCCGTGTGTATTCGTACATGCACGCGCTCACACACACACACACACACACACATACACACAGTAGGCACAAAGCACGTGTTATCACTGTCAACAGCGGCGGCAGCAGTGGTTGTGCTCTGTATCTGCGCCCGAATGCGTGTGTGTGTGTGTGTGTGTGTGTGTGTGTGTGTGCGTGTGTGTGTGTGTTAAGAACAAGTGAAAGTGTGTGTGCCCACAAACAGTGTCTGTCTCTCCTCATGTGCTGCCGGCTCTGAGGGATCTGCCGTAAGTCAATCTGTGTGCTCATATCCCCATATGTGTGTGTGAGCTTGTGTGATCCACTACTACTGTACTACCCCACTTGAGGAGCTTCTCAGGGCTGCGCGGGTCTGGAAAGGGCCGAGGGCCGGCCCTTGCTGCACACCACCCACTTCACACCTGTCTCTCTCGCTCTCTCTCTCTCTCCCTGCCTCTCTCTCTCTCTCTCTTTCTGAGTGTGCTGCACTGGGCTCTCATTGTAGCAGTGACAGAAGGGCACCCGTTAAGTGGCCTGCGTGTGTGTGTGTCTGCGTGCGCGCGCGCGTTGTTCTCCCGTGAGGTTGTGGGGTGGAGAAGGGCGATGAAGGACCCCTACTGGTAATGTGGGTAAACTCGCGCAGCCTCGACATCTGTGAGAACAGGCAGAGGGGGAGGGCAAGGAGGGAGGAGAGACAGACAAGAGAAGAGGAGGACAGAGTGGGAAAGAGGTAAGGAGTAAGAAGGAGAGAGGGAGGGAGAAGGGGGAGAGAGGGAGCAGAGCCTTGGCAGAGAGCAGTTGTGGAGAAAATGCCTTGCTTTGTGGAGAGAATTCTTCCAGGGCAGGAGGGAGAGGTGAGACAGAGCACTGAGGGCGCTTTGCTGCCAGGTAAGACTCACACCAACACATACACACCTTCCTCTAACCCCCCACCCGCCACCCTTACCCCTCCCCACAGACCCACACACACACACAAACACACACACACGCACACTCACAAGTTGGGTGTTACGTACTGGTGAACGAGTTTGCTACTATTTGCAGTTGGCACGCATGTGTAGTGATGTGGTGGGTGGTGTCAAAGACGGTGCACGTGAGAGTCAGGAAACAGCAGGTGTAATGTGTGTTTTCTGGAAAACATTTAGCGACTTTTTGTACACATTCAGACATTTAGAGCTGAACTGTTCCTTTGTGTTTAACTTGTCTGTCTGACTTGTTCTGTGAGGCCTTGTCCATTAATGTGTCACATTTATTACCTTGAGTCAAAGGAAAGCAGTTTTGTTTTTGTTTTGTTTTTGTTTGTTTTTTTTATAAAAAGTCCATTGAATTACTTTTTTTTATTTTGAATTACATTTTCACTAATTTGCACAGAACATTTAATTACCTAACATTCCATCAGGGTGAATGTTTTTTAAGCTCAACTTTAAAATATAGTAACTTTTTTAGGGAGGTGTTTTTATTGGGTTTAGCCACTAAAACATGACTTTTAAAAAGTCGAAAAAGTTCAGATCTTTTCGGATTTGTCACGGTGTTGTCAGCAGACTTATTTGAAATCCATCCGGTTGTTTTGGTGCTGATACTGTGATGAACTGCTTCATCACTGGAGGGATTTTCTACTTTTAGCTCATGTAAATAGCAATTGTTGGGAAAAAAAAAAAAAAGGCAATCCAAGAGTTCTTTCTTCCCTCGTGGAGAGAAGAATAATCCTCCTTGTGGTACAATTTGGTTTTCTCCCCTTTTTGCTTAAACAAACTCACACTGTGTGTGAACGTAAACAGAGGTTTCCATGTGGCCCTGCCGGCGTCTGGGTCTCAGGCAGCCGAGCGCCTCTCGGCTCGGGCCTGAGATTTCTCGTGGAGGCAGAAGTTGGCCCGGCTCTCCAACTCCCCGCTTTCGCTGTTTATTTGTTTTGAGAACAAATGGGAGCAGCAGAGTGACAATTGAATTTGGCTTGCATCACCGTGGCGATCTGGCAACCGCTCCCGCGTCCCATAGGATCGCTCCAGTTGCCGTGTGCCGGGCGCGTGTTTATTATTTAACTGATGTGCTCTATACGCTGCTGCTCTGTGCACACATTGTGTGTGTGTGTATGTGTGTGTGTGTGTGTGTGTGTGTGTGTGTGTGTGTGTGTGTGTGTGTGTCTTTGAGTAGTGGGTGGTGGTAGCTGCATTCACGAGAGAGACATTTTACTAAGCAGACATTTCCCCCTCTGTTTTCACTCTGACCTGGTAGGAGATTGATGACTGAATTGTGGAGTACATGTTAACAGTAACCGCTGATTTATGAAGATACTTAGGGTAAGTGAGGCCGCACAGGCTTGAGGGGAAGAAAAAGATATAGCCTTTTAAGTTAATGTAAAAATATTGCCTTTTTAAGTAATAATTGTTATTACTACTGCAGGGGTTTGGAGAGGGGTCTGTGTGAAACTTGGACGTGCACAATGTGCAACGTTAAGCTTTTCCTCTTCCTCTGGTCATGAGCCTTCCTTTGTTTCTAGCCTCCCAAATCTGTTTAACATGCGACGTGTTCTTTTTTTTCTTTTTTTTTTCTTTTCTTCCCCAAGAATTACACAACTGGATGAATGGATATAATATTAATTTAGTTAGAAAGATAATAAGGAATATTTGGATTGAAAGTGACTTCTCTTCCCTGAGTAAAAACCACAATGGAAAACTCCTGGATGAACTCTTCCTCTGCAACAAGTGCAGTATGTATTTTGGCAGCCTCTGCTTAGCCAAGGATCCCTCGGCGAATCTGCATGCAATTTTAGAGGAATCAGAGTCTTTTCCTCTCCTTGAGTTGTGAACACGTGCGTTAGTGTGTGCTCACTCCAGCTCTTTCTCACACTCAAAGGTGCTGGTTCGGTATCTGGACGTGTTTCAGCGTTAAGAGTTTTAGGATATTGAGGTTTTCATCGTATTAATCCTGCAGTTTAGAGCCTTTTTAAAGAGACGACTGCGTGATGTAACACGGTGCTGCCCCTCCCCCGACTGTTTCTGTGCACTGTCAGTCAGCTGGTTGAAAGAACACTTTTAAGTCCCTGACAACAAAGACAACTTTTCTGTTTGGAAACACGTCCAAGCTTATTAAGGCTTACGGCTCCACCCAGACAAACACTCTGACTCATATCAGCTTGTTTGTGTTGCTATATAGAGTAGATTGCTACAAGATGTTTAATTAAGTTTGGTATCTCAAAATTCGATGATGTTATAGATAACATTTTTATAACTGTAAATCGTTTTAGCTGAGATGAGAGTAGTTGTTGCTTTTCTGCTTAAAATATTATAGAAAATACCATGTTATACTTTTTTTTTTATTCCCATCTAAATACCATAAAACGGTGGTATTTTCCCTCCAAAGCTTTCATAATGTGGGAATCTCGTGCCTGGATGTGCTGTGCAGCATTTTTAAAAGAAATAAAGCAATTTAGGGGAATACTAAACAGCGCTTCCTCAGGAAGAGAGATGGCTTTCATTTTTTTCCAAGGCACCTCTTAGACCGAGTGAAATGTTTCCCCCGTTCGCTCAGGGACGACTTTATTTCTTACCAGGGATTTAACACTCACTCAGTCCCCTCATAAATACATCGTCCCTCAGCCCTTCACTAGCCATAACTCATGCACTAACTCTGGAGCTAACTAAACCCATATAGCAGAGCCAACACTTGTTTGTCTTTTTTTTTTTTCCTTTTTTTACCTCAGCCTTTTCTCCCTCACTTCTTCTTCTCTGTCTCCTCTTTCTCCTCTCAGCTGATTTATGCTCGTGACAGGATCCCCTCTGACTCGCCGTTCCTCCGCAGGCTCCTGCGCGGGCCTCCTCTCGGCCCCTGGCTCGTGGAGCGGGGGGTTTTTTTAGTGGGAGAAATGTGCATTTGAATATGAGCCAGCCTAATCTCCTCCGGGCTATTTAGAGTGAGCCTAACGCTCCAAGAATGAGCGAGAACAACACGGGGAGGAAAATGCGAGCGTCCCTCTCAGCGTGTCACAACACAGCTCGGGTCTTCCCAAAAGAAAGTAGCAGGTCTTTGATTCGCTGATGGGGATCTCTGTGTGACTCAAAGAGCGCGGCGCTGCTCCTTTCAAGGCACCTGTTGAAGTGTTTGTGTTAAGTTTGCTCTTTTACTTTTAGCATCAGAGCAGCTGGTAAACTTTTAAGCTGTTCAACTTTCAACAGATGAAAGTGATCAGGTGAGATTTTACAGATTGGCTGAAGCCTTCAGTGATCTGGTGCCGACTGGCATTTTGGGAGGAGACGGCTTTTCTGGCGTGGTTCCCGCACTGGTTGTTAACAGCCTGCTGGTACCTTCTGTTCTCCGCGCTCGGTCCCCCACGGCCCGACTCTGACAACTCCTCAAGCATCTGAAGACCCTCTGAAGTCAAAATCGCCCATTTTGATGTCTCAGGGCAGCGCTCCGCGTTTTGTTGTCTTTGCGTCTGAAAACACAGGCCCTGCTTGGAGGAATTACCCTCAGCCCTCCCGTTGGTATCAGACGCTGAGGAGGGAGGAGGGTATCGTTCCTGTTCTAACTCCCGCCCCCCCCCACCCCAACACCCTTTTCCCTCCGATCTCCTTGTTCCCCCTCACTGTCCTTCCCTCTCTTTTTGATCTCGCCATCAAATCTGTCCCGGTTTTTCTGAGTGACGTTTGCCCGAGAGCGGCTTGGGAACAGGCAGGCTGAAGAAGACATTTGAGAAAATGCGCCCGAGCAAGCCATCACCTTTGATAAAGCCATATTTCCAGCGGGAGAGGAAGAAGAAAGCTAAAGAGTGCATGCATTGTTGATAATGAAAAATGCCATGAAAGAGGGAACATCCCTCTGATCCCAGCCTGTTACATTGACAACGTGTAGTAGAACAGATATTGCTGTAGCAGATCAAGCTTTTCTCTGAGTTAGGCGTTGGCCAGTTGCTGGTACCGAAGTTTTAAGAAAGTCGCGGTTTCAAAGCCAGTAAAGTTTTCCGTTGTTAACTTAATAAGGTAACGTCCCGGTGCCTCCCCACAGCCAGTTACCCTCCGCTGACGGTAACTGGCTGAAAAAAGGTCGAGAGATTTTTATCTCACTTACAAGAAAAAAAAAATAAAAATCCCAGAGAATTATGGCAAAGACACTGAAGGAGTGCCGCCCATTACTTTAGTGTAATAGCTACTTGAGCAAATAGCTCGACTAATTAACAAAGTCAAATCAGCTTGTTAAACTTCCACAATTACATTAGAAAAAGCAGAACTGAAAAAAAAGAATACAATTCTGCATAGAAGGAATGTGGAAATTACACCTAAGTTAAGATTTTTACTGAAGTTTAAGTAGAAAGACTAAATGTCTTTCTCCTGCAACTGTTACATTAATCTTAACCATAATAGTCAACAAGCAGCAGTGGAATAATTGTCGCTTAGGTTTTCTAATAAAAGCATATATATATATTTTTTTTTGCATTCTTTTTGTAAATACTCTGAAAACCTGGCAATTTAAACTGTGAGAATCTCACTCTTGGATGTGTTTGACCCAGATGACTGAGCTGAACGTCGGGTCCCACGTTGTGTCTTTATTTGAGCATCCGTTTGGCACCGAAAATATTCTCGCTTCACTGGGAGTCACACCAGGGCTTCGATCCACACTTCACTGTTTTCCTTATGTGTGTGTGTGGATGTGTGGAGGTGTGTGTATTGGCAAAAAAAAAAAAAAAAAAACTGGCAAGGCACTGCATAAAACGAACGAAAAGACAGAGAAGTGGAGGGAAACTGGAGACACGCAGAGAAAAGAAATGTTAGCTTTTGTAATTACTACCTCCACAGAGAAGCAGTGGAGAGGACGGTGAAGCAGGCGAGCGCATGAAGGAGGGCCCGTGTGCAGATAATGAAGGGGTATCATTGTAGCTCTGACAGTGTTAATCTCAGAGTGCCCCACAGTGTGTGTCTGTGTGTGCCTCCGGTGAGTGCAAGTGCTGCTGAGATGTATGGAGGTTGTTGTACATTGTCGTCGACTCATTTTGTAAAAGCGAAACCATCCACCTGACAGTTTATCCAACTCTGCCTACTGGCGCTGACTCACACAGCTTCTTGAACGCAGCACCGAAGGCTTTGTCAACCATCCAGACTTGTTTTATTTGGATGAAATGAAGCGAGGCAGTTTTTAAACTGCTGCCTTCAAGTAGTTGTATCATGCCAGGATATTCTAAAGCAGGATTTGGACTTTTTCATTGTGCTCCTTGTATTAAAAAGACACTAAAGGAAAAAAAAAACATCCTTATCCATTGTTTAGTTGAAATATGCAGCTTAATTTTTTACTCAGATGTCAAAATTTCCAAATTAGAAAAACAGAAAGTCAGATGAGGTTGAAATGCAAAGTCAAAGGTTTCTTTCTAATCGTTAGCTCAGAATCCATTATGGCTGCCGTGTGTTTAAAATACATTTTAATTTCACTGTTACTGGACGTGAGGTATCTTAATGAATCTTTCACACACAGGGAGCCCTACAACCCATGTTAGAGTTCCAATGCATAACATTCAAAACAATGTACAGCAGTTTTCAGATGTTGATTTCATTCATTGGTGGGAAAAATAACTATCCAAACCAGTCTGGCCTTCTGTGAAAAATAGTTGCTTCCTAAATCGATTAGGTTATGAAACCGATGGTGGCAACAACTTCCATCAAGAGTTTGTGACAACACTCAGTCACACCGTTTTATCACTGTGGAGGATATTTGGCACACTCATCTTTGAAGAATCATTTTAATTCAGCTGCTTTGGAGGCTTTACGAGCATGGACGGCCTGCTTAAGGTCCCGTCCCGACTTTGATAGCCTCTTGTGAGTACCCATAAAGGCCACCAGAGGACCTCTAATTATACTTTTACCTCGGTTTGAGCACCTTGGAAGCAAGGAGAATTTAAAGTGCTTAAGAACGTTACAACTTTCCTTTTCCGTCCCCTCTCTTTCTTCCCACTCGAAGTGATTTAGGCTCCGTTGCTTACAGACACTCTAACACGGGAGAAAGTGTTATGAATATGTATCAACAAAGCATATGGCAGCAGTAGCGCTGGGACTAGGTGTGTCCAGAAGGTAGAGTGCTGCCGATGCATTATTCTCCATTCAAATTACCACAGTGAGAAGGGTGAGGTGCTCTCCTTATGTCTTCAGATGGGGCAAGAGAAACCCGGCTCACCTGAACCAGCGTGAATCGAAGAGCCGTGATGAGCACGGTCGTGGGCCACCTGAGTTTCCTTGATTCGGTGGATTTTTATTTATTTTATTTATTTATTTAATTTTTGTTGTTGGCAGGCTCAAACTTGGCTTGCTTGCTGACACGAGCGTGATTAAAAGCGATATTTCTGACACATTAGGATGCGCGCAGGAAGTAACCTCCTCTAAAGCGTTCATTATTAGATGCATGACAGACCTGAATATTTATAAAATAGGTTTTAATAATTAATAGCAGCAATCTGCTCCCGTAATTCATCAGATTTGCACTTCAACAGAGTATCCGTTTTCACTTTAAAATAATAATAAGAGGAATATTAATGTTGCAGAAATGTAAAACGGGCAGCTGGTTTTCAGAGCGGATAGGTGAGCACGCTCCACGAGTTTCATTTTAACCTGCCGCTTTTCAGATAATAATAATAAAAGAAGAATCACATCCAAACTGCAGCTGTTTTTTTTTTTGTTTTAAAAACCCTTCTCTGTTTGTGCTCGACAATTTAGTGAGAGGCTTTCTCATAAATGTGGCAAGTCATGAAGATAAAGATGCAGGAAACAAAGTGGGGTTGGTGTAGAATGCAAAAGTAGTCGCTGTGGTTTTATCAAAAGCAAATTTATTTGTTTGAGTCAACTTAGCAGCACTTCCTTTTGTATACTGAGACCCAAAATAGACAGTATTTTTTTCCCCTGCAAAGCAGCTTTGCTTGTTTCATCGTTTCACAGTCTTTTTTTTTTTTTTTTATTCCCACCCACCTTTTTAATGTGAGTGTTGTTTTATCACACCTTCAAATTCAGCCATGGCACAGGTTTGCACCTACTGAACTCCCAGAAACACAAATGTTGCTGGTTTAGCTTGTCACTGTCATGTTTAGCTCACGTCAAACTTTTTTGTGTAAAAGCACAACATTTTTGTTCGACTTGCTGCAGATTGTTTTTTTTCTTCTTCTTCTTCTTCTTCTTCTTCTTCTTCTTCATTTTATCACGAGTGTGTGAAAAATGTCAACGTGTTTCTCAGAAAAACTGACGTGACCTGCAGCCACCAGACAGAGAGCTCTGAGTGTGATGCCCTGCACACATGCACATGAACACTTAATATTGGTCAAAGCCACTCAACATACAGTATTTAATCATATACAGTGGATTGCGCAGCTACCCACATGCCTCCAACCGCACAGACACGTAGAAGAGTCTTAAAAATGTCTAGTGTGATCAGAAAATGCTGTTGTCATTTCCATCCTGCTTGTCAGAGAAAAGCTGCACATCGCAAACCAAAGTTGTAGCAAATATGAGCCACAGCCACAGGGCTTGCAAAATCTGAATCCCACGAGCAGGAAGACTCGTTCTCTTCGCTTCCCCTCGTAGCCACGTAAACAGCGTATTTTGATCAAAAATTTAATAGTGCTGGGAGACGCGGAAGAGCAGAAATTTGCAGAAGAAAGCAATAAAAATGACTTCCTTTGATCACTTTTGGACAGTCAGACAAGCAACTCGGACTGACATTTTTAACAGGCACCTTTGATTCATTCTCCTGCATGTAAAGTCCAAAAGAGGAAAGTCTGTCAGGCAGAGCAAATGTTTTAATGGTAGCCAGGGATCGATGTTGTCAGCACAGGCATCCTGTCTGGAAATACGTGCTTTTTTTTCCAGGGGTTGGGAGGGATGGGGGGGGGCTTAATGTCGCCTTCTTCTCTCTTTTGAAGGAGAAAAAAGGAGGGAAACAGCATGGAGAAGGGGAGGTCAGCAGGCTGGACTGACTTTATCCAAATGAGTTGGAATAAAAACAGAAAAGAAAGGGAAAGTTTAGATTTTTAATAACACAACCATGTATTTATTTATTTTTTACCTGAAGTAGATAACACTCTCTGCGCCATCATTGAGCTACTTCATGAACCTTAAAACTGCTGTCCACTTCCTCTCTTAGAACAAAGTTTTTGAAGTTTCCAAACAAACTGACTGATATAAAATTAAAGTGATTTAAAGTTTAAAAAAAAAAGATAATAGTTGGACTAAGCAAATTTCTTATACCTTTTTGCTTTTCTCCCAGAAGCTGAAGCTAATAAGTATACCAAGAGAGAATAGACTTGTAATGTAGTAAAGCAACTCCAATCCTCAAGATTTATTTATATAATAATAATAAAAAACTTTTTAGGATTTTTTTTAAAACACCCAGGCTGAAGGTAATGGTTAGTCACAGAGGGGGGCAAGATTTCTGAACATACTAAATGTCTTGCATAAAATGAATTTTGTGTAAAAAGCTAAATTGTTATTAAGTTTTAGGTGGATGCTGTTTTATTTATGCTCATCCTGTCTCAGCTGCTCAGTCTAACCAGAGACACTCTCATTCTCAGAGGGTGTTTCATATGGGAAGATCATAGGTGGCGCACCGCCTCCTACCTTCATTTCCAGTGTATGTAATCGTCAGTCTCTATGTAAATAACTGTTCCATTCAACCATGATGACTACTTAAAAGTTCATAAAACTTTTTTTTTTTTTTTTGCATGAACTGCTTGGACTGTTGTAGGACAGGAATGGTTTTACCCTGGTAGCAGTTTGCTTTGGTATCAACCTCTCTCTGACTAGCTAGCTGTTAGCTTCACCTTTTAGGAACGGCTCATTACAGCTGTCTGCTGCAGGTAAGCTATTAACTGCTTACAATCTTTTTAACAGAAGCTCACTTCAAGAAAAAAAAAAAAAAAAAAAATCCCTTCAAGGTGCACTTTCATTCACATGGCCCTCGTGTCTGAAAAACAAATTTGAAACATAACCTTGGAAATCAATTAAGAGGTCTCCGGTAGTTTGAGAAAAAAGAAATATTTTCTCCTCACTCCTTTTTTCCTCGTCTCTACTTCTCTTTTCCTTCACTCCACTCATGAGTGACTCGAATCTGCTCATCACAACACCTCTCGCCGTGAGAAGGCTTTGTCAGCAGTGCTTTTATTTCGTTTTCTTTCTTCCTTTTTTTTCTTTTTTTTTTTACCAGCACGGGCCCTTATATGCTGTCAAAATGTCTTAAGAGTCTTATTAAAGAAATGCCACAGCTCATTTCCTTGTAATTCAATGCATATGCTGTTGAAGGAGGGCATGTCTAAAGATCTAAACAGCTTTGCTTTTTAGGCTTCACATTAGGGGTTATCTGTGAGGGCTTGTCATTGATTGACATTATCAGGCCTGACAGGGCCTCATATCAAGGTTAACCTCATGGACAAGAGTGCCACCCGCGCGGACACGCCGAGCGCTCGCCCTCGCCCACACTCCAGCCTGGCCTAACTTCCTGAGGAGGGAGATTGCCGCGTGCGTGTGCCGGTTTTGTCTGTGTGTGTAAGCCAGGTGGAGACTTCCAGTCTTAATTGATAACTAATGGAGCAGCGTGTGCTGAGTTTACCCTGGAGGATTGACGCGCCGAGTGTGCGCGCGCGCGCAGGACGCCGAAGATGGCTCGCTCGGCTGCGGAAGTTCTGGAATCTGATGAATTAAACACGGCCCGCAAAGAGGAAGAAAAAAAATAACAATAATAACACGCAATGACACGCATTGCCCGTCTTCCTGACCTCTTGGGTAAACAGGGCCCGTTTTTCGCACTAGAGGAAGGAAAAAAAAAAAACGCCGTCTGACTGACACTGTATGAGCACACATCTCCCCTCCTCCCTCCCAACAAGCCACTAAGGCAAAGAGAGATCCCCGTGACCAAAATACAACTGAAGCAGTTAATCTGTACAGATATTAGCTCAAGGGCCCTCGAGAGGTGCACCGTCGAGCCCCCTCTCCACTGTACTATACGCCGCCTCGCTCTCGCGCCAGCCGTGGGGGGAGGGACACAGGGGTCGTCTGCTCATTTACCGTGCCGGTTGGCTTATCAAATTGCACTTCTGGTGTCGTGAAACTGAACGCAATTCTCAAGACAAAGCGGCGAGAATAGATTTCCCCTGTTTCGACCCTGCAGAGGGCACGGGGAGTGCGCGTGCCAGAGTATGTGTGTGTTTTTTTTTGTTTTGTTTTTTTTTAAAAAGCAAAGTTCTCCCCTCCTGCTGCCACGCTCTCAAATTAAGTCATCATCTGGTGCCAGCTGGGAGTCCAGATTTGATGTACAATTTTAACAAGTTCGCGCGGCGTTCAGCAAATTACCCTGAGCAGCAAACGGAATAAAAGTTGGCTGTTTTGGTGCGCCACTGTCAGGATGATTCTTGTCACTCATGTCAGTGTTTTTTAACTCCCCTTTAACCATTTTAGATTGCTTGTCCTCTGCTCTGGAAAAACCATAATTACCCTGTTTGTGATTAAGCCAGAGGGCGGATTTGTCCTCAGATCTTAACTTTCCTGCCTGATTGCCCTCAAGTTCAGTGTCTTTCCTCCTCCATCTGCGCTCGAAATACACATTGTTTTTCCTCAGCCTATTGTCCCACAGAGTCGGCGAGCGCGTCACCGCGGCCCCTTTGTTTCTGCCTTTGTCCTGTGGTGCCGTGTTTGTTGTTTTTGCGCTGGCATGACGGCAGCGTGGCGCATGGCTGAGGGCCTCCTGCGTTTGATAACAGCCCGCAAACTGAGCCGGAGCGAAACAGTCCAAACGGGTCCTTCAAGGTCAGGAAAACCGCAGACACCGCGCAAGGTCACATTCTGATCTAAAAGCAATAAGTGTTTTATTGATGGGAGAGATGGAAAAAAAAAACAAAAAAAAAACAAGCAGGCAGATGTGCAAGCAACTGATTAATAATAAAAGAGATGTGTGGGACATAGAGGGGTTACAGCATGAAGCTTTGTGTGTGTTTGTGCAGAAGTTTTAGAGCCAAAGCATTGATCTTGTGCTAAAACCCAACAGATCCAATAGAAATAAAGCGAGTTAAAAAAGAAAAGAACAAAATGTGCTGGTGGCAGTTTCCTGGGTGCAAGGCCTCTCTCTCTCTCTCTCTCTCTCTCTCTCTCTCTCTCTCTCTCTCTCTCTCTCTCTCTCTCTTTTTCTCTCTCTCTCTCACATGCCTGAATCATTTCCTATCATCGGTGCAATTTGTGTACAGTGTGAAAGTACCGTTTTAACGAATACCATAACCAGCTCACTTCTTCTGTTTTGACAGTAATCCACGTATCATATAATCTCATCAACAGCATGTTTTATGACACAAAACAACAGTCAGCCCAGGTTCCTTTTTCTCCCCCTTTCCGTCTCTTTATGAACAATGTGCCTCTTGTATTTTACCTCCTGTGCCACTATCTTTCCATGAAAATAAGCAGACTGTCGTCACCTTTTATGTGCCTTTATCGGTTTTTCTCTTGTTCTCCTTTTTGTCTCTTGCCTTTGCCCAATCATTTTCAGTGTAGAGGTGTGAAAAGAAACATTGCACTCCTACATATTTTTTTTTTGTGTGCTTTTTTTTGGTCTTACTTAAATGTTTCAGCAGACAAAAAAAATCTGAATAAATAAAATGCAGTTTTTTGATTTCATTCATTTAAAAACAAAGCTGAGCTAACCAAGGCAGCCCTGTGTGAAAATATTGAACTTGTTAAATCATAGATTTACAAAAGAATAAAGACATTAATTAAAAAGCAACATAGAATAGCTCATACTGAAGAAATTGCACAATAATAAAGAGACCGTTGGACTTCAGAACAGGAAAATATTCTGTATACTAAAAAAATAAAATAAAACAAAAAACATCATATGTGGTGTAAAATTAACACAGGATTATTGGGGGAGGGAATCATACCTGCAGTCAAACATGGTGGTAGTTGTGTGATGGGACCATGAATTCTGCTGTCTCCCAAAAAATCCTGAATGTGAATGTTGGGCTGTCACTTAGTTGCCTTAAGGTCAAAAGTGCTCTTCGGTTTTGCAGCAGCGACCTGAAGAAACAGCTTGTCCATAATTTAGCAGCTATAAAAAGTGTCCTAGTTGAAGTGGGGATGCAAATCACAGTGAGATATTTAACATGGCCTCTAATGTATCTCAATTAGAACAATTCTGTAAAGAAGAGTGGGCTAAAATTTCTCCACATTGACAAGAAAAGACTCATTGCCTCGCATCATAAACAGCAGATGCTGCTGCCAGGGGTGGCATAACCAGTTATTAATTTTAGAGGGCAATTACTTTTCCACCTAGGGCCAGCTTGTTTCAAAAGTTTTATCCTTTAATTGCTCAAATCGTCATCTGAAAACCACATTTTGTGCTTTCCCAGGTTGTCTTTGGTATTAGGTGTCATCTTGTGATCTGAAGACGTGACAATACAGCAAAAACAGAAGAAGCCTAAATGAGGAGAAACACTATTTCGCATCACTATGTACCTGGAAAACCTGCTAAATGGGTAGAGCTCCAAAGTGGATCAGTCAGGGGCAGATTTAGGTCTGAGGCGGGGACTAGCTGATTCCCAATCCCAGCCAAATCTGTTTGTTCGGGAACACTCTGTGGGACACGAATCCTTAGAAATTCCCATATGCTCTGCAGTTCACATTTGCATTCACGTACATTAGTCTTCCCACAGTGGAAAAGCCACCATAAAAGTCCCCTTTTCAATTCCCCTCTCTTCATAAACTTTCTCTCAGACGCACCCCCCTAAACCCCCATCTATCAACTAGTTGGCAATGGCATTGTTTTTAATCATCAGAACCTCAAAATTATTATTATCGCTTCTGATGCGGCAATTAAAACTTCAGGTCAGAGGCACAACGAGCGGTGATCAGCAGCCGAGCTGAGAAGTTTTAATTAGACGATCAGAACCATTAATGCACAAAAAAAGGTGTGCGCTGGGAAATTAACGGGAACGTCTTAATCAGGGTTAGCGACTCCGAAGAGGAGTCAAGTGAACAGAGAGCAAAAAACAAATCATTTCCGCACCACTGGGACAAAACTCAATTAAATATGCATGCAGAAAAATGGAAATTTCTCCGCATCCGCTGCACCGACTGTTAGAGAACTGTGGCAAAATCTCACGGCGGGGTCGGCAACCTGCTTATTGTTATTCTTCTGTAATAAAAAATGAGAGCGGGGCCAGATGCTGGGGTCCGGGTGCAGCCGGGGTGGTTGTCCATCAGTAGCTTTACGCTCGACTTGCTCGCGGCGGCTGTTCGTGGCTTCCCGGAAAGCGAGAGAAGTGTTGGGAGGTGGGGTGGGGGGGAGAAACGTTCTCCTCTCGTGAGCCGTGAATTCACAAAAAAATAAAAAAATATATAAACATTGTAATTTTGCAAGCGTGTCTGTGTGTGTTTGCCTGTGCTTTTCCTGAAATACGCAGAGGCGAGCGCACACACCGTCACACACGCATCTCCCTTGAGAGGCAGGGACATGAAAGGTTCACTGAGCTACACACTGGGAGGCTTGTCGATTAATCTGCCGAAGGTTCATAAAGTTATAACTAGACTTTTTTCTTTCTTTCTTTTTTTTTTTTAAAGCTACTTCAACTCTTGGTTGCATATTGTAAAATAATCCCGAGCTAAACAGACATCTCCCAGACCTTGTTTGTATTAATTAACTTAAGATATTGCAGAGGGGGGTGGTTGGGTTGTCCCCGTGTCAGTCATGTTGGAGCCCAGCAGGAATCTACAACGGGGCCTGTATCTGTGTTTGATTAGTTGAAGAGATAAGCTTCGGTTTAAACAGGCAATATCTACCTCTCATGTATACAGACCCCCCCTGTGTGCTCGCTTCGTACCAACAGAAACTCCGCAGGGAGCTGGTCTGTTTGTGGGGCAGCCTCGTTCCCTGAATGAACAACAAAATCAGGTTATTCCATTTTTCATGTGACGTTCCACAAGTTGATTGCATCCCAGACTGCTTTGGATGTAAGGTGCTGCTTGGTAGAGCTGCAACGAGAAAAAAAAAGTCTTCACATTTTGTCACGTTGCAGCCCTAAAATCCAGTGGGTTTTGTTGAGATGTTTTGTGATGGACCAAAGGTGCAACTTCCTGAGTTAATGGTAGAGCCACTGTTTGCTGGAAGCACAGGAATCGGTTTCAAAAAGCTTTCTACTCCTTGATAATGATTTGATTTTCTCCTACTCTTCTTGGCAAAGTAGTTCAAGTTCACTCAGATTGGATGGCGAGCATCTCTGAACCTGCCTTCACTTGTAACAGGTTTCCTTCAAATATTCCTCCGTATTTAACTGCATTCATCTTTGATTCATCTCTGACCAGCTTCCCAGCATCTCCAGACATGATGCTGCCACTGCCATGTTTCACAATGGGGAAGGACTCTACGTACTAATTTAGTGATTTCTGAATTGACTTTGTTGCCAGGGATTTTGTTTATCAGGGTAAGAGAGCCAGTATTGATCCAAGTCCTAAAATTGTATACATTTATTAAAGATTTGGTTGTAACTTGACAAAATGTGGAAATAAAATTGAAGGGGTGTGAATACTTTCTAACAGTTTACCTTGTGCACTTTTATCTATATTCGACGTGACTAAAGTGCACGCTCACACAAATTATGCCCTCCCTATAGCGCTACTAGGATTTCGACTATTCTGGCACGCGAACAGACATTCTGCATCAGAACCCAAACATACCCGTGGGGCTTGGAGAGGTTTGCAAGAGATAGTTTGTCAGTGCAGACTGAGAAGAAGCAGCTCTAATGAGCCCATTTTTGACCAAAGATATATATGTATATATATATAAAGGACCCTGACGTCAAGCGAAAGGATTCAAAAATACCTAAGTTTTGGCCTTTTACAGACACTACGCGCCTGCTCGTCTTTGTGGTCCTGCTCTGTTTCCAGTGAAAATAATGTCACCGTTAACATAAGCAGCTGGAAAAATTAGTTTCAGCTGTTGTGTTCTAACCTGCCTGTGCTTTTTTTTTTTTTCTCTCCCCAACTCCCAGTGCTTACTGAGGTGTCTCCTCCTTGACAATTAGTACACGGGGCTAAAACAGAGTGTAAATAATGTCCGAGGCGTGTGACAGTGTTGTTTTTCTTTCTGATATTCATTAATAAGGCAGAATGCTTACTGGACTCTCAGAGAGGTGGGAGGATCTGGTCCCAGGGGGAGAAGTTGTTCTTTCATGTAGGTCCCTGCAGATTTTATCTCATTGTACGCTATCATGCACACAAACGACTTGAGGTAAACAGCTTAGAGTTTCCATAGCAATCCTTACTGTAAGCAATGGGGGGAAAAAAAGCTGCCGCGGACAAGAACCAAAAGCATAAATAACAGTTCGACCTGCTTTTATGCAGCAGAGCACAGAGTATTTTATTTGTTTTAAATTGTGCTGCAGGTTTAAAAAGACAAATAATCTGTGGTATCCACTTTTTGCGCCAGTTCCATGCTCGGCATGTACTTGTAATCCACTCATGCTTCGTTTTGTAAACAAAAATCCTTACAGAAATAGGTACGAATGGAAAGAAGCCCCTGTTGAGGGGTCACTTCCTACAAGGAGCCTGAGATTGCCGAACAAAGGAAGTCAGTAGTTAAGGCACAATATAAAGAATAAATTACATCCAAAGCAACACCCAAATGACCTCAACCTTCCTGCGGAGTGTATTTCTGGAAAAAAAAATACTTTTTTTTTTTTTTTTAATTTATGCCTTCCACTTCCTAATAGTTTTTGCAGCTGATGCTTTTTCGGATTCCTCGTCCTTTAAAAAGCTGACCCCTTCCAGCCCCCGCTCCCCGCTCCCCGCCCTCCACCTGCAATTGTCTTAACACCAAACTGCTCGGTAATGCGTCTCCGATATACGGGGCACAGAAAACTGTGTAACTCCTGAGAGTCATTGTTTCAGAGAGGAAGCCCGCAGTGTAAATACAGTAACTGAGAAAGCATGTGTGGGTAGCGCGGGGTTCATTGTCTGGCAACGGGGGTGATCAGTAAACTGCTTCAAATTGCATATCCTCTAATGATTCCACAGCTTTGCAAAAAGAAAATGAAAACAGGATTTTATGTTGCTCCAATGTGATTTACATAATGCCGACGGGGGGCTCACACATGATTATGGTTGGCTTTATGGCTGAGGGGAAAATGAAGAGGCTCGTACTCATTGATAGAGAAAGTGGATTGAGTCCTTAAGGTGGAACTTTGTTACCTCAGATATTGCACATTTTTCTATCTCGAAATGACATGTGCTTAAATCAGCACCAAGGACAATGTCTGCTGCGAGTGTCTCCAGACGGCCTCGCAGAAGTCTTAGTGGCCCTTAAACTTTTTCACAGTTTGATTTTTGCAACCGCAGACTTTAATGTATTCATTAGGATTGTATGATAGACCAACACAAAACAGTGCATAAAACACAGGAAATTTTTTTTTCCTTCATGTCAAACATCCAAAAAGTGTGGCACCTGCTACCTTAAATATTTGCAGCCTTCGCCTCAGTAAATGTCATCCCATTATAAATCTCATAAGGGCAAAAATATCATCAGGCATAAGAACATCTGTTTAACTTTTTTCAACAAACCATGTGATGGACATACAATAGCACAGCTGTTGTCAGATGAGACTAAAACTTTTCCCCTACGTCTAAAAGGCTTGTGTTTGTGGGTGGAAGCATCATGATGAGGGAATGCTTTTCGTAGGATGTCGCTTAGAGTTGATAGAAAATGGACAGAGCTAAATTTAGGACAAATCGCGAAAGACTCTCTGGTTCAGTAGAAGAATGATCCTTTTGGCTAAAATGTGAGAAAGTGTGGAAAAAGTGAAAAAGGCACTCAGTGAAAACCAGAGCACAGCTTCTACTCTTAGGTCCGTGTATCATAGCTACAATCGTTTTGCTTTCTGAAAGAAAAAACTCAACAATGGTTGTTCTGAAAATGCCTTTAGAAGGTGAACTTTGGTGGTCCCGTGAATGAAGGGAAAGGTAACAGAGTCCAGTTTCTGCCCTAAAAAGGCAGCTCTGGATATGGAATGTCACAGGCAGCTGTTCCTCCCTCATCAGAGGACATGTTATAAAGATAGCCCCACTTGGATTGAAATAATGCCACCCATTCCTGCCCCAAAGCACACTCTGTCATGTGCTATTGTTCAGAGAGGCTCCCCTGGGAAAATAAATGCTGGGACTTGTTAGTGTACATGGCCGTATGGTTAAGTAAAATTACACAAAATTCAAAACTATATGTTTTTTTGTATCTATTTGACAAGTTATCCCCTTCCCAGGAGACTCAGGATGCAGTCTAAATTTCACCAAAAGCCCAAAAGAGCTAAGCGTTTTCACTCTTCGATCTTGACAGCTTAAACGCTGTGCAGCCCCCCCACTCGGTGTCAGGTCCACAGCCTCTCGAGGTGAGAGTGAAGATAACATTTCACAGTGTCTATATAGCACTGTCATGTGAAGGATTATGTAGCCGTGTACAAGCCGCTTGTAGTACTGTAGGGGGTCTGATACCTATCTCCCTGTGGTTTAGATGCTGGTGCCGTTGTTCTATTTTTCTGCTGTGCTAAAACCTGACCAAAAGTGTGTTTGAGTCTTTCCAGTCTTTTGCTGTCGCTGTCAGTTAATACTGGAGGATTTAGCATCAGAAACTCCTGTTTTCTATTCCCTGTCTTTTTCCCATTGGTTTGAACAACTTCTGCACTGGTAATCCCTGGTAATCGCCTCTTGTGTCAATAACTGTGTTTTACTCACGTTGCATTTCCATCTTTCTTTCTGTTTTTCCGCCAGCTGAGAGGAGTTTATGCACTGACACGACCTCAGGAAAACCCAAGATGGCCGCCAAAAGGAAAGGTGGCCTAAAACTCAACGCTATCTGTGCCAAGCTCAGCCGCCAAGTGGTGTACGACAGCAGCTCCCAAAACGCAGAGGGAGATCAGAGCGTAGCAGAGAACAGCGAGCGCGGCAGTTCCTACTACGACGACAACGAGACCAACTTCCCAGAAAGCCTGAGCCTCAGCCAGAGCCTCGAAGAGGACCAGAAGAGACGCGAGGCCATCGAGAAATGGGTCAACGGCGAGTATGGGGACGAGCCGCCTGCTCCCGATGAGGAGCAGGAACATGAACTCAGAGTCAGCAATGACGAAGACGGTCCTCCCGAGGGCGTCTACATGGTCCAGCCCAAGGGCTGCAGTGACGAAGAGGACAATGGCGAGGAGGCCGAGGCCACGGCGGGGTCTCAAGATGGTAGTTACCATGACGACAAAGAAACTGAAGAGAGACCTCCAAAGGACAACAGCTACATGCCCCGGAGCGAGGGCCAGAGTCGCCAAGCAAGTTTCTCCTCTCCAGGTATGTTTTTAACCTGACATCCAGATCATGGCATGTTTTTGAGAACAAACAATGTCTTTGGGACAATGATCAAAATTTTACTGTAATCTGTAATCCAGTTTGTCCAGTTCCTTGATTCTGTTGATCTATTTACAAGGTGATTCTAACGCTGGAAAAGCATTAGGAAGGATCAAAGCAAATGCCAGTTTTATTGTTGTTAGCAACTAATGATTGGTTCTTCATATTCCTACGATTTTTACAAATCATTGGCATCCTGTCAATGTTATGTTTGTTTCTTCAGCGCTTGTTAAACCATATGTTATCAACCAGCCCAACCTTGTCAACGAAACGAGATGCAACAATCCAAGTAGCACTTTTTGTCTTCAAATCCAGGAGCCATATTTAAAAGTTTTGAGGGAAACAGCAGTCAGACAACACTTTTGGAAAACAGATTTCTTTCTAGTGCAAAATCTTGCGAGATCTTGTGCCATGAGCTCTTGTTCCACGCCTGGCCAGTATTTTTTTATAGATCTGCAACTACCTCTGTCTCAGCTCCACAGTGGTTAGCACTCAATAGTATTAAGGGACAAAAGCTTGGATAGACGAAAGGAAAGGTGACATTGCCACACATCCACATAAGCTTAAGTGTACCCATTATTGGAAAGACAGGCTCTAGAGTTACAGTATGAATAGCCAGTGACATTATTACTCTAAAGGCAGCTTCAGCTGGCAGGTCAAGGGGGCGAAAAAAGGAACTTGTTTGAGGTTTACAATTATGAAAAAAACAAAACATAATTCATTAAATGGGGAAGGCTGATAAGGCTGGGCCTTTAAACGTTCAGCAGAGGACCAAGAGCACATGGCAGGGCCAGACTAAGCTTCATATTACACCCAGGATTACATACTGAGTCTTTGATTTTTTTCCCCTAAGCTCACTAAACTTAGCCACTGCCTCAAGCTCCTCTCTTACACGGAGGTACATAAGTTTTTTTTCTTTTTTTTTTTTTGCAGCTGTTAAATCCAAGCGATCAGTTGAATCGCTGAAGTTATCCTGCAGTGGCCTATTTAGTTTTTTCCCAACAATTTTTTTTTTCTTTTTACATTCCTTAATACAACGAGCACTCGTTGTAAAATGACTCATAATGGCCCTTGTTTAATTGTGGCACTATGTTCCCTTCGTATTACTCACTGATTATCAGACAGATAAAGCCGGCAGCAGGGAAGAATTAACGGCACCCAGCAGTCTTTTGGGAAAGTGTTGTTGCACACTTTGTGACCCTTGAAACTAGACACTTTCAGAGAGAGTGGCCTTATGTCGCAGACGTTAAAACACAGAGCTGTAAAAATGTGAAAAAAACAAACACATACACAGACGCACTCAGCTCGGTTATAAGAATAGATAAAGTCAGTTTCACACAGAGAGAAGAGAGAGAGAAAAAAACAGCAATTTGCAGGTGAAACCGGTTGTTGTGGTGCAAAAACAAGTTTTGTTTTGCGTTCGCTCGCCTCGGTCGAGCAGTTTTTCGGGCTTCTATCTAGGTTTAAGTGTGCGCCTCAGAGTCGCGTCACACGTACTCCCTTTTTTTGTCATCGTCTCTATTTTCTTCTTTTTGTTTTGTGCGTTTTTTTTTCACTGAAAGTTCAGCAGCCGCTCTGGCCACAGTTAGAATCGGGGGCAGGGGCTTCTGAGAAAAGAGCGCAGACTTCATTTCAGAGGCAAAAGAAAAAAATGTGCTTTGTGGTTTTAATTAGTCATTTTGTTTATTTCGCAGCCTTAAAAGGGCCTTGTCTGTAAATATGTTGAACTATTGTGAGTCAGGCTTACACCTTTCTCCCTCCGCCGGCTCCCTTCTTTTAAGCTCACAAGAAAGCCGGGTGTTTGAAGACGGCATGGAGAGAGCACCCCGCATCAGTCGCAAATCTCGTCTTTAGAGCGTTGTTGTTGTTGTGGTTTTTTTTCGTCTCTCTTTTCTTTCCCCGAGTTCCTCTTTGTTGATTGTAACTAGGGCATCTATATTGCCGTGTTTCTGTTCAGCTCACAATTAAAACATTTTTCCTTCCCTCTCCCCCTCTTCCTTTCCCTCTCTCTCCGGCTCCCTCTTTCTCTTTCTCACTGCTGTCTTTCAAAGGCTGATGTGGAGTGCACATAATTATGCATATAAACATAGTGGCTTAATTATCTCTCACAACATCAGTGACAATGTAATTAACAAACATTGCAAGATCAATGAGAGAAACTGCGACCTTCAAAACATTTAACTCCTCACATCGAGGCATTGCGGAGATTTCCTATCAGTGCAAAACCCCAGAATACTTTTCCTAGATAATTTAGATGTCGCATTAGAGCCCTCTTAAGCCAGTCAATGGGAAAAAAAAACCCAACAACAATGAATTAAAAAGTATGAAACAAATGATAGAGATGCTCAGAGCAAAGGATCAAACAGGCTTGACCATGACTTCCATTTGCAATTCTGGGTTCACCCCAAAAGGTTATTATTCATTTCAAGCTATTTCAAAGCCCCCTCCCTCTATTTACTGCCTGTTAATTAACTGAGCAAACAGTGTGGAAGTTTTAAGCCCGGCACTTTTCTTTTTTCGTGTGACAAATTACATCAAACAAATGTACATAACGTCATTTATGCATTGCAACTCTTTATTAGCTCAGCCACTGTCTGTTTAAAAAGTGCACCCTCAAACTAATTCACTGATACGAGCATAAGTAGTTTTTTAAAACTATATTAAAATTACCGTAAGAATTAAAAATAATAATAATAATAGTAACGCAGCTGATTGAGACGGCTTTTTGAAGCCAAACATTTTTACCAAATGTCTGCTTGCAAGCTCTTCAGATTAGTCCATTTATAGCCGCCGGCTTCCATCTTTATCATCGCCGACACCTTCTGCCTCTTGGTGCCATGGACGCTGAGGCCGTGCCACACGCTGATGACCATTTTTGGGCAGCAAATGGAGATATAATGCCCATCTGTTATCATATCGGTGAGGGGAAAATGCGGCCTAATTGCCTCAAATATAGACAAGGCAGGCCTGTGTCGTGTTTTGGATCCTGAAGTGTCGAGATTAGGAGCTGGTTGCCTGCAGCTCTCCTCCAGAGAGAATGCAGATGGAAATGTCAGATGGGGTTAAAGCAGAAGAAGAAAAGAAAATTATTTAGTTATTTATTCATTAATTTGTCTAAGCCGAAGGGGGCCAAGTTGGGCCCTGATCCCCCACACACAACACTGAGGTTCCCCACCTGGTGTCACATGGCGTTATTAAGAGGTGCTCAGTTGAGTAGCAGCCTCATTTACATGACGTTTTAGAAAGGTTATCTCCTGTCAGTCCTAGTAATAATCCCTTCAAGTCCAGTCATTTGCCTTTCAGTGATAGCACGTCACGCAATCCGGCTGATTTCTCAGCAAAAAGGGAAGAGAACAAAAAAAAAAAAAACAGACATCTGTTAAATATTAAAAAATGAAGCATTGCATTGCATTGCAACAGGAAGATGTTAAGTCTTTGATACAGCTTTTAAACTGCTTTTTTATTTTTGTGAGGTGAACACGAACAAATGTCCAGTTCTCTAAACTGATATGTAGCAATTTTGTGTAAAAAGAAAAAATTAAGTGCATTCCATTTGTAACTTTTGCCACATTTTATCATGTAAAGACCAAAAAAACTGTAACATATATGTGAAATACTAATATGATCGACCAACACTAAGTAGTGAATAATTGTGAGGCACAGGAAAAATAATATACAATAATATAAGAATAATAAGAAAGCTATGACGTGACCCCCTTTACTCTGATACCCTAAATGAAGTTTCTGAGAGTTCTTGAAACCTTGAGATGTCATTCTATGACCTAATCCAACTTTAATTTCTCCACAACTGTATCAATAACCTGGTGGCATTGGACTTTATTTAAGGGTACCAGAATAACCTCTGGGCCAGTTTTTAGTCTCAAGCCTCCTTGCATGATTTATTTCATGATTGTTCTGTATTTATCTCTATCCACCTTCCAATCACCTCTGAACAGCTTCACTGTTCCCAATAAAGAGAACCATTCCCGCAGCATGATGCACCCACCTCTGTGTAGATGGTGTGTTCAAACCTTGTTCATGAAACAGCTCCATTAATGGTGAAATTAAATTAGGCAAAAGTGGATTCTCTGACTAATTCTCTGACTAATTTAATTCTCTGACTTTTAAAGGGAATTAAATGTGATTAATTTTATGAAATAATTTTATTTATGTGTATTGGACCAGTTTTTACTTTTCAAGTAAAAATTAGTTGAAAACTGTTTCTTTCCACTTTTCCACCGCTTTGTGAAGGCTTGTTGTGTAGAGAGTACATTTAAGTTGGTGTTTTTTTGTTGTTGTTGTTTTTTGATAAAATGTGGGAATTACATTGATATAAAAGTATGAATACTTCACAAGGCGCTCTCTTTTTCAAGTTTTAGTAAAGTAGTTTTATTCTTTCACTCTTTGATCTGTGGGTGGGACTGCCCTAACTTTGGAGCAATATGATACACTGTATGGATAGATAGATGCATATCACATGGTGCGACTTGAGATGTCCTTATAAATACAAACCAATAATATCCATCCAAGAGAACTCGAATCGTTGTCCTTTCTAAATGGTCTTCTTCAGAAGCAGTCCCAGTTATACTCAATGCCATCAATTCATTTTTCGGCTAAAGAAAAAAAAATGTAAACGTGAGATCCGGTGTTAAACAGCACAGTAGGCAATTGTATTTACGTAGTGTCACTGTGGTTTTAGTACATGTGAAAACACGATAGATTTGACAAACTGATCTGTGGCAAACTTGTAGGTATTTCCTCTCAAATATCTGATCTATTTCTCCTAAAAATTTCATGGCACTTCGATCCACTAGATCCTGTTTCATACCGACCCACAGAGTGGAGAAACAACCCCAGCCGTGGCGAGTGGAAATTTGGGGATTATTTTACATGCTGCGCAGGGGATGTGAAGAGCAGGGCCCAGGGACTGATTTAGCAATAACTGAGAAATATGAGACAAGAACAGAAATATTTGCGTATTAATTACCTCGGATGGTGGGCGGCACCTCCTCCTGCCAGCTCATGTGTTCTCTGGTGATGAAAACAGCAGTAAAACAAATTTTTAAAAAAGGACTTTGGATTTTGTCCCTGTGACCGTGCCAAGTCAGTGAGTAAGTAAAGGAGGTCGAACATAGCGCTGTTGAAATGATCATCTGTTCTCAGATCCTGCCTAATGTGCAGAGTTACTCAAGAGGAGACTTTTGGAAATGAGTCAGATCTGCAAACACAACAAGGCTGCTCCGCCACTCCTGATTATTTCTTTCTTTCTTTTTTTCTTTCTTTTTTTTTTCTTTCCGCTTCTCTCTTACTCCCTTTTTCTCTGCACCATTTCCTCTTCACGCAAGCTCCTCTTCTTCATGCATAGCGCGATCCTTTCACTGCTTTCAGGGCCAAATCATCCTTTCCTTTCCGCCACTTTCTGACCACTTACTCTAACCTGGATCGCACTTAATGAGGCAGAATTAATCTCCACATAATGCAATTAAACTATACATTGACTGTATTCTGCCTGTGTCCTTGGGGAAGTTGTCCAATTTAATGGAGTCCTTAAGTAAAATTATGTTTTAGTTAATAAATGAACAAAAAGTTTGTTCTTTGCACTTTTGAAGGTGACACAATAATCAACTTTGAAGGTTTATTGGTTTATAAAACATTATTTAATACATTTTCTTAATTCCTGTAGTGTTGTTGGATTTTTTTTTTACATTAAGCACTAAAAATCTTTTAATTCTATAATTAATTCTTTAAATAAATTAATATTTTCTTGCAGCAGCACAAGTTCCCTGCTTTAATCTGAACATGTTTATTCGGTTAGGGTAAAAATCCAATTACAGATGGCACAGCTACTGAGAATTCCTGTGAAATAAATATAACCCAAGCATTTTCAAATATACTTCATCTTTTGTAAGTTGATCAAAATCTTTGTGCTTGTTTCCTTGGAGTATACATTTGATCTTGCACAGAAGCCCATTTGTCCTAGCCTCTCATAATTCAATAAGGCATGTGTGTGTGTGTTGATATTCATAGGTCTAGAAATTTGCTTCAAGAAAAACTACTCAGTGAAATGTGCCTTTGAATAGAGATTATTGATTGAAAAGTTTCAAACAAAACAAACAAAAAAACAAGGCATTAAAATATAATTTAAGCCTCATTGTTGGAGAACTATGTAAGGCTGTGTTACTGTTTTTAAAAGGTATTCGTTTTAAGATTTTTTCAAAAGTGGAAGATTCTGCGGTAACACTTTATTTGAAAGGGGGTGAATAAGACTGTCATGACACTGTCATAAACATGACATAACACAAGTCATGAACATGAATAAGCCTTCATGAATATTTATGACTGTTGTCATTCGGTTAATTATGACACTTTTAATACAAAGTTGACATTATTCAAAATGTCTGTTATGACAACTTGACATGAACCAATAAATCATTATTGATATAAATTTGTTATAAAAGTATTACTGATTGCACTTTAAAAATAAGGTAACTTTATGTTATTAAAGGTTTAAACAGTAATGATTTCTTGGTTAATGTCAAGTTGTCATAACAACGACATTTTGAATAATGTCAACTTTGTATTAAAAGTGTCAATTTATCGAATGACGCTTTATGACAACAGTCATAAATATTCATGAAGGCTTATTCATGTTCATGACAGGTGTTATGTCATGTTTATGACAGTGTCATGTCAGTCTTATTCATCCCCTTCAAATAAAGTGTTACCGATTCTGCTTTAGAGAAAAAAAAATCATTTTTTAAATTTTGACAACCAGTTTATCGTTATTCACAAAACAACGTGTGTTCATGGCACACACTCTTTGCTATGTTAACCTGCAGATTTTGCAGGACTGACACAGCAAGCAAAACAGGAAGAGCCTGAGGCTGTTTGATTGTAGACACATATATTCGCAGACATTTACAGATGTTGCATGCACTGCAGACAAACTTTTCCTGTTGTTAGATTTGTTTGAGGTCCTTAAATGCAAGAGCGCTGCCATTTGTTTCTAGACATGTTCATTACCCAAGTGAGCATTTTGGCAAATTTGGTCATAGATAATCTAATTGGTTAGAAAAATATTCATTATTGCAACAGAGTTATTTATTTATAGCGAACCATATGGACAACTGTCTGAAGTAAAGGTGTTATCATTGCATCTATGCTGTTTATAGTATTATACAAAGATTCTTTCCGTTTTATACACACCAGTTTTCAAATGAACAATCTTAACTAATTGAACCTTATATGTAACTTTTTATTTTCTTTGTGCAGGAGAAGCTTCAGCCCTACGGGACTATGCTGTCAACACCATGAATAAGTTTCTTGGGATGTTTGGTTATGATGACCATCAGGTAAGGGACGAGGTGACCAAGAAGATCAGCTTTGATGCTGTCAAAGCTACCTCAGACCCCTCGTCCCTCAGCAATGCGGAGGACTCGCGCAGCCCTCGCTTCTCCAAGTACGAAGAGTACATCCGCAAGCTAAAAGCCGGTGAAACCCTCCCTTGGCCCGTGCACGCTTCCCCACCCAAACCGGATGACCTCAACTCCAAACAGACCCAAGAAAAGAGCGCTTCGATGCTCCAGAGCTCCGGCGGCCTGCCGGGGGCGGAGAGTCAGATCTACCACTCCAGCCTAGACCACAAACAGTCGGGAGCAACTCAGCTGGGCAACTCTCAGCCGCCCAATTCTTCCCACATACAGAACATGGCCTCCCGAGCCTCAAAATACGACTTCTTCATTCAGAAGCTGAAGATGGGCGAGAGCTTGCAGCAGCAGAACGGCAATGCTTACAAGCGACCGTCCAAGTACGACCTGGAGAATGTCAAGTTTCTGCACCTGTTCAAACCCGGCGAGGGCAACCCAGATATGGGTGGCGCTATCGCCTTTAAGACCGGTAAAGTTGGTCGTCCTTCCAAATATGACATCCGAACGATCCAGAAGCTAATACCAGGAAATCCAGAAACTTCTTTGATCCCTAATGTTCTGGCTACGGCACCAGGAAACCCTGGAGCTCCTGGGGTCCCCGCTGTTGGCACGACTGGGGCCAACATTGCTCCGGGGCTGACGATGGACCAGGCAGGACACATAAGCTTCAACGCTGCTGATTATATGAAGTCCAGCTTCTCCAAGACTGACTCTATAACCACAGGCACTGTGTCGTCAGTGAAGTAAGTTTTTATTTTTTATTTTTGCCATTTTTATGTGATACAATAAATATCTCCTCTTTAACTTTTATTGAAAAAAAAAATCTAATTTTCATACAGGTAATGAACTTTGTAATCATACTAAGTTCCCAGATCTTGGACAGTTTTCTTAAGAATTTTTTTTTTCATAATTAAAAAAAAAAAAGAAAATACTGCGCTCACTCGGTCTGGGAATCCAATTAATTTTGTTATAATAAGAGTTGCTGAACTAGAAGGTGGCAATAGCCTCAATAATAATAAAAATGTTAAGGTACATTAAGTAGTGCTAAAGTTTAAATTATTTCTAGACAGTATACCAATGAAGTCGCCAAAATTAGCTTAGCATCGCTAAAGTAGTGCTAAACTGAGAATGCAGGCTATAGCCTCATGAGTAAACTGTTTTAGCATTACTATAGCTTGGCACCAGCAAATTTGTATTTATGCTAATCTGAATTTTTTTAATGTGGAACTTAACTAACTCTAAACTAGCTTAAACTAGCATAGCACTGTTTTAAATGAACACTGCTATATTATGGCCAAGCCTAAACAGTGCTAATCTGAGTCAATTGTCCTAAAATATTTGTAGCACTCTTGAATTTCTTCATTTCACATCTTAAGTTTCATGAAAGCAGTCAAAACAATACAAGAGTAGCGTGGGAAAACCCTTTTTTTTTCTAGTTTAGAAAATTATACCAAAAGTAGTCTTTTGTGCTTTCGTGTTCTCATCCTAGAGGTGTGTCACATTTATATTGCAGACACAGTCAATACAAATAATGATTTAAAACAGCTGAGATTCTGTGTAGATCAAGTTTGGGTGTGGCTCATCAAAATAGATGTGTGGTTTATCAAGAAATTGAGGAACAAGAACAAGAAAAACAAAACAAAACAAAAAAAAGTTGAAGCAAATACTGACTGAAATACAGTGACACTATTTGCACCTGATCACCAACATGTTATGTGTCTGTCACTAAACATAGAATCCTGTCAACTTATTTTTGAGGTATTTGAATTAAATACACCAACATAAACATTATTTAGGCCTTTTTTTTTTTTACAAAGAAGATAACATCCTCTATTACTTTCTGCATTTAAAATAACATACTGAGTACACAACAAATCCCTCATTTAAAGTTGACTAACAGAATCGAACAATTTCAAACATAAATTTCTCTTTTCCTTGCACCGATGGTCTCTGTGTGCAGCCCCCTCAGAGCTAATGTGATGCTCACATACAATTTAACTGCTTCTGTGAGTCAGTTAGCCAAACGCAAAGGTAATTGCTACCTCCGTAGTGTGAAACAGCGCATAACGCCCAATATATCCACGACATTATGAGCTGCGAAGGCGCATGAAGTGTTTACTCGCCGTAGCACTCCATGGAGACTGATTTAGCACAGTCATCGCAAAGTGACTGACTTCTTTCGTTTGGCTGGGGTGTAACAACTCTCCCTTTAATTACTTCAGAGCCACGGCTAACCTCCCGGTGAGTCGCAGGGGCCGGCTCGACGCTGCCTGATGAGGGCACTTTAAAGGAAGCAAACGAGGGGTTTGGGGAGCTCACCTACAGCTGTGTGCATTAGTAGTAGGAAGGAGCTTCCAGAGTCTGTTTGATTGGTTGTGACCTCGTCTCTACTCAGCCAGGACCTATCAAAGACACTGTTTAAGAGCCCTCAGGCACCTCTCCCTCAAGCTTTGGCCTTTGCCAGGTTGGGGGCTCTGCGAAGCGGCAGTGTTGGCTAACTGACCCAGTCTGCTGCTTGTAGTACACGGGGAGGAGGAAGGGGCGCTGGGTAAAATGTCTGGCAATGTATCCTCCCCTCTGGGCCAGATTAACCTCAGGTCATCCCCTGTGTGGAGCCGCTCACATGGAGCTAAATGCCACTTGCTGAGCGGGAGCAAACACGACCAAATCTCTATTAGGGGTTTTTATTCTGCTGCCAGCTTTATGAAAGGAATCACAACACAGGTGACAAAAGGAAAACACCATTCCCCCGCGCGCCTCTGTAATGTGATGAATTCCTCTTTATTTCCTGCCCTGAAATGAATTTGTTTGAGCCGAAGCTAACGTTCTATATATCAGCTTCTAGAGGTGTCTTGCATCTTTGTTTACGCTGATTCCAGACAGATTGCAGTAGATTTGACATCCACATTAGAGCCAAGGCCTCTGGAGATTATCAGAAAATGCTGATTTTTAGATCTTTTATTTTATGTTTGCATACTCTCCGCACAACAAAAGATTAATGTCCTTTTGCTTCCGTATTTTGGACTTTGATTGGTTGGGAGCCAGTGCATTGCATCAAAGTACGCACCTTCTATCTTTGATTCATGGCGTGGCTGAAAACGCTGTTATGCCACTGGAAAATACATATTGATAGAGCACAGTTTGGGAGTGGCTTTTAAGAAAATATTGTGTCAGTTTCTTCTTATTAACAACCGACATGCCTGCCTCACTATTAATCCTGTCTGTTTGGTGTTTGCTCTTGCATTAGGAATGGTCTGCCGCCTGATAAACCCGCCAGTGATGACGTAAACCTCTACCAGAAATATATCGCCAGGTATGCAAATCCCTCTTGGTACAAAAATCAATAGAAATTTGCTCAAAACATAAAGAGATCTTTTTTAAATCAACTGATGCAGCAGTTTGGTCTTCCAAGTAATTACACTGGTAGGGAAATGATCCATAGGGAGCCTTATGTATGAGAAGAGTAGTTAAATGTTGATGAAATGGAAATAAAAAAAACATACTGTGATGTGCAATTACATGCAAAACATAAATGTTATTTACAGTCTCCTATTTGTACTGTTAAGGATAAAAATGTGAATATTATGAAGGATTTCTATTGAGGTCTAAATTGTTTTATTGGATTTCAGCGGCAAGTTTGGTCATGCTTTGAGCTGATCGTTATACACTAAATAATAGACAGGAAAAATGGGTGGCTTTGTCTTGCTAAACTGTTTCAATTTGATTTGCATATCAAAATGATTTTGTATAATTGAATTGAATTATTAATATGAACGAATGAAGATCAGATGTGGGGTTCCTCAGAGCTCCATTCTTGAGCCACTTTTATTCAGTTTCTATTTGCTCCTCCTACTTTAGATTATGGATTACTAATCCTTTTCCATACTTGCACAGAAGATCAAAGATTATCTGTTCAGTTCATGTTTATAATGTGCAGCCTATTTGTTGATTTTTGGTTTGCAGCATTCCTTTTTTTATGCAATGTTTTGATATTATTATTAGTCTTTTTTTATTTTAAATGGGTTTTCAACCTCTGTTCCTTTATTTTCTTGTGAAAAGCTTTGTGAGTGAAATGCTTTGAGATTTTAATGAGTTAGTTAGATAAGTAGACATCAAATGTTCAGATTTCAACTTATTTTATTTTATTTTATTTATTTATTTTACTGAAAACTTTTTCTCACTTTTTAGTCCTGAATTTGGACTCATTGACCTTTATTCAGTATGTCATATTATAATCCCAGATGAGACCAAAAATAAATATGATTGACCCGCTACTGTTAAATTATTAATTAAAGTAAGGTAGCTCTATTTTCTTATGGTACACTATGCATAGATTATACAAAAATAATAAAAAAACATAAATGGTAAATGCAGGTATGAAAGATCCCGCTGTCTGGTATAGCGGTTCACCCCAAAAAAAGTTAAGTGTGAAACAAGCAAAACTGCCTAAGCACAAAATGCCAAAAGCAAAAAATGACCAACACTACAGTCATTTACAACAAAATACAGTAAAGAAGGGAATGTACCTTTCATTTCACTGGACATAACATCCAGTTGAATTCATCATCACTAAAAAGTTGATCATCGTTGTCTGTTTAGTCTATATAAAAAGGGAAAAAAGGCATTTGAAAAGCCAAAGTGGCTTTGCCATTAATGATTACTTCTCCAAGCCATAACATGAAGGGCACAAATCAAAGCCTTGGCACTGACAGAAACACACATGTGCACGTCCTCTTCTGCACACTCGCTCGCTCGCATGCACACACATGAAACCCCTTCCTTGGACTGATTACATTTTGCAAGAAGATTTAATTAAGGAATTTTTAATGAGGCTTCTGCTGGCACTGCCAAGAACTGTTTTGATATTTGCGCTGCATAATGCATAAAATTTGTCTAAACATCTCGGCAGTTGATGCACGGGGAGGTTGCAGATAAGCCCAGATACAGTTTCAATTTCCGTGTTGGGCTTGAGAAAAAAAAAAAAGAGAGAGAGAGAGAGAGAGAAAGGAAAAGAAGAGAAGGGAGGGGAAAAATGGAAAAGGAGGGCTCATAAAAAGGGCAAATGTAGCAGCAAGATGGGAGGTAGAGGCAAGGGGAGGAGGATCTTTTTAAAGCCCCGGATAATGAGCGCAGAATGTGACAAAAAAATTGGCTTTGTAAATATGTTTTCATCCAATCCCTGCAAAAAACATGGGGTGGGGGGAAAAAAGCTTCCTCATATTTTCAACTCGCACTCAAGTTCGGCTCGCAAAGATGTTCCTTGATGGCGTTTAGGTGCAGTTTCTGCTCTTTAAATGCTTTCATGCAGCCACCGTTGCCTCACCACTTTGATCTGTGTAACTCTATTGTAACTGGAGATGCTCTGCAATCTCTGTATCGTGGCGATATTAATATTTAATCTGCTGCTGAATAGCAGAGGCCCATTAGGCCCCCTGACGCGGCAAGTGGGAATTGTCCAGAGGCAAAGTGATACAGCTGGGCAACGAGCAGAGGGGTGGACTGTAGTCTCCAAGGGGAAAGGTGGGGGGCTGCGTGTGTTAATCGTCGCGGATGTTCATGTATATATGTGTGTGAGGCTGCCTTTATAGACAAGACATATGTTGGCTCTTTTCTGCGCTCTGGTCGACTCTCGTTAAAAGAGCCGTCAGGCCTTCTGCTGGGGTTTTTGGAAAGAGGGCTGGCCCAACATAGGCAGATTTTAAGACCCCAGGACGCCTGGGGGCCCAAGAGAGACAGAAACTCTTACAGAAAAGGTTGATAAGTGCCACTGTTATACACATGCAGGAGTGAATATCAATATATCAGAATAGCATGGAAAATGTACGTAATTCAGTTTTTTGAGAGTGAAGCTCACGTATCACACATCATATTTTATATTACGGTTTATTTCAAGGATTTTGTTCATTTTTGATTGAGCTTGACAGCTAATGAAAAATCTAAAATATATTTTATTGGTATTATTGACATAATACCAATAAAAATTGGCTTTTCTTTTCCATACTTTCTCCTTCCTCTTAATTTTGCATTTTTACGCTTGGGTATGGATTTCTATGAAAAGTCAGCTTCAACTACTACTATCTTGTGTAGGATATAATAATATAAAACTTGAATTCAAAAATATTTTCATATCCATTTTATTAGGAGATAAGATTTGGGGTTTTCTTACCTGCCATTACCTTAAAAAAAGTAAATATAAATACTTGAATGATAATTGGGAATAAATATGGTGCCTCACAAATAAAATTCTGCTTCAGGACGCCTAAAATCTTTGGTTTGGCTGTGTTTAAAAAGACACAAACACCCACACTGTCAACTTAAAAGCAGTCCTGAATATGCTGTTCAATTAACTTAATGAACTCAGCAAAGTGATCTGTAAATGCAGCTCTGGGATAATCCTAACAAGGGGAAAAAAAAAAAAACAGAGAGAGAGATGGAAAAAATATTACTCAGCCCCCTTTTCCCCCTCTCTCCTCGGCACTACAGCAGATGGAGTCCTTGGCAGCAGCAGAGCAAATGTTTATTTGTGTGTTTTCACTGGTAATTGGAGGATTTTAACAGTCATCATTGTCAGGCTTATAATCACCACTATAAAAGTGTCTGCTCGACAGTAAAAAGCTGCTTTTTTTAGACTAAAATTCCACGGTTTTTTTTTTTTTTTTTTTTTTGCGCTTTTGACAGGAGGGAAAACACGCACAGTCCGACCTTTTACCTTACAGGGCCAAATTGTTGTTTACCTGAGAGAACGAGGAATTGATTTGACAAGGATTTTTCACAGCAATATGAAGAATAAGAGTCCCTAATGTGTCAGCGACTGCAAAGAGAGAGGAAAAAAAAAGGTTTTAGAGTAATAAGTGTCTCTTACGGCGCCATTGGAAATAAATGAAGATAATTTGGTTGAAATTGGTGTGACAGACGGGTAATTTGTGGCAGAGTGTGGAAAGCAGCAGCCGGTTTGAAGGTGTGAGATTCGTTACTTTGAAGGTGACATCTGAAGACGAGCGAGCTACCTCTGAGAACTCAATCACCTGTGTTGTTTTTCTTTTCTTTCTTTTTTTTCTCCAATTTCTGGTAATTTTAATGATTTATCAGCAAATCGTTCTTCATTTGCTGTTGATCATTTCTGAGTCACATCTCTCCGTGTTGCCACGTTATATTCCTCTTTCCCCTCAAAGTTGGCAAACATAACATGTAATTGCTTTTATTTAAACACGTAATCCTGCCGCTGTAAATATAGTGCTGCGGCTTACTGGTTATAACTTTGTTCTGTAACGTTTATTTATTAATATTTTGATCATGTTATTCTGATAGACTATGCGAGAGAGATGTAATCACCCACAAGCAGTTTAGTAGTTCGTATTTTACTGTTTTGCTGTTCTGCTCTTTATGTTACACAAACAACAAGCAAAGGATGTGGGACCTACCCACGCAAGTTGCATATGCAATTTACAAAAGCTCGTTAGTCAACAACTTCCAGCGTTTTTACGCCTTGTCCTATCTTTATCCCTATGCGCGCGCCATCATTTCTTAACACATCCTAATCCATCAAATATTTTTTCACACAGAATCGTAACTGTGACAAGAACGTCTGTGGTGAAGTTACACAGTCACATCAAAATCAAAGTAGGAGTAGGAGTCGTTGAGCATGCCCTTTAAGCTTGCTGCTGTTGCGTCTGATCTGCTTGAGGTCGAGGGTTAGGTTAGAGGCGGGGACACCGTCGCCTGTAGTTGCTAAAATGAATCACAGTGATATGGGATTTTAAGTTTTTTAACAAATATGCACTTATTATAGAGCTTTTTGAGGCCCCTGTAATCTCCCGGGGCCCCAATCCACTGTCCCTTAAAGGACCAGATAGAGCCTGCACTTTTAGTTGGACTGATGGTTGACCTTAGTGCTTTCTATGAATTTCTGTGTAATGGACTGTATTACAGTGCAACACTTTCCCTCCCCTACACGTTGCTGCACACTGTTGGTCAGCTGGCTAGAGGAATGCTACTGAAAAAAATCTGTTGTTTGAAAAAAAATGTCCAGACATGAAAGACATTGATGGTGTGAGACCTGACGCAACACCACTAAGAAAATACTGCTATAACAACACAGCTTCATGGGTTTATTTTTAAAAAGCTGTTTGTACGATTTTGTTTTAGATCTTCTTGTGTAAAAAAAAAATAAAAAAATACTGTATGGTGATTTTTTTTTTGCAAGCGTAACTTATAGCGAGAATCTTGTTCTGACGCTGTGACGCGGCAGCTCCAGGTTCACCTGGTCCAGGCAGCAACATGGGCAACCTTGGCCAATTATAACGAGACAAAGATGACAGCGTTCCATTATTAATGTGTTTTAACATGTCCTGTGTTTTCAGGTTCTCTGGAAGCCAGCACTGTGGACACGTGCACTGTGCCTACCAGTACAGAGAGCATTACCACTGCATGGACCCTGAGTGTAACTACCAGGTGAGCGTGAGTACTTTATCACTTTTTATGAGCATGACCCAAATGCAAATTTGAAAAGGCCACCCTTATTGGTTTAAAACCTGCCCAGGAGCAATAAATGGCAATGGTTTATTTTAAGACAGCAGGGGTGATTTAAAGCTAAAGGTCTGAAGGACCCAAAAATGGGATGCGGTGCTCCAAGGATAGACAAATAAGACAGGATGTGCCTTTTTTTTTTTCCACTCGGTGGGTCACACCCAACCAAAGTTTACACAGATGAAAGGTTTGTTGGTCTAAGGCCCGCTGAACAAGCTGCGGCTGTCCAGGTTTCAGTCATTCCCAGGCAGAGCTGTTCTAATAAGGCTAAAATATCATTTTGTATCTGCTCACTTACTGTTGTTTTAATACACTGCCTCTGCCTTTAATCCAATCTCACATTTCTAATCTTTTCCTGGTTCAACAGCATGTCATGTACATGCACAGGATGGGAAAAAAACATAAAGCAGATCATAAAACAGACCTTGTTTATGCTGCAGCATATGGCCAGTGAGAGAGAGGGAACCAAGTATTGAGTTCTCTTTTTTTCCCCTAATTTTGTTTCTAAATGAAGCCATCTTTAGTTGTAATCTTCTGTCTGCTCCCGATCTAAGGAGATTACCCTCGGATAAATATTGTTTATGTTGCGATGAGCATCACAGGGCTAAGCTTTCATTTTCTGCATGAATTTTTATCCCCCCTCAGCAGCCTGACGAGACACATTCTTGGAGAACACAAAAGAAAATCATCTCATGTCGTTATTTAGAGAGTTAGTTCAGGTTATCACGGCAATTTCCACGGTCAGCTCTGCATTTCTCTGTTATTTTTGTGCTGTGTGGAAACATAGATATGCTCTGGAAGCCAGCTCTCTGGATGTCAATACACAGGAAAAAAAAATAGAGAAAAAGAAAAGGGACAGGCACGGCATGATGAGCAGACCCCCCCCCTTTTTTTTTTTTCAGAGCGATAACTCATGAAATGTTACATGACACACACTCCTGGAATATTACCCCACTGCCAGCCTGCGGGCGATTGGCTGAGTCCTAACATTCTCCTTTCATGGGCTTGTACATGAGCGAGAGTGTGCATCTTGCCACACTGGTGGGAATCCTAAAATAAATGTAGCAAGTGGCTCCCAACCTTCATCGCCACTCCACTGAAAATGAGATCTTTTTCCCAGTCAGCTCTCTCTATGGCCTATTTTGGACGGCTTGACGGATCGAATGTACCCTGACCGCGGCTCAACTCGTCTTCCGGTCATCAGCCGTCATCGCACGGCAGGGGAAAATGAAAAAAAAAAAAGCGCACGCACAGTACACGAAATCAGGATTTTTGAGCCAAAAAAAAAAAAAAAGGGTGGTGGTGGAATTAAAGAAGTGACGGAGCGTTCATCAGTTAGATTAAAACTCCTAATGAAGTGTGCACTGCGACGGAGTCAGACATCTCAGAAACATACAGTGGGAAACAGTCCAAGTGTGATAAACGAACAGCTGTGTGAGATCTTAGGTTTTTAAGAGGAACACATGACACAAAGCAATTACCCTACTTTGTGCAGCAATTAGTTTCTTTTTAGTATAGTTCTGTTCTGTTGTTTTTTCCCCCCCTCAACTGCAGATAGATATGGATTAAAGACAGAATTGTCTCATTGATTTAAGCTTCTCCTGTTACAGTTTCTTTAGCATCAGCTTAAACCCAATTACAGCAGATTTGGTTCCTGCAGGTCTCTGCGGAGTGATTCTTTTTTCCCCCCCTTCTGTTTCCCCCTTCCTGACTCCTGGATGTGGGAAACATTTTTATTTATATATTTGTAATTTTAGAGGGCAGGTCCCTAAGCATATTCATTCATCATTACAGCTGAAACCTGCACCAACCAAAAGAGAGAAAAAAAAAGAAAAAGAAAAAGGCAAGCGTGGTGCTTTAATTAAAAACGGAATCATATCTCAGTGAATTAAAAGGGAAAATGTTTTTTTTTTCTTTTTGGTTCACTTGTTTGTTTGTTTCTGTTGTCTGCTGTTTCTCCCCTGTGAACGTCTGAAACACCGTCTGCATGGAACATAATTTCCTCCAGTGCAAAAAAAAAAATCACAAGAAAAAAAAAAAACAAACAAACAACACAAGAACTGTGATCTTGCATGTCAATTGATTCATCTTAATTTGTAAATAAAAATGCATTTTGTTAGACGACAGAAAAAAAAGAAAAGAAAAACGGAGAGAGAAAGGCTTTGTTGGAGAGAATATTTGGTGCTTTCCAAGAGCCTTCAGGGCTCATTTTGCAGAGTAAATCAATAAGCACAGAGACTGTCATCTTTAAAGAAATCCTGATCCTCTTCCCTAACAGCGTGCACATCCCGCCCCGGCTGCCAACTGGCTTCTGCATGCTGCAGCTGCTGCCTTCACAGAGCTAAAGTGACTTGTTGCTGATTCTGTGACCGGTTTAAATAAATGCCAACCTGTTGCTGTTTATCCCTCCTCCTCCTCCTTCTCCTCGTCCCCCTCCCCTCCCTTTTCCCTTACCCTTTTGCAGAGGTTTACCAGTAAGCAGGATGTAATCAGGCACTACAACATGCACAAGAAGCGGGACAACTCCCTGCAGCATGGCTTCATGCGCTTCAGCCCCCTGGACGACTGCAGCGTCTACTACCATGGCTGCCACCTCAACGGAAAAAGCACCCATTACCACTGCATGCAGGTACACTGCAGCTCCCCCTCGCCCACCTACACACACGGCCACAAACATGTAGGGTCGGCATGACTTAAAGCACACAACGTACACAGATGTGCACTAAAAAAAATAATAATAATAAACAACATCCCGCAACCTTGGTTCAACGTGCTTCAGCATGAATAACATGCAAATAACTCGCTGCTGCAAAAAAATCCAAAATATGCAATTAATGTCAGGTTAATCTGCAACAAGCAGATTAGGATTGAAATGTTTAACATTTATTAAACCCAATTTTCAGTTTTAAAAAGTCTGCTTTATAGTAGGTTATTTAAAGTGCACATTTACAAATTGGGAAAACCCCTTGTAGGTTTTCCCAATTTTTTTTTTTTTTTTTTTACACATTTTACTTCCTGATTACAGCAGAGAGTCTTTTGAATTCTCTACCAGCTATGTACATGTAGAATAAATAAATCTGTTTGGATGTACGTGATTTCACTGCAGGGCCTCCGGCTCTGTGTTTGGGGTCACAGACTTCTGCCCACCCCCTCGTCTTACGCCCCTTGCAGCTTCTAACGGGTTTCCTTCGAGGACGATGCTCTGTTTAGCTGCACCACCACAAATAGAGTTTTGCATGCAGAGCAACAAGTTACATTTGACCCAAGCGCATTAAAAGATTTATGGAGGACGTTTGTAATAAATTTCCTGTTGACAGTTCGTCCGACCTGAGCTGTGCGTCTTTGTAGCTCCTCTAGAGTTACCATGTGACTCTTTGCGGCTTGATTAAAATATCAAGGTGCAAGACAGTGAATTACGGTTGATTTTATTATACTGAGATAATATTTCCTATATGATTTCTGAAAACAAATGGTTGGACTGGGTTGTTTTAGGGGAGTTGGTGGCTTTATACTTTTCAGATTTTTATATGCAAAAATAAATAATTTTCCTTCTACTCCACAATTATGCACTACTTTGCGACAGTCTGTCACATCAAAAGTGAATAAAATAGATGAACGTTTGTGGCTGCAGCGTGAGAAAGTGTGAAAAAGGTCAAAGGGTATTATTATGTTGCAAGGCGCTGTGGTTAGGCTTTCATTGCTTCTTCCATCAACTTTTTCTCAGCCATTCATCCGTCAGTGTGTTTTTTTTTCTAAGGGAATTAAGATCTAAGCGCTTTAACTGAGTATCTACCACCAGCTTTTTGACAAAGAGTAGTGTCAATTACCGAAATTTGGCTTGGAAACAGTCGATATCCCGTATGGAGGTGACTATATACTGTCGGTGTATTGTTGTGGAAAGCCAAAAATCACCAGCTTAGACAGTTATATTTAACTTGCTTCATCTATGCAGTAGAATAAATATTTTTTGTAGATCACATAGATCGTAAATGATTAAAAAAATTATATTAAAATGCACGAAAACCTTAATTGTAAAATATTTACAGTAAAAGAAAGACTCTACAGTTTCATAAGAGATAAAGCTTCCCCAGAGTAGAAATGCACACACACACACACACGCACACACACAAACCAAAAAATATTGATATATTATATATTTGAGTAAATGCAATGAAAATGAGTCAGATTCTGTTGGCTCTGACTCATGGATTTACAGTTCTGTCTTTGAACAGTAGCCTGGGAAAAAAAGAAAAGAAAAAATCCAGAAACCAAATCAAAACGAAGAAATTAGAGCAAGTGAATAGATGTGAAGCTTCGGCGTGTTTCTGTTCTCCTCACTCTCTCACTCCTTAATTGGCATGGATAAAATTTCCCTAAGGTGTTTATATAAACTACACATTTTTCATCTTTTAGTACCAAGCGGCCTGTTGAGGATTATTCCCCTCCTTCTGGATTTGTTTAATTTTTGTTTCATCTGCTTATTTTCAAAGTGTCACTGCAGCAGGGCAGCCCAGGATGGCTCTACACATATATATATACTTTTTTTTTCTTTTTATACCTCTCCGACGGCGTAATTGTTATTAGGATATTTCAGCCGTTGTTTTAACAGTCGCTGAGAACCTGCAGATGTTGGCATCGGCTGCTCTGATTTAAGAGGCGGGGAGGGGAAAAAGAAGAAAGAAGCAGAGTGGCGTTTTTTTCATTGTTTGACTCGATATGGAGAAGTTGCCACTGATGATATACAATCGTTCCTTTTAAATTCAAACATTACCTCGTTTTTTCCCTCTTTGTTGCCTGTAAGGAGTCGTTTGTTTCCAGAATATTTTTAAACTAAAGATCAAGACAGTCATCTTACTCCTGTGGTTTCCTTCTGCACCCCCCCACCTCCTCCTCCTCGCCCCACTACCTCTCTAAACCTTTTTCTTTTTTTCTTTTTTTTCTCTCAGTGTTACTGTAAGCTCGTAGCATCTCCACCATCACGTTCCAAATCTGAATTTCATTTTCTAAAAGGCAGCTTCTGCCAGGAAGGTACTGTAGTTTCACAAGCCTGCGGTGACCACCAACTCTTTCAGTTACTACCTTTTTCTTTCCAATTGTTACAAAGATGACAAAGATTGTTTCCCATTCAAAGGGTTAATCTGAAACCGGTGACGCTCACATGTGCATCACCACAAATTAAAAGTTGAATGTGAGAAAACAGCCCTCTTCCACTCATTTCTAGGCCACTAGCGTTTTCTTAACCACAGTGCGCTACCTCTTCTGTACCCCGTACTGTATATCAGATATCTTTAAAGTACCGCACTTCAAGAAGCTACCTGTTTTTTTTCTCTTCTTCAGACCTTTCCTCGCAAACCGAAACTCTGATGCGCGCTGTCGGCCCAGATCTCGTTTTCCATCACCTTCCTTTCTCTCTCTCTCTCTCTCTCTCTCTGTCTCTCTCTCTCTCTCCTCTGTAGGTGGGGTGCAGCAAGGTGTACACCAGCACCTCAGATGTCATGACCCATGAAAACTTCCACAAGAAGAACGCCCAGCTGATCAACGACGGCTTCCAGAGGTTCCGCGCCACCGAGGACTGCGGCACCGTCGGCTGCCAGTTCTACGGCCAGAAGACCACGCACTTCCACTGCAGGTGATGCACGTGGTCAACGATGCGAGCACGAAGCGTTTAAACGCTAAACAGAAAAGGTCAAATGCATTCTGGCAGATTTAGGTCTGAAGGTAGCTTTTAGTTTCACGAGCTGCGTTTCTTTTAACTGGAAGTCATATATCCAGCCGCGGCCCCAAACTAAAAATTGGGGAAGGAACAAAAAACAAAAAAGATTAGGGTGATGGCAAGGAGGCCTGACAAACTCAACGAGTAGGAGCTCATCACCAACGAGAAATGGTCTAAACAGCAGCGGAGAGCCACAAAAAGCTGCTCTTCATTTATAAGAAGGGTTTGATTGCTCTAAGTCTAATAAAGACTTTTACGCTGAATATTAAGAAGGGCATAAATAATTTTCAGCTTCCCATTTTTAAAAGAATAATAAAAATAATCACTGATTTATACTAAGCTTCTTGTATATCATTTTATTATCTTGAGCAATGCCTGTCTTATTTCCTTTTAGAAACAAACTTCTTGGTTGAATGAAAGAAAGAACATCTTTAGATCTGTATCTGTGAGATGTAAGAATAACTTGGATTTAATATACATCACCTGGTCATATAAATAAAGTTGTGAAATCCTCAAATTTTATTTCAGAACACTAATACAAAAAAATCAAACCATGCCATCATGGCATGAGTTTTTTAGAGTGAGTGATATTTAAATATTCTTAATCTTTAAACATCAAACTTTTGTTTTTTAAGAGTATTTAGTCATACTGGCAATAGAAATGCTGGTGAAAACCATCTGATGCTACACCATGTTTGATGTTGAATATTTGATGTTTGATGTTGAGGTTGAATATTTTGCATTTAGGCTAAAAGGTTTAATTTAAATCTGGTAAAATAGCATCAAGCTCTTAAACAATGCAGAAACTATAGCCGAACATTTAAGGAGTTATATGGCAATTAATTAATCTCAGTAAGAAATGTGTTACTTGAACATAAGCATTCCCACACCATGATGCTGCCACCACCGTGTTATTGTGTGGAAATGGAGGGTTCAGGCTGATTTGCTCATAGAAAAAGTTCAACTGGTTGCACTGGATTTTACTTATGACATCCTGCACTTTTCTGACACTTATTGGTAGCGAACCAAAGTGAAATCCCAACCAAATGCATTGAAGCTAGCTGCTTTAACAGGAACAGGGACATTTTCAATTCCTTTTTAGGCGGTTATGTAACACATTCCCATTAATTATTTGCACAGGCGTCAGGGATGCACGTTCACTTTCAAGAACAAGTGCGACATCGAGAAGCACAAGAGCTACCACATCAAGGACGACGCGTACGCCAAGGACGGCTTCAAGAAGTTCTACAAGTACGAGGAATGCAAGTACGAGGGCTGCGTGTACAGCAAAGCAACCAACCACTTCCACTGCATCCGCTCCGGCTGCGGCTTCACCTTCACCTCCACCAGCCAGATGACCTCCCACAAGCGCAAGCACGAGAGGCGGCACATCCGCTCCTCCGGCGTCATGGGCCTCTCCTCCACCTTCCTGGCCCCAAAGGACGAGCCGGAAGAGTCCAGCAACGACGACCTGATGGACTTCTCGGCCATCAGCAGCAAGAACTCCAGCCTGAGTGCCTCGCCCACCACCCAACAGTCTGCCACCGCGCCGCACTTGTTGAGCACGCCCACCACCGCCACCGCCTCCTCGATGTCGGGCCACAACCTCAAGCCCACCCAGTCGCTGCCCGGCGCTGGCCAGCGCATGTCGACCCTGCTGACTCAGAATCTGCCCAGCAACATGCCGGTAGCGCTCGCGCTTTCAAACAGCGCCCTGGCCTCCTCCAACCCATTCTTCCCGCTTCTGCCGAGGCTGCCTCTACAGCCTCCCCCGACGGCCGCCGGCCTGATAACGGCCACGTCTTCTGGAGCCCACTCCATGCCGACCGACTCTCTGACCCAGGGCGGCTCCTCCATGGGGGGGGATGCAGCCATGGCACCCACTCCAACGTCCTTTGCCAGCTCTTCCATTATGGAGAAGATCTCTGCAAGCAAGGGTCTGATATCACCCATGATGGCCAGATTGGCGGCGGCTGCCTTGAAACCGTTAAACAACACAGACACAGGTAGGTCGCTTTAAACTGACAACTGCCTTACAGTAGATCAGAATATGATCCAAATGTCAATTTACTTTAGTAAAACAGCGAATCTCATAGATTTTTAGGGGGGTATATTTTAGACATCTATATCTTTTCATTTTGAGTGTTTTAAGTTAAAGTTAAAAAAGTCAAAAAATGTTAGAAGGATGCTGCTAAAGAAGCTTGCTTTTCAGAATGCTGCAAGCAAGTTAATGGAAAACTGAGTGAAAGAAGAAAGTTTGGTTTAAAAGGTGCACTAACCACAGGGATAGCTACAGTCTGCAGACTGTTGCTCAGTGGTTTCTGTACTGTTTTTCAGATCTGATAAGAAGCAAACTTGTATTTTCATTCTTAAATCAAGGTCCCAAAGTCTATAAGAAATGAAGAGTCGCACAATCCACATTGCTTGAAGTCTTTGAACGAATTGCTCTAAAATCTTCTGGTAGTTCAGATAGAACTACCAGGATCCTGCATGTCTTGAACCACCTACTCCAGCTTGTGAATTTCCCAAAAACGCTTAAATTGGGTTTTCTTTACAAGCCTCTGGTTGTCCCTGGTGCCTGTGCGTCTTTTCTTTAGCTACACTTTTTCCTTCCACCAAGCTTCCCATACATATGCTTGGATTCAGCGCTCTTTGAACAGCCATCTTCTTCATCAGTGATTGGTTGTGGTCCATCCTCCTTGTAAAGGGTATCTCCTGGACAACTGTAATGCCAATTGATTGTGTCAGCCACAACCTCACATTTCCTGATTGGAAACCCTTCCATGTTGGTTTCTGAGAAAGTGAACATTCTTTGACAGTTTTTGAAAGTAATGCTTTAAAAATCTATTTTATCATTAGAAATATTCTAGCTTATTGAGATAAGGCTTAGATGAACCATTACTGGTCATAAAATTACCCTAAAGAAGGGGAAATTTCTCAGAAATCACACAAGTCAAAGGTCAAGCACTGTGTGTTGGCTTATACATCAGTGCTAACAGATTACCGTTGTGCATTTCTGCTTTTGTACTTGGTGACAAAAGCATCTCCTTCCTGAGTGTGGACAGAGCAGTCAGAGTGCACTCAGAGGTCAACTCTATAACCATCCCCAAAACAGAGGGAAAAGCCAGGAGAGTCTGTGCTTTCAGGCTTAAAGGGACAAACCAGAGGCACGGTGCTCTGCTCTGGCTCTGTTATTGTGTTGATCGCTTGTTAGATACCCACAATCCATTTGGAGATAAATGCGCTGACAGGGGGAGAGTAGAGCCTGTAAAAGTCTCTTATGATATTCAGAGTGGGGGGCTCATGGGGCTTGTGTTGAACATGTTTCCTCATCATTGGCCTCTTATCTCTGTCTGCGCTCGTTCCAAGCAAATGGAGGTGGAATGAAATTAAGTTGAAAAATTGCCAGAAAAAAAAAAAAAAAAAGATTTTCATGCGCAAACTGATAAAAAAAAAAGAAGTGAAATCACTGAGGTAGAAATGACTCAAGGCAGCAGAGCGAGGAAACAGGCTCCGATACAAGGAAGACGCTCATCAACAAAGACTTTCTGAATTTCTAGAAACCTCCGGTTTTGACGAAAACATGTCAGAGTCTTCTTAGCATAATTCAAATAAGTTTTGGAGGTAATTGGCTTGTCTGTGTTTATCATATTGCTCCAAAACAAAGCCCCTTTCGAAAATGAAAATAAAGCGTTTAATTCTGATAATGCACTGCGGAGCGTGGCGCCGCATTCATTTAGAGCGGGTTCTCGGTCTGAAGCAGGTGGGGGGCGGATTTTAAACGGGGGGTCGCTCCGGATGTTGGTGGAAGTGGGGAAGGATTATAATTCCTGCTGGTGTTCCCAGAGCAGGACGGGCCCAGAGAGAGAGAGAGAAAGAGAGAGAGAGAGAGAGAGCCAGGGGCAGCTGCTCTGAGCTGAGCCCAGCCTGTCAGGCTCAGCTCCACCTTTTGGGCTTCCAGCAGGTAGCAGCAAACTCTGCTGGGGGGTGGGAGGCACCTGCTGAGGGTAGGGCCTCCACAGATGGTCCCTTCTCATTTCAGACACACCGCTACAGCTCAGATCTGTTCTTTCAAATACCCCCTCCTCCAAACTCCACCCTACACACACGCACACACACCACCACCACATTCTCAATCACAAACATTTTTTTGTAAAAAAAAAAAAAGTTGGTGCGTCGCAGAATGGAGGGGTAGCTGTGGTTTTGTTTCTCATATTTGCTTCAGAAAATGTGTGAACAGGACATTTGGGGCTAAAATGAGGAGGAAGTGGTTTGTGCTTCTCTGTCAAAAAGGTGTGAGAGAAGTCATTGCGTCGAGGCTATTTTTCACAGCGTTTATTTTCTCATCTGGCTGTGAAACTTTGCCTCTTTTTTGCGGTAAATTGAGCCTCTTTTCCTGTTTCTGCATTCAGTATTTCTTCTTCTTTTTTTAATTAATGTTCCACTCTAATTTACCCCTAAGTGTTTTTTTTTTTGTTTTTTTTTTTCCCAGTGATTCGAGCATCTGAAGGGTTTACTAATTAGACGCACAGTACAAATGATCTTTCACAAGCTCTGTATCTTATCCGGAGTAATTACATGGTGTACATTATTCCTGGATAATTTCCAGAAAGAAGCTGCTTTGAGTCAAACTCATTTGTTCTCCCTCCTTGGGAAGTGAATAGAAGAAAAATAATAATAATAATAATAATAATGATTTCATGAAGTGCATCCAAGTCTGTTTCTCTCTCTCTATTTAAAAGTCAACTTATCATCTGATTTATTGAAGTATTATTTTACAGAGCCTGTAGATCATAAGGAGATCATGCAGTTAGTGGCTCTTCTTGATGGAATATGCTCCCGCTTTGTCTCCCAGTTGATTTAATTGTCAATGACAAGGCAGGATTCGTCTGGCTAGTTAATTTTGGGCATTCTCTCGTCAAGTTGAGGGTTTGGGAGGGGGAGGCGAAGGGATGGGAGGGCTGGATGTGGACTCTGGTAAGCATTTGGTGACCTCAAACCAGAAGCATTATTGTCTGACTGCTGTTTTCCCTCTAAGCCACACCGCTCCCTACAACCCCTCCAACCTCAACCATTGTCAAACTGAACTGACACTGACACTGACACTTCCCCATCTCCTAGCTTTCAGCTGACAAGGCCCAAGACTGGCTTTTCCACTCCTATTCGGTCTGATATGTCTCTGGGTCATCTTTTAGCAGGAGGAAACTCTCCTTGTTTTTTTTTGTTTTTGTTTTTTTTGTTCCCTCATCATAGGCTGGGCTCATCCCATTTTTCTTTTTTTCTTTTAAAAAGGAGCGGGTCCTGACCAGGGCATACACTTGGATGCCCATGACCTTGCCTGTCACTATCCCTGATTCCTCAACACCAGAAAATGGCTGCTGGTGCACTCCAGCTTCAGTGTCCTAGAGGTTAACCCAGGGGTGCCTCACCTCCCACATATATTTTTTAAGACAAACCTCCACTTCTTGTCAGCCAGAGGCTCGGCTTTCTGTGTGTAGCCTGAGGACAAATTAATATTTCAGTCCCCCGGGATCGGGAGGGGGACCAGAATTCACCTTCCTGTCAGCGTTTCTACCTCAGGTCGTCCCCTGCTGTTTATTTATTGCAATTCCACTCCGCTGTCCGCTGAATACCTATTTGGCAGAGACGGTGATAGAGAGGTCACAATATTTGAACCAATCTGATTGGCTGTCAGCTCCAATCTGACCGACATGGCGCCCCTGTTCCTCGTGGGTATGCTTGGTGGCGTTGGCCGCCGTCCGTTGTCAGGCCAACGTGAAAGCCGGAGAAAGTGGGAATGGAGGAGGAGGAGGAGGTGGATATGGAGGAGGAGGGGCGGGTGGCCAATCTGAGACTGCCACTTTCCCTCAGCATTAGCATCTCACTTAATGACCAGTTAAGAGGCAGCCTGGCAAATGAGTTGTGACAAGTGCTGCAGAAAAAGGAGTCTTTTTCCCTCATATCTCCCGCCTCTCAATCACCGTTTAAAAGGCTTGACGGCCTGACATAATTTCGCAATAATTATCACTCGGAGTATTCTTCTCGGGCCAGGACAGAAGTCAGATTGGATCTTGTCACAGCGTAATAATGCTGACCAACAATAACTTTGTTGTCTCTTCTCTCCTCTGCCTCGTCTTTGGCTTGATTCCTCAGGGAGTGGGCAGCCAGGCTCCGCCAGCCAGTTTAATCTGGTTCAAGTGAAGCAGGAGCCTGTGGACGGTAGCGCCGGCGCTCCACAAGATTCCCAACAGGAGCACAGCCTGGACCTGAGCAAGAAAGACCACAGGTATACAGACACTGCAAACAAATACACACACACATATATATATGTGTGCGTGTATGTATATATATATATATATATATATATATATGAAAGCAGTTTTAGTCGGTTACAATTTTTCCTCAAGAATCATTTGAAAAGAGAATCACAGACCTGAAAGTATGGAGTTGGTACTATAAACTGTCACCTTCTCACCTTTGTGAGAAGGTGACTAAAAATCACCGAAAAATCAGATGCATCTTTGTTTATCTCTACTTTAAATATTATTTCTCCCCCCCAATTCAAACCCTTCTATGTAAGTCAATTCATTTTCATCAAATTGATTGATCAGTGATAAATCAACTCCTGTTTATCAATAACCCTCCACCCTGCACCATGTTTCTCAGGCAGACAGCATTTTTCTTCTTCATTATACTTGCGCACCTCCTATGATAAATAGTAATATTTACTATTCTCATGCAAATCTTGACTAAACATTGTTCATTTTCCTTGTTTCAGTAATGAATCAAATGGACACCCTGTACCGGGGAATACATCTCTTTTATCCTCGCTTATGAATAAGGTAAGATCCATCCATCAAACGCCTTTCATCCCAAGACAAATTAGCGGGACACGGAGGGGCCTGTTTGTTTTTTAATGTTTCACCGCTAATAAGATGAGTTTGTATCATTTAAATTTTCCAGCCATTTTTCATACGTTGTAATTTTCGCTGCACCTCTCACAAATTAATATAATGAAGCAGTAGCTCGGTGCCATGCCAGATATATAGAGATGTTTGTTTTTTGATGAGCTGTTCTGAACTTGCCTTCCATTTTTTTTCTCCCCTCCCTTTATACTTTAACTTCCCCGCCTCACTCTGCATTTATTTATAGAGTTTATAAATTATTTGATTAAAAAGTCAAGGGAGTAAAAGAAAAAAAAAAAACAAGAAGGCGCTGCCCTCATTTTTTAACAAGTCTAAATGTGAGCGTATGGAAATTTAAATGTTTGTGTGAAGATTAAAATGGACACGGTTTTTGCTATAAATCTTATCTGACTGATATAAATGCGCTGGGTGGTTTCCATCACATTGATGATGTAATGGCAGATTAGTCTCACTTTTTTTTTTCTTCCTCTTCTCTCAACAACTGATGAAGACCTCCTCCCTCTTACTGTATGCTTCCCTTCCTCAAACACTCGTCTTCTAAATCTTCTTCTCAGACAGCTTAACTTCAGGCTTACAGTCAGTAAACACAAACAGCGGAGTCGGAGTTGTCTAACAGCTCCACTGTTGTTGTGTCAGACTTCTGGGGTTTTGATTCGAACCACCACATCACATGAAAAGGTTAACAGATGCCCCCGGGGAACACTTAGCAAATACGCCTGGCCCTAACTCAAGCAAGCAAGAAACAGGAAAAAAAAAAAAAAAAGCCTGCCTGTTTGTAATCCTGGCTGCTCTCTTTGGCTTTGCCAAATTTCGGGTGTATTTGTCGGCTCGTTTTGACGCTCTCGCTAACATATGCGAGCGCTGCGCTCGCGGATGCTCTGCCAAACCGAGGCGGCTGGCAGCTCATTCGCCCTGTGTGTTTCTGTAGATGTCCCAGGTGAACCCTGCCCTCTTCAACGCCATGAACCTGAAAACCGAGCTGGAGGGAGGCCAGGTCCACGACACCTCTGAGGCAGCTCAGTACCTGCACAGAGTGCTGAAGAGGCCAGAAAACACCACTGAGGTCTGGAAGACATACCTCCGCAGGTAAAGCAAACAAAAAAAAAACACTTTCTGCACTGTGGAAAAAAAAAAGCATTCGCACCCTCAACGGAGTCAATACAAGTAGTTTTTAAAATTTCAGTTGTAACGAGGAAAGCAGCTATCCAAACACGACTGGCCCTACGAGAGACGCAATTGCCTGTTACACCTAAAAACTGGTTGTGCCACTCTTTATAGCATCAACTGAAATAAACTGGTTTTCTTAACTGGAAATGAGTCTTTTGCGGCACTACAGAGGAGTTTGGGCCTCCCTTCTTCACAGAATCAATTCAGTCACAACTGGGGTTTACTGTAGCACTTAGCTCACATTATAGCATCTCATTTGGGTTTATGACTTTGACTATGTCACTCCAAAACCTTTATTTTAGTTTTGTTGACCCTTTCATAGCTTTGCGTCATTGTCCAGCTTTATAACCCGTTGTGTACCTGTGGATATGATGCTGTTTTTAGTTGTTTACTGGCAAATGTGGAGTGCCTTTCGTTATTTTAGTTGGTTTCCTTTTCGACCTCCTGGATAAGATTTTGATGACTACTCTGAGTAATTTTGGTCGGCTTGCTAATGCTGGGAAGGTTGACCTATGTTCAATGTTTTCTCGGTCTGGTTCGCTGGACTTTCAAATGACTAACTATAACTCTATATCTCTATAAATCTTTCCAGACTTTCTGAATTTGTTCTTATAGCTACTTAGATCCTGATATGACGTGTTGTTTTTTCGCTTTTTGTCGTCTACTTTTTGCTGTCATGAATGTGGTATTTAAGTGCTTTCTTGAATCTTAAGATGAGGCAGTGTTCAGTCATTATTGTTGTTGGGGAAGCTGAAATCAAATTTCGTAAAAATGTGGTTAATCACACTTAATTCATAATCTAACAAGGGGGTGTGATTTGTTTTTGTACTTTTTCACTAAGCTGAGTTGGTTCGGATAGGTTTTCCCCTATGAGTAAAACCATCGTTTAAAAACACATTTTTGTTTGCTTATATCTTTGTCTTGTACTGAAATCGGTTTGATGAAATGTGACATAAAAGCAAAAACAGCTGAAATTCATAAGGCGGAATATGTATGTTAATATCCCAGAATGACATTTGAAAATGACAGTAAACTGTTTAGGGCACATATCACTGTACATGACGTAAAGATTTATATGCCAGGAAAACCCCCAAAGGCGTAAAGAATCCAATCTTGCAGGAATTTATTTTGGCTTACTGTATGACAAAACTGAAAGTCTTTACTGAAACTGTTATGAGAAGCTGAACGAGTTGTCGTCTTTGTTGGGAAAGCAGTACATTTACAGGTCTTTTTTTTTATTTTTTATCCTCCAATACAAAGGTTTGACACAGATGACTTCTGTGAGGCACAGTGCGACTTTCTCCATAAGGTGCACTTTCACTGCCTGGTAGAGGACTGTGGGGCCCTCTTCAGCACTGTGGACGGGGCCATAAAACATGCTAAGTGAGTGTCACTCCGCTTCTTGTTTGGAAAATATGGCGCTTTGCTTTGTTGATCAGTATAAAAAAACGGAAGCTGCCACTCTTTCAGCTTCCACCTTCGAGCCACCTTGAAAGTAAAGCCGGAGTCTCCGTTCAGCGACGGCAAAGAAGCCGGCGAAGCAGCTCCGCCGCAACCCGTCGCCCCCGTGTCTATAGCCAGCAATCCCTCCATGGACGTGGCAAACCTCACGTCCTCTGGTGGCTACAGCTCTCCTCCTCCATCCCTGCTGGCCTGGAAGCAGCTGACCGGCAGCATCCCTCAGATGCCGGCCTCAATGCCCAACCTCCCCGCAAACTCGCCTCTGGCCACCACCTCCCTGGAGAACGCCAAGCCACAAGTCAAACCTGGTTTTCTGCAATTTCAGGAAAAGTACGTAGCGTATTCTACAGTACCTTGCAAAAGCATTTGTACCACTTGGAGCTTTGTAATGTGATATTGTTGTCAGCATGCCACAGTTACAAAACTACCTGGATTTGGGCATCCACGTAAATGAACGAGCAAGACGAGGAGATAAACTTTCTCCTTGTCTTGAAGTGTCCCTGTTATCTCTGGAGAATTTGATTTTAAGCCAGTAACCTACATAACCACACCTCTTTTTTTTCTGTAGTGATCCCTGTTTGGCTACTGACTGCAAATACTCAAACAAGTTCCACTTCCACTGCTTGTTTGGGAACTGCAAGTATGTGTGCAAGACCTCCGGAAAGGCGGAGTCCCACTGTCTGGACCACATCAACCCGAACAACAACCTGGTCAACGTCCGCGACCAGTTCTCCTACTACTCCCTGCAGTGTCTCTGTCCCAACCAGGTGAGTGCAGCTGGTTCTCAGGAGTGGGATCACTGCCTGTCATCTCTTGGAGGTTTCTAAGCATGAAGTATGCTATCTATTAGACCAGTATTTGAGCTTATTTGACTCAAGGCTTTCACAACCACTGCTCCCCGTCTTCCATCTCCGCTGAGAAAGACAGTCGACTCACCCCAGTAATGCCTGTTTATATGTCAATGATGTCATTTTGACTGCCGCATTCTCCCCTCAGAAAAGGCCAATTTAGCTGATATTACCCAATAAATCATTGTCACTTGCACAGTAAACAAGGCTGTCTGGAATAGGGCAAAAATCAGGGGAATGCTTGGCAAATCAAACCTAAATGGCATCCCCCCTGCCTGCTCTCATGAGCCAGTATTTCGAAAACCGTTTAAATGAATTCATTAATGTGTCGAAAATCACCCGTCTCACTGAAAGTCCCTCCCGCCGACCCCCTCCTCCTCCTTCTGCTCCCCATCCGCCTCCTTTTAGCCTCCCATCTCCTGAACTGAGCAGATCTTATTTGGCCCGGTCCTCTGGGATGTGGGCCTCAGAAACAGATGGTGGTGCAGACACGAATGGGGGAAGCTTTTGACAAGCTTAAAGCTAAAAATAAATAAATAAATAAAAAAAATAATTGTACCTCAAAATAACCAGAAAATAGAAGATGCTGCACAATAGGTGCGTTGAATCCAATCGGTCAAGTTTTTGGAAAACTATAGGAAAGTTTGAAATTTCATTTCAGTGTTTTTCTGATCTGGATAAGTCTAAATGTTTTATCAATATATTGTGTCTTACCTTCTTGCTTGTTGTTCTTTGTTTCTTTCTCTCTTTTTTCAATCTGGTTTTTGCAGGGGTGCGGGTTTACAGTGAACTTTTATCTATTCTAAAACAAGCTAAAACGATTTCTATTTAACTTTTGCCCTGAAAAGTCTGGAAGTTTTACGTGGAAAAAGCTTAGCGGTAGATTTGATTTTTCTTCTTCTTCTGTCTCGGCTGCAGCACTGCGAGTTCAGGATGAGGGGCCACTATCACTGTCTGAGGCCAGGCTGCTTCTTCGTCACCAACATCACCACCAAGCTGCCGTGGCACATCAAGAAGCACGAGAAGGCAGAGCGCCGCGCCGCCAACGGCTTCAAGTACTTCACTAAGAGGGAGGAGTGTGGGAGGCTGGGTAAGAGCGAACATCCCTCTCATCCTCCATGTGTAAGAAAACTTTTGAGCGGCTTTTGATTCGAGGATTAAAAGGAGTTGCGCAGAGAGAGAGAGAGATGTACATTGATTTCTACTGGCTGTTGCAAGAGGATATTCTGTGTTTACAAAGGGAGAGAGCCCGGTGTTGGCAAACACAGCGTCGTGCTTTGTGAGAGCGGTTTAAAAGGGCACGAAACAAGGCCCGCTTCGCAGATTTTGTCGCCACATTTTTGCATATTCACAATGCCGACCTCGAGTCCCAGAGGAAGTCTTGCCTGCGCAACTATATGAGCAATAATGTCAAAGAGGGCAATCACATCCAGGTTGTTTTCCTCTTTTCTTCTGCCGGCGTCAGAAATGAGCAATTAGGTTTGTGTTTGTTAATTATCTTGCTTGTCTGGTTGAGCCTGTTTGTGTTGCCTCTCAGCCGCCGCTGCCATCGCACAGAAAATGAATTAAAAGTGATCTGTTTTTCTTTTTTCTTCTTTTTTTTTTTTTTCTTTTTGTCAGGCAGTTACACAAGCTTTTCACAAACAAAGCAAACAAAACCGGGCCCTAAACAGCTGTTTTTTGTCCCCAGTCTGATCTGCCAACTGCATTGTTCAGGCTGGCGGGGGAGAAAAAAAAAGGCAGAAAGGATTACCATCGCCGGCGCTCTAGTCATAAAGAATTGATGGGTTGCCAGTATCCATGGCAGCAACATTAAACTGAACACCGCTGATGATGTTACCTGGTTTCTGTCTCACAAAAGGGCCTCTGTGTCACGGGGGTTACTGTTATTTGCTCAACTTTGCGTGTCTGAAACCGGCGCGTGTGCGCAGGAGCTATTTGATGACACAGGCATGTTTTTCTCTTAAACCTGGTGCCATGGTTACTGACATGCTAGCACCTGCCCAGCATGTTACTCTTTCAATTATTTCTGCCTGCTTTTATATAATGGTATTTGATTAACAGGCACAAAAACGGAACAATCATTTAATTTGAAATCATAAAGCAATTAGAGCTAGACTAGTTTTAAAACAAGAGGAAAGAGCAGAAGACTGTGAAGCAGACAACAGAAACAATTCAGAACAAAAGGAGAAACGACAACGGAGATACTTTGAGAAATGAATTTAATATGGTAATAATCGTATATTTACTTTGGTTTGGAGGGATGTGTGTGCATTATTGGCCCACAGAAAATGAGAATTTATTTATGTAAATTCCTAATTGAATAAAGCATGTCAGTGTAATAAAAGAGCTCCACAGGTTTAGTGCACAGAAGCCTTGACTTGCTCAGTGTGACACCATTGATCTAATATTCCTCCTACATGTACACTCCGAAACACTTTGAAACCCAATCCCTCTTTTGTCGGAGCCATATCATGAAATTAAAAAAAGGGGGGAAAAAAAAGAAGACTAAAAATATTTCTCTTTGCATTTAATCTAATCAGAACGCCCTCACGTTGGTAATGTGGCCTTTAGCGCTCTACTTACTTTCAGATGCCTCGCTACGCGTCGAAGACAAATTAATCTGCAAAGAGAGAATTTAAAGGGATAGTTTTAAATTTTTCAAGCTAGATATCATTTAATATCTGCTGGAGATAACTCTCTTGACATCTTCCTTTAGATTAAATACAGATTACTCAGTCTCAGAGGCTAAAGCTAATGGCTAGCTCAAAACGAACCAAAGCAGACTTCATTTGGTATTAGGATTTCTCCAGTCTCACAAACATCGTAGCATTTTACGCCACTGGTATTTTATGACCTTTGAACTGTCGTTGGAGGCTACTTAGGCAAAAGTTAAAGATTATTTGCATGGAAAATGGAGATAGGAAGTGATGCATCACCAATGGTCTCCTTGTGTGGAGCCTGTATTGACAACGGATCATGTAAAGCTTCCTTTCAGATTAACTCTCTTAAATGAATATAGAACAAAACAAAAAGCAAATTAAACACACTTTAGCAGTTGTTTCACATGTGGCATAATTAGTCAAAGACAAATTAAGAGTTTGTTTGCGTTTCTGTAAAAGGTAAGCTCTGAGTTTGAGTGTGAGTATTGATCTGGCTAGTTGGCTAAAGCTAATGGCTAATCTTGCTAGGGTCTAAACCCAACCTGACATGCCATTTACTGTCCTGAAGAAAACTACACTGACGTAAATCTTAGAGAAAATGCTATGTCATAAATCTTTAAACCGTCATCATGTTTGCATTGGGCGTTTATTTGAACAGAAGCAGATGATTATACAGGAAATAGTGGAAGGAGGAGGTGCGTCATAAATGATCATCCTGCATGGAACATGAGAACGGCACATGTAAAGCATTTTCCTTTAGAGTAATTGTCAGGGATGAAACTGAAGTACTGGTAAAGTTTTTATATATATATATATTTATTTATTTATATTTATTTTCATTTTTGGTTGAGATTGGACTTGCTTTAGTACCATCAAAGTCTGCTTTGTTCTTTGCCCGTCTCGGACTAGCCGTGAGCAACATCCTCCAGTGACGAGCAATCGTAACAGGCTTTGCAGCTAAGCTATTAACTGCTTACAACAATCAATTCAACAGAACCTTTTAACAGTAAAGCTGCTTTATTTTCTCCAGGTTGCAAATACAACCAGGTCAACAGCCATTTCCACTGCATCCGAGAAGGTTGCCAGTTCTCCTTCTTGCTCAAGCACCAGATGACCTCGCACGCGCGCAAACACATGAGAAGGATGCTGGGAAAGAACTTCGACAGAGTCCCCTCTCAGGTACGAAACACTACCAAGAGGAAGACGTTCAAACCCAGTCTTCATCAAGATTTTTCTGTTTGTGTGTGCGCATGACTTGCTTCGGGTTTCCTGTTCTATGAGTCAGATTCAGGGAAAGACGTGGTGTTCTGCGAGAAAACGAGATAAAATTCTCATTTCCAGTCATACCAGTCAATGACAAACCCTTAATGACTGTTTTTTACTGAAATTTCCACACATAGTGATGCACAGGGCTGTCACACCTTTCCATCAGAGCACAGGATGTACCTTAAGCTCATTTAAGCATGTAGATTTTCTTGTTCGGTGTGTTTATTTTTTTTTTCTTTTTTGTTCTGCTGCTTTCAAAAGACAAGAACATATTCTTTCAACAAAAAAATAAAACGTCTTGAGAAATACTTGGTTGTTCGCCAGCTGCATTATGACTCATAAAGCCTGTCTCGCATGCTTCTGTACAGTTATGATAACTTTTTATGTTGTTTGTTTTTCCTCAGGTGATGTCGCTCGGCCACAGGGCGGACGAGATGCAACACGCTTCTGGTTTGATGTCCGGGCCCATGGCATCTCAGGCGGGCATCACCTCCGGCTTCTCCTCCGCCGTCATGGATGACACCGATGACTACCTGGAGTACATGGGAGGAGGAGGCGGAGGAGGAGGCAGCCCCTTGGGCCTCTCCTCCGAGTCCTCCAACCAGGACCGGAGCTGCACCAGCACACCTGTGGGCAACGACAGCTCTCCGGCAGGTGAGGGGACGGTGAATTCAAAGAAGCTAACTCGCACATTCGGCCTCACTCACGTTAATCTCAGCCATTTGTTACTCATATGTGTCATGATTCAGTAGTTTTGGCTTACAATCAATAGACGCGAGTCATAATTACTTCTGAGGTTGATGACATCGCAGCGTTCTTTTGTCCTGATTCGTTGAGGAGACGTTTGACGTTTTGCTTTGTCATCGTCATAAAACATCCATTCTGTACATCAGCGGTTATCGATCTTAGTGTACTTTATCACATTTTCTCCTGGCCTGACATCATCCCGTCAGCTTTAGCACTTGTAAGTTTGCTGAACTATGTGAAGTGTATCTTTTTATCCTCCTCTTGTTTGTGCTAAATCTTAAGCCTGGCTGCGATTCTCACGCTCCTACACGCGTTGCCGTTACGATCCACGACTCTCATCATTGTTGTTTTGGCTGGTGTTTGGGTTACTTGTCTTTGAATGGGCCTCATTTTGTATCATTCTCTTATCTTTTATCTTTCTCCTTTTTTACCTCCCATCCCTCTGTGTGTGTGTGTGTGTGTGTGTGCGTGTGTGTGTGTATGTGTGTGTGTGTGATGTGGCCCCTTGTTTTGGTGTACTTGTTTTTCCCCTCTCGCCTGTCCTTCACCCCCTTCTGGTCAACCTGTCTCTCCAGGACAAGGCTACCCCAACACCTCTTCTGCTCCCACCACCCCTGCTGACACTAGTGCCACCCAAAACGCGCCTCCTTCCTCCCCTCCTCCACCGCCTCCTCCTCCTCCTCCTCCTCCACCACCTCTTCCTCCCTCCGCTCCTCAGCCTGGCCTCCAGTCCCAGGCCCCGTCTCTCCCTCCCGCTCTTCTCCGACCTCCTCTGCCCTCGCTCCCATACCTCCTCTCTCCATCCTGTCTGTCATACTCTCTGCTCAGCGCCTCTCTGGGAGCCACTCGGAGTGTTGTCATGCCAACCAACACACCAGCTTTCAGCCCCATCATTGCCACTCCGTCTCCAGTTAAAAATGACGTCCCTATAGTACAGGATGCTGCAGGTACTTATCCAAACCAACACTGCAGCTGTCACTCTCATTTACTGAGCCCTGTGCAGAGTTTTAACTGTTTTTTTTTTTTGTTTGTTTGTTGTTTTTTTTTATCAGAATCAGTCACAGGTTTATGTACACTCACCATCAGCATGCATGTTATTTTAATTTTGGGCCTCTAATGATGTGATTGAACTATTTTAGCTTCAACTTTTTTTGAAAACTCAAATTTGGTCCACAAGTTTGATTTTATTTTTTATTTTTTGTGGAGTTTTTCTAATCCAAACAGTCATGATTATACATGCAGGTTAAAATGTGTAAATATACACCCACGATGTTTGGATAAATGTGCTTTGAGTTGCTGAAAACCTTCACATTTTGTAGCCATCCAACAAGCTGGTCTATTTATTCCAATATCAGCTTTAAAGTTTGTTTGGGGTCATCTTGATAACGGACCACCAAATCGTCTCTCCTGAGGTTAATCTGACGATTTCCAAAGAAATCCCTGGTTGTGAAATATTCATGATGCTGCCACCACCATGCTTGATAGTTGGTTCAGTTGCCTAAAAGCTCAGTTTTTGCCTCCCCAGATCAAAATACCTTTATGCAAATGGCGTTTGCTTGAAATGTCAGGTGTTTATTTTTAATCAGCCTGACCTCATTCCATCATGACACAAAACTTGCTTTACTATGGAGAAGGACGCTGTTTCCATTTCATACTAGGTTGAACATTGTGGGTTCGTTGAGCATCCTAACCAGTTCGATTGAGATGGTTGAAACTTGGGTAGAATTGGATGTTCTATCAGAAATAAAATCTGAAATCTACATTAAAACTGGTTTTGGGAAGATAAAATCATGCTTCTGGGAGAGACCACCGACCTGAGATCGCTATGAAATCGCATATGGTCTTGTGACGCCTGATTGGTAAAAACCAACTAATTTACTCAACCAATTTTGCTAAGCAGAGCAGTGTGTGTGGCATCATCACTTCCTGGATAAAATACATTTTGTTACAAAAACATAAAGGCACAGAATTATTATTAATACATTCATGCCCATGGTTAGTGTATCGAAACTTCTCACCAGCGCTGTATTATGCAGCAACAGGATAAACATGCATGCTTGCTCTAATGACACATCGGTGCGTGCTTTTACTTTTGCACCGAGAGACAGAGCAGTAAATTTGGCACCTGTTCCACGAAGCCTGGGCCTTGTTTAGTTTCCATTAACAAGGCTGCATCAGCAGCTTCTTATTTTAATCACGCCTCAAGTTTTATCGAGGCCCACTGTTTCCTGTCGTGCAGATCAGGGATCGCATCATTAGCAGTGACCCCAGGGTGCCGCAAAAGGTGGGTGCCCCTCATAAAACAACACATAGATAAGAGGGTTGGTTAGGACTCGCCGCTCCCTCTTTTGTTTGGGGGCTGGAGACACTCTGTAAAAGTGTCATGTTCCACAGTCAATCTATCATCCTTTCCCCACTCCTTTAATCATTCTGGGAATTAGGAAAGGGAAAAGAAAAAAAATATATATGGCTTTGTGCGCTTACTCAGCTGCGAGCCACTTCTGGCTGGGGAGAGTTCAACATCAGAGTTTTAACCCAGACAGTAATTTGCTTGTAGTTTGTGGGTTTTATTTTGTGAGCCAAACTGATTACTCTTTAATGCGCTCGCTTCTTTCTCTCCAGGCAACACCATCTCCATTCCCACGGCCACCGGCGCCAAGAAGCGCTTCTGGATCATCGAGGACATGTCTCCGTTCGGCAAACGCCGCAAGACCCCGTCGTCTCGGAAGATGCTGGACGAGGGGATGATGCTGGAGGGCTTCCGGCGCTACGACCTGTACGAGAACTGCAAGGACTCGAGCTGCCAGTTTTCCCTGAAGGTGACCCACTACCATTGCACGCGCGAGAACTGCGGCTACAAGTTCTGCGGCCGCACCCACATGTACAAGCACGCGCAGCACCACGACCGCGTGGACAACCTGGTGCTGGACGACTTCAAGCGCTTCAAGTCCTCGCTCAGCTGCAACTTCCCCGACTGCCAGTTCTCGGGCAACAGCACCCACTTCCACTGCCTGCGCTGCGGCTTCCGCTGCACCGACAGCACCAAGGTGACGGCCCACCGCAAGCACCACGGCAAGCAAGACGTGATCAGCGCCGCCGGCTTCTGCCAGTTCAGCTCCAGCGCCGACTGTGAAGTTCCCGACTGCAAATATAAGCTCAAGTGCTCGCACTTCCACTGCACCTTCCCCGAGTGCAAGCACACGGTGGTGGGGATGTCCCAGATGGATTCCCACAAGAGGAAGCACGAGAAGCAGGAGCGGGGCGAGCTGCCGTCCGTGTCGCCCAAGCAGGAGGGGTTGCACCACCTTGTCGGGAGCATGGCGCCGGTCGCTCCCGCCTCCCTGGGCGTGTCCACGTCCTCGCCCGGCGGCCTCCACGGATTGTCCCACAACATCAACAGCAGCGTCCCCTCCATGATCTACCAGCCGGGGGGCCTCGCCTCCAACTACAACCACTCTTACCCCCCGTCCTCCATCAGCCTCGACAGCTCCCTCAACCTGAGCACCAGCACCAGCAGCTCCCTTTTCTTCCTGAAGAACGCCGCCGGTCTGGGCCTCAGCGACTCGCTGGATCTCAGCAAGAAGTTGCACCTCGACGCGGCGCGGCCAGCGCACAACGCCAAGTCCCAGCTGGACGACACGGGGACATCCGGAGAAGCCGAGGACGACCTGTCTCCAGACGAGGAGGCGCACGCCGAGGAGGAGGACGAGGATGAGGAGGAGGAGGAGGACGAGGAGGAAGAAGAGGATGAGCTCAACACTGACTCGAATGACGACTCAGCGCAGGAGCCTGACGGCGACAAGGACAACGGCGAGGGCTTCGGTGCTTCCGTGAACCACACTGATACTTCCCAGTTGGAAAAGCAAGATGCTGACCCATAAAACAATCAAACCCAGAGGGGACTGTAGGAACTGCAGAAACATTCTGTGTACCACCAATGAACAGGAAGTGGCCTCATTCATCACGCTCAAAAACAACAACAGCAACAGTAGCGGCGCCGGTGTGACGGAAAACGACGGGCCCACCGAAACGATTCATCGAGATGTTTACAAAACGACCAACATTATGGATTCAATTATGCATTAAAGAAAAACAAAAAACAAAAAAAACAAGACATAGACACACAGATTTTGGGCAGCCGTGTAAAGCATTTTACTACACATCAGTCTTTTTTGTGTGCGTGCATGTTTGACTTTAATTTATTTTTATTTCTTTCACATTTTTTGTGTGTGAAAAAAAAACACTTTAGAAAAACAAAAACAAATCTCTCTATATAACTATATATGTAGGTGTGTGCGTGCGTGCGTGTGGGTGCGTGTGCGTGTACGAATGATGATTATTGAGAAAAAGGAAAACTTCTGGCGACATGAACTGCAAAGAAAAAGGGATGTGAATCACTAAGAGGAGCAGGATGTGTTTCATAATTTGATCTTTAGTTCTGTATTATTATTATCATTATTGTTATTATTAATTATTGTTGCTAGACACTGAGAGAAAGGAGCTACTTGTTCCCTTCTCTTTGGTATACTTTGTTCTCACATGAGATTGACCGACAAGTCGGGTCTATCTCAACCTCAACAGTTCTCTCTCCCTGAAATCTGCTAAAAAAAAAAAAGCCCAGTGCAAAGCGTACTTTGTAACCCGGCCCACCGCCCCCAGTGGAGGAATCAAGTTTGTGCGTGAATAGTGCACTTTTATATTAGCTGACCACGAAGAAAACGGTGATGACAGATAACTCCTGAGTATATTTAACAATGTTTTTGTTAACATTTGCATCTTTTGCATCAAAAAATTTGTTGTTTTTTTTTTCTTTCTTTTTTTTGAGATCATATTGACGTTCGAGCGAGCGAGGCAGGGGGGTCGTGATGCTCAGTTTTGGGGGGGGAGGAAGGGGTCGGATGCAGCCACAGAGGAAGCATCAGGGAAGTGTGTTATATGTTGAAAATGTACAGACCGCAAAAAATGTCCAGATGGCATTTTTTTTAAGGTTTTTTTTTTTTTGTTTTTGTTTAGTTTTTGTTTTCCATTCACTATGGCTGTGGTTGAGCTCCTGTTGTAATGCTTTTTATTTAATATTTATGTGTTCTTCCAAATGAGAAAAATTTTTTAGGGTGTTATTGCACTTTTTAGGTTCATTTTTACCGTCTGAAACAGGAAAAAAAAAAGAAATTAAGAATGATATATATCATTTAACAGGGAATTTGCTTTAAAGATGTTTTAGTTCACTTTTTTTTGCTTTTATGCACAAATAGATGTTAGTGTGACAACAAACTGTTGTTCTGTGGTTTATTTAAGAACTTGTTTTTATTTTTTGCTTCTTCTGTGATTGGACGGCTTGAAATTATATTAAAAAAACAAATAGGAACTGTGTCGCGCCAAAAAATAAAGAAAAGAAAAAGGCGCCTTCTGATATGAAACACTAAGATGAACTGTGATTTTTAAAGAATTCGTAAAATGCTTCGCTTATTGTAGCGCTAAATTATAAATCTGTCAGAACCTTGCTTTGGGTTTTTTTTTATTGAGCAAACATGTACGACTGAGGAGTGGACACACTGAATTATCTCCTGAGCTTGGCATTGGAAATAAATGATCATGATATAGGGAATAATAATAATGTGTGTAAGTGATATTCCTCCGGATATTGTTTTGAGAAGAAAAAAAGAAAAAGGGAAAAAAAAAAAGGTTGTACAGTATTTTCCTCTGTAAAAAAATACCTATATATGAACAAAATGCTCTTTGATGAACGGGTTCCTTTAAAGAAGAAAATCCCTAAAAAGGAGAAATGACTAATAAAAAAAAAGGTTAAAGATTCAAATAGCCTCATTATAGTTTGCTTGTGTGAGTCAGCTTTTTATGTTTTCATTCATCTTTCTGTTTTCCAAACTCTGCCAGAAGCTCAAAACTCAAATACACTGATCTGAATTCATTCCCTGGGTGTTTCCTGTTTATTTTATTTACTTCTGCTCTTATTAGTTTGAAATCCTCAGTTCGTCTCCACCTTGGCCGTCTTCGCTCACAGACTGAACTGTCTCCTGGGACGTTGTTGCAAAGCGGGAGCCGGCATTTGTTTTGTTTGCTCATCAGTTACCAACGTAACTTGGATCTTGTGTGTGTGTGCGTGTGCGTGGCTGTGCGTGTGTGTGTGTGTGTGTGCGGAGGAGTAAAATGTTGAGAAAAAAAATAAAGAAACTGTGATTATTATGACAGCGAACATGTAGTGCTTGACAGCGATCCAGCCTGAGGGGAAAAGTGGTTCTGTGCTCCACTTTAGACCAACACCCTGAGCACCAGTTGCAAATATTTTCTGTTTTGTTGAAACTGGAGGATTTTCTCACTTCATTTAAAGACATCAATTGAGAACTGAAGAAAAAACAGCAAGAATAGGGAAAACAATATATATCAGGGCTTCTCTACTTCAGAACCTTTTGCTTCCCAAAAGTATTTACACCCCTTGAAATTTTTTTTTGTTTTTCATTGTATCACCATAACCTGTTTAAATTAGAAAGGATACGGCACAAATGCAAACTTACTTATCTCGACTGGCTGCACAAAGAAAGGATTAATTAGAGAAGCAACAGACAAGTCCATGGTAACTCTGGATGAGCTGCAGAGATCGACAGCTCAGGTTGGGGAGTCTATAGTTACCTTTCAGTCATGTGTCTTTTGCAGTCTGGCTTTCATTGAAGACTACTAAAAAGAAAGGAAAGGTATGGGTAGAAAGAAAGTCATAAGAAAAAGGTCCTTTGGTCAAATGGGACCAAGCTGGAACTTACATACTCAAAACGTGGAGAACGCTCCATCCTCACAGCGAAACATGGCAGTGGTGGTTAGAGTGTCACGGTGTACTGTTAGAATGGACTAGTCAAAGTCCTGAGATAGATTCCAGTTTGGACTCAGTAGCATTCATCTTGTTGAGTAAATGTGTTAATCTGTCACATAAGAGCCACATAAAATACATTTGTTTCTGGTTGTTACGTGACACAATAGGAAACCGTTTACAGGGCATAAATACTTTAAAGACACCGGCTCTCTGCAGCGCAGTGTTATCAGGGTGCATTTTGTTTTATTATTTTTTTATTTGGTTGATTTTTTTTTTCTTCTCCTTTTGGCCCTGAGGCGTGTGCTGGGTTCCCCTCCCACTCCCTCATGTCATCCAGAGGCCAGTGTGCTGGCTGTCTCTGTCGCCTCGTCTACAGCTGTTCCTGTCCTTCCTTCTTCTCTTCCTTCTGATGTTTTTTATTTAAAAAAAAAAAAAGGGAAATAGCTGCAAAAAAAAAGAAAAAGGGGGGAAAAATAGGTGGGTAAAGGCATCGCCATCTGTCAGCCAGCTGGCATCCTGTATATAAATAAAAAGGAATAAACATTAAAATCAAAACCAGACAGAAATGACCTCCAAAACCTGCATAGGCTGCTGCTGAAATGATCATTTTACTGCTTTAATTAACAGATTAAAAGGATGGCGTAAAAAAGGCGATGAAGAAATAAACAGGCCTGTTTCGAGTGCTGCAGAGCGTTCACAAGACAGCCGCAGTTTCATTTCACATTTTGTAAAACTTATTGCACTTTTAGACTCAAAGCCATCTGGGGTTAGCATTCAGTTTGGCTAGATTTATTGAAGCTTTTATATATGTATATAAATATTTTAAAAAATCTACAATGAAGTTTGTTGTTTTTTTTTTCTTCTTAAATACAGGTTGATTTTTTCTCTTCTGCTCTACTTTCACTTTCCCTCTACTTGCTTATTTCCACTTGAGTACTGTGCTGTTAATCTCCATTGTGCTTTACTTTTGTTTTTATTTCATTTCTGCATGTCCGATTTGAAGATACGCTTTTACTCCCTGAAATAAAAACAAGCTGAATACCTTTAGGCGTGTTTTCAAGCGTTGGTGTTTTAAATGGGAAACTTCTGCTTTATAACGACAAAAAAAAAAGTAAAAAAAAAAAACAACAACCTGATAGTAAACTAGTAGAAGTTGCACATGTCGTGAGTGCCAACTGTGTGTGGAGGCTGTTGCCTGACACGCCGTTGGTTGATGTGCCAGGAACAGGTTGGGTGAGCGTGTGAGCAACGTGGAGAGGCAACAGTTGAGGCCTGGGAACATCCAACGACAGGTGTGTGCTGCATATGTGGTCACATGATGCCTATAAGGCAGATTAGGGCTCAAACAGATGAAGCGCTGCTTAATGGCAGCTTTTATTAAGTTCACAAAGCGGGGAGGGAGGCGGCGAGGAGGGAGAGGAACAGAGGAAAAGCAGGTGGCCGGGCCTGTGCTCTCCTTGATGAAGACAGATATTGTTGAGCACAGCCTGAAGAGGGTGGCCGCTGTGGAAGGATTTATGGAGATTTGCGCGCCCTGGACCCACCGCCTGCCTGTTCCTGAGTCCCGCAGTAATAGACCCGAGAGCGGGAAGAGCTCAGAGAGGAAAAATGACAGCAGACTGCCAACAGAAAGGATGAGGAGAAAGAGAAAGCTCTAAGAGTTGCCGAGCTGGTCGCTCTCTGAATTTAGTGAAAATATAGTGTTCAAAATTAAGGACTGGTTACATGGTAACACACAGGATCAGTATTGACTTTTGGAGTGTTGAAATTACCACTATAAGATGAAGTAGACCATTTTAAACTATATTTAAATATGTTAGGAAAACCAACACTTTCAAAATAAATAAATGTTAAGAAGTGATATTCATTTAATGTTTTATTTCTGCACTACACTATAATGTATTTGCAATCTGATCTGCTTTTAAAGACATTTTATTATGGAAATATCTTAATATAGAGTTACTATAATTCACAGAAATCCAAAATTGAATGAGTTTGCCTGATACTTTTTAAAATAGAAAAAAATATATATGGATTTATTATAAAGACACTAAAAACCTTAACAACGAACCGAAACATAGACATAAAGAAACACTTTAAATATTTCTATTGAATCTGACTTAATGACAATCTAGTTCGTGGTCAAATTTGTAATGATTACAGTCAAGCTAAGTAATAAAATATAAGCAAATTAAAAAAGTGATGAACTTTGGCCAAGGGTCAAACTGAAACAATCAACTCACAATGTTCATCTCTGAAGGTTTGATGAATCTCTTTTAACTGGTATTGATGTCGTGAACTGAAAAATGCATGATTTAAGCAGCCAATGACAGTGATGAAGAAAGTGATCATTTTCAGTTCTTGCAGTTAATTTCTGCACTTTTTCTGACACAGCAGAATGTTTCGCAGTTAAGGCTCCGATCAAACGCAGCTATTTGAATTGGTGACGGAGACCAGAAACAGAACTGAAGCTTAGAGAATAATATTTTATTTAGTCAAAAAGCTCTTCGTTGTTAGAATCTGATGGCGGTTCGTGAATGCATGATTCATAAGGCAGCACTTCACCTGGTTATAAATTCAGCCTGATGAAGACAAAGGGGTTGAATTACTCACGGTTAGAGTAATTCAGCATATGAGGAGCTGCTCCTTCAGTCAGTCCTCAGCTATGCCTCAAAGATGTTCTGTAGTTAGCAGCACTAGCTGCCCTACCTGATGCAGACAGACTGAGAGTCAGTCCAGTTTGGAGAAACAGATAAGATCTCACAGACCGTCAAGCCAACTGCAAGTCACGTCACAGTTTCTTCTGAATGCAATTTCTGCAAAAGAAAGCTCAAACTTCGATCATGGGAATGTCATTTTATTTGCCTTTGTACCCTCTGTTTCTTAACCCCTTAACCCTAACTTTAGGCTGAACTACCCAAAGTTATAAAATGGTGACATCTTTTTAAGAGAGCTTGACAGCTGTCTGATCTAGACAGTGTGGCGGCTGCAGCTGATGTTTGAATCACTTGGTGTGATAATAATGCCCAGCATTCTTTTTTTGTTTGTGCCTAAAATGTAATGCCATCCAGGTCAGTCTCTGAAAACAAGAGAGCCGTTTTGTATCAAGAGTCCGACTCGTAATATCTTTGTTGCCGATGCACCCCACAGGTGTGGAGCGTCCAGAGTATTGCTTATATATAACACGTCTGCCCCGCTCATTTTACTGCTTCATTGGACCATTTATAGTTCAAGATTTTGGATGACATCTATGCCTCACATCTCTCTCTGCGCTCTGCCCCTGTCAGACCTCTCTTTAAATCCCCTGCCCTTTTCCAATAGATGTTCATTTATCTATTTTTGCATGTGTATGAGCTTATTTTGGAAAGACCTGTCACACTGCAAAAAAAAAAAAAAAGAAGAAGGTGGGGGGGAGGCTGTGAGAAAAAAGGAGCTTTGCCATTGGTAGCAGCTGTTGCTGCTGAGACACCTCGGAGGAAATAGAGAATTGGACGCACACTCATCCAATTTACCATTAACAAGACCTTATTGGATGCAGGCCCCTTCGAAACATGTGGCTTTGCCTTATGTGGCTCTGCTCCTACATATGCGCTGCTGTTCCTCTTGAATACATGTGACAGAGGTCTGTGATATTACTGGCATCCGAGATCTGGGATCAAAAGACAGACAAAAAAAAAAAAAAGGTAATTCAAAAGAACAGTATAGTCTCTGTGACAGTCTAGAAAAAAAAAAGTTGTGTTTAAAACTTCAAGAATAACATGGATTTCCACATGTATGGAAAAAAATGACTGCAAAAGGAAAGTCTGACATGCAACATGAGACTGTTTCAAACATCAAACGCTCAATCTGGCCCACAAAACATACGATTTCCGGGAATTTTATAGTTTCCACATTTATGCATAGCCACATTAAGGGAGCAAGGTTTTAGTTGAGCTTTTTTTTTTTTTTTTTTTTTACAAGAACTGACTTCATGTTCTTTCCACTTTATTCCTCTTACAAATATGTCATCTTTTAAAGATATTATGTGAAACAGTACAATACCTGCATGTATTCTCTCTGGTCTGGCAACATTTTTTTTTAATACTTTACGATTTTTTTTCTCTGTTCCATGAACGCGTCATATTCTTCAGAGAGCAGTGTATATCTAGAAGGAATCTTTACCTTTCAACACATTTTCAGAAAGGACACATAGATAACAACCCTGGTTGTTCTCACAGTTTTTGCCAGAATGTTCAGTTGATGAAAACAAACAGTACTTCTGTTTTTTTTGTTGTTTTTTTTTTACCTCTAAAAACCAGAGAAACTGGATTCAGCTCCGGGCCCTGTGCACGCATACACACGGAGCCGAACAAAGCGGCCGGAAACTGCTGATCTGATCATTGTGGTGATGACTCACAACATTTTTATTGTTTTTCTTTGAAAAGCTTCAATCGTTTTTTTTGTTTATATGTCCACACAGTCATGTCAGGGTTTATTACAGGGCAGAATTTATCGTTTATTTTTAAACTACTTTAAATTCCATTCTGCTATTCAAATCCATGAGTGTTTATTGAACATACAGCGCCTTCACTATTCACACTATTCACTTTTTCACATTTTGTCACATAAGAGCCATTTGGATGATAAGAAAATAACTCATGTCTTTCAAAGTTTTTTTCAAATAAAAATCTGGAAAGTTTGTATTCAGTCTCTTTTAATCTGATACCGGTCAATAAAATCCGGTTGCATCAGACATTTGTGTCACCTAGTCAGTAAACAATGTCCGCTCTTGTTTAATTTGATGTCAGATATTATGTTGAACAGTCTTTCACTGCAATGACTCGTTCTCTCTACCAGCGTTTTACATGTAACAATTTTGGCAAATTTTTCTTAGCAAAAAATGGCACAAATTCAAAGCACAAAGCCCTTCACACTGTAAATCACGAGCTACTGTTAAACAAATGAACATTTCCTTAACCCTTCCGCAGTTCTGGCGTGACGCTCTGGAGGAGCACGGCAAATGTCACGGTCAGACAGCAGGGAGCGGGGATTTAACCCGTCAGACTGTCAGTTTCCGAAATCACACCCAAAAGATCGTCATAAAAGTGCACACGGGACCAGTGTGACCCCGTGTGTGCGGACAGTTCGTGTAGAAAGCACAGGCATCCAAATAACCTTGGCCTTAAGAACCACATCTCTTAAGACCAAGGAAGGGTTAAATTATAGACATGTGATATTGGATAAATCATACCTTGGTGGCAGGCAACAGTGTGCAATGGTTAAAATGTGACGTCTAATTTAAAAACATGTAATATGAGTGTGTCACAGGGCTCAGTATTAGGGTTACTGCTTTTTTCCTTTTACATCAAATAAATTTGTGTGTAATGCAAATATGGCTATGTACGCTGATGATACTCTAACATATTATCATAATGAAACTGTGGAAGAAGTTGTTCAGACGAAATGCAGGTTTCCATTTGGTGGAAAAGCTGCTTAAGTGCTTAAGATCACTTCAGTGTTTTTAAGAAATTGACACTGACTTCTGAATCGTCCCTGTGTATTCATAAAAGTCAGAAACTAAAGAATGTCAGTGAATTCAAAAAGTTAGCCGTTACATTTGACCCAAATTTATACTAAAGACAAAAAACATTAAAATGATCAAACATATTAAAATGACATTGCAGATCTATAAGAAACAAATTATGTCTGAGCACCTAGAAGGTCATTGAGGCGTTTGGTGAAGGTGTGGTGGACCTGGACACATCTACAGGCTTCAGGACATGGATGATGTCCTGGGTGATGGATGATGTTGCAGTCGTGTCATTGAACTAAAATTTGGGGAAATGCTGCTCTGAGGGGAGAAAAAAAAAAAAACACACTTCCCACATTTCTGTTCCCTCATCCAACATGGACACATTTTCACAGAATGTCGAGGCTGAAGCGTGAATGGCGGTACAATGGATGTTATTGGTAAACACCCAGTTGTCATGTTCCCAAAAACAAACAGAATCCCAATGGAAAGATTAGCTCTGAGGCTCCTTTTAAACAGCGTGTGAAAAATGAGCCTCCTGTCTACCCGGTTAATAAATGTTTACTGAGAAATACCAAACATTGTGTTCTATTTGTTTTACTTTGCTTGTGGTTTGACTATTACTGTAGATTAGTCATCACCAGAGTTAAACAGAGCCCTGCAGGGAGAACAAACACCAAGCAGCAGGCTGCAACCAGGAAGACGTGTATGAAACGGTTGATCCGTGCTGGCCCGTAGCCACGTGGCTCATTACATTTCAAGTAGTTTGCTGCAGAATTGGACCAGAGGTCTTCAAAGTTGAGTGGGGGACCATTTAATCACTTCATGAGTGTGATCCAAAATGAGAGAGCTTAAGGCAAAAAGTCAGATGGGCCGTCTCTCTCTCTCTCTGTATGTGTGTCAGTAGCCAGAACATTTTTTTTTGTTTTTTTTCCATTGCGCTTCAGCTGAGCGCAGAAACCGAGGCCTGCCACCGCCGCCTCTGCTTCTGCTGCCTTCTTGGCAAACAGAGAACTTCTTAAGCACTAAGCTGTAAATTTGCTTAATTTGACACGAGTCCGAGGGGAACAGGATCATTTTCTTTCAGGGGGGAAAAAAAAACCCTGGCATATTGGCTGACAATAAGCTGAAATGGTCCAACATGGTGTTTCTGCCGCGTGACGACGGCTCGAACACAGAACAAGACGGCGTTCAAGAGAGCCGTAAAACCGTTTGAATCTGGCACCGGCGCCCGGGTGGCTCATTTTTATGTTAATGACGAGAAAGGCTCTCAGCTGTAATTTCCTACACGAAGAAAAAAAAAAAAAAACTGACGACAAAGCGCCTCGGAGTGGTTCATCTGCTCGCAGACATGAGGACCTAAGGAATTTAGAGAGCACGTGTTAAACTGCTTCAGCAGCTTCCTCCTGTTCTTGTGAAAAGCCCCAGTCTGTTTCTCAAAATAGTGTCAAATTTTATGGTTGGACATTGCAAAAAAGTTCCAAATGTTTCTCTGTTTTTGTTTTAGGTGAACGGTCAAAAATGAAGTTGAATGGAAAAGCAGCAGGCTTTGGTTATGGAAGTTGAAGCAAAACAGAAAGTATTTGCTGTACATGGGAGTCATTAAATAAGTTGTGGTAAAAACCTGAATCTCAAGCAGGAAACTGAGATAAAAGGAAGCAGTTTGCTTTGAAAGGACAATGTAGTGGATTTAATAAATGACCTGGAAGACACTCCTTACAGTCGAAACCAGATATTCACATACACTGTATAAATAGAAACATGACCTTTGTTTTCTTGCTGTCTGACATTCAATCAGACCAAACTTTCCCAGTGTTTGGACCATTATCAGTACTACAATTATTTACATGCATGTGTTAAATGTCAAAATAATTTCACAGCTTTAATTAAATTCAGAAGTTTACAGACATAAAAGGGTTTGTTTGTGTTAGTATTATCGTTACTTTGTGCATTTTATATGAAAATATTTGTTTTAAAGTAAGGTAAACTGCACTTTGCCAGGTACTACAGCACTTTTTGCTCTCTTTCATCATTTTGCTTAGCTTTTAAAGTTCTGCAGAGCCAGTAAAAATGAGACTAAGATGAAAAATAATAATAATAAAAAAAACATTTAATGAGTAATAAGCTTAACAAAAATTGGGGGTGGGAGGGTAAGCAGCAATAATTTGGGTGCATTAGTGTGCACTCTATTAAAATATCTAGTTTGTTAAAGAGCAGTCTTCCCTGCTGCGAGTCTTTCCAAATCCTACATCCTTATTGGATAATGTCTATCCACTCTACTTGCAAAAGTTCTCCAAATCTGTCTAACTGCGAGGAAATCTGTCCTCCAAAGTCCCTTTTGTTGGTGTAAACCAGGCTGGTCTGATCATTTCAGAAACTATACTTGGACTTTGATGCACTTTGATGCACAACCATGCACTTGGCACAATCCATTTGTCTCCAAGAGAAAAAAAAATGTTAAACTTCATCAGAGTCTATCCCTCCATCCCTTTGTATGAAGAAAAGTGGAGAACAAGGGGCTGGTTTTTGCCGGGCTAGTGGTCTACTGTATATCTACATCTAAAAGCATTAGTTTTTTTGTTTGTTTGTTTGTTTGTTTGTTTGTTTTTATCATGTATATTCAAAGTTAATAAGTGCCATTAGTCCAAAGAGGCACTTGTGGTTCAGGTTGCAGAAGCTTGGTCTAACTGAAACTCGACAAACTAAATGTTCATAAAACAACGTTTGCACAGACCTACTCTGACAAGCAGTGAAAAACTACCCTCATTTTCTCCATACTGAAGCTATTCAGATGGTTCTCCGCTAGGCGAGATACTGACTTCACATCCTCTCCACAGAACCCCACTTTGAAAAATTCCCTTCCAGCACATAAATCACAAACACTGCAGTGTGTAAAAACAGGGTCATCTAGTCACTTTTTCTAGGATCTAAAAATATACGAAGTAGGAAAAAGTTCACAAGTTCCTTGTGGCCGGTCACCAAATCAAAGCATTTAGCATGTAAATGCATCGCAGTCCGATTTATTTCTGTTGGATGACTTTTGGATATTGCGAGGCTCGGATCAACTTGACGACAGCCTTTAAAAAGACTCGTTTCAGTATCACAGCTGTGACCTTCATAAACCGGAGCGGGGCAACAGGTGGCCATCATGTGTGCGCTAATCTTCCACATTATGGTTGTTGATAACAGACACTGCACACCAGCGCTCAGTTAAAACTCAGTAATTTAATATGGAATACATCAGCAATGTGATATTTGTAGCATGGAAGAAGCAAAGGTTGGGGAGATTCTGCTGCTGCTAATAATAGTAAAAGTCTATCATTCACGTTGGGTTTCTGTTACCAGAAGAATTCAGAGTACCGAAACAGACCCTCCGAAACAAGACATCAGGGCGTCCACCGGGGGGAATTTAGGGATTACTTTTTTTTTTTTTATTTCACTTGCTCTCCTCTTTCCACGAGCGTGAAAACAGTGATTGTATTTCGCCATGACAATCCCGTGCCAATTTGGAAGGACAAGGTCAAATGGGCAGTCTTTCAGGTTTTTTTTAAAGGCCGTCTTTCACTGCACATCAGTGCCGGATGGTTGGAAATGTGTGTGTTTAGACAGCTGGAGGCTACAAAAGAAGAGAGCAGCAGGGCCTGTCAGGTGATTTATAAAACAACCAATACCATAAAAAACACACAGTATTCATTCACACTTTTGGAAAAACACTGAACCAAACACAAGATTATACTGAGCAAAGCAATTTAAATTTCGCACAGAGCAGGAAAAAAGCTGTCGTTCACTTACGTTTTTCTTATTTTGTCGTGATTAAATGTTTCAGATCTTAGATTTTGACGTCCAAAATAATCAAAAAGAAGTTCTCATGTGATGATTTTTCATTTTTATTATTGTTATTATCAAGGCAAAATATACCTATCCAAATTGATCTGGTGCTATGAGAAAAAATTATTTCCACCTAAAAATAACTAATTGTGCTCATTCATTTTTTACACAAAAGTTCTAATTCAGCCACATTTAAGGTTTTTTGACCTGTTTAAGGTCAAAAGCATTGATGTATGTTTTAAAGATTACAAATGCAAGTGAGTTTGAGCTGAAGGTTACAGCCTGATGGTCAGATATTCCTCTTTTTTTTTTTTTGCGCCACTTTGACGATTCTGTTGAACAAGTTGCTGTAAGTGTGGCCCAGCAGCCATACCATCACAGCACCACCTCTATTTAAGTCTTTTTGAAATTGTCGCTACCTTTCCAGCATCTTCCTGCCTGTTACCAAGATGCTTTAGGTGCTTCCACAGTCGGGGCCTGTGATTAGTGTAATTTAAACAAACGTCAGCAGGCAACACACCTGTTGCCCCCTGCATCGCCTGCAGAAGGAAAGGCTGACAGGCCTTTGCCGAGAAAATCCAATCTGAGCACCAGCGTAGAACGAGGGAGTTCTGCAACCTGGATCTCCTCGTGTTCTCATGTCCACTCGCCCTCCATTCCTCTGGCAGCTCAATGTTTGACCGTTCAGAAATATTAACCAGTCAGCTTCCTCTGCCTGCAAATAAGATGAGTCCAGATTTTGTTCAGGTTCAAAAAGAGACTCTGCAACGAAGCCAGTGAAGATCCAGACAGAGGCCACGCCAGGCAGGTTGGGAGGGGTGTGTGTGTGTGTGTGTGTGTGTGTGTGTGATCCCATTTGATTGTTGAGAGTTTATATCGCCAGTGATGACAAAGTGCTTTATGACTTGGCGGTGTTCGCTCGGCCCTGCAGTTGAAGCCTTATACGGGCAAACCCCCTCCTCCAGTGACCTTGACTTGTCAAATGTTCTCATTTTCACCCAGAAGGAGCCCCGGTGTTCAGCAGCCACTCAGTTGGTGAAACGCTGCTTTTAGAGAAGAGCGTTACGATGTGATCTGCGTACACAAACACCACCGGGAGAGTGCTGAGGAAATTGGGATGTGGCAAAAAAAAAAGAAAAAAGAAACACTTCTTGCCTTCAGTCTACTTGTATAGGTTTGTATATCATCAAAAACGGGAAGTGCTCTTGATACAGAAGTGTCCGGTCTCCATTTATATTCCAAACACTGGGGTTTACTGGAATAAAAAAATGCAATTCTTGTAAAAAACATGAGGATTTACACTGTAGCAGCAACAGAGTAATGAATACCTTTAATCCACAAATTCTCTAGTGTGACCAATTACAGCAATTAAAGTGAGGAATAGGATGCAGCTCCCCAAGACGTCTGCAAAGCTAGGATCCAGAAGGTGTAGGAAAAAAAGCTTTAGTTTTCTGCAGTCAAATTCAATCCAATTTTGCTTTTAAAGATCTTTAAAAAAAAGAGCTACACAATATAACAAAAGTGAATTCACTATTGTTATATTTTGTTATGTATTGTTATATTTTTGCCATTATATTCAAATATAATGGCAAAAAATAAAAAGAGAATAGAAGCCAAAAAACAACTAATTTAAGATAAAACGGAATCGACCAACCATGAAATCATCACTTGAATGGCACCAAAAGTAGTGAATAAATGAATCTTGAAAAATCTTTCTTTTTCGTGTCTAAACTTCAACAAGAGGTGATTCCCCAACTCAGTCCTCTCTGAGGTAAGCTCAGGATGAGCTGATTAGCAGGTCTGAGAGATCAGAAATGTGTAAAGGTGCAAAAGCTCAGAGATTTATGTTGGGTCAGGACTTTTAAAAATGAAGAATAAATAAAGTAACTTTGAAACAGATTCTAAAACCGATCAGGAAAAGCTGAACAAAGTAAAAAAAATTCTCTTGAAGTTCGAGATTGAACGTTTCGATTACAAACTGGACATTTGTGAAATAAGTTTCTACAGTTTATTGATAATTACAAGATCCACATAGACACCTTGCTTCTGAACAAATTGCTATACATAACATACAGCATAGATGGACAAACATACACATCGCAGGGGCGTCGTGTGGCGCAGCGGTTAGAGCAGGTGCCTCGTGTGGAGAGGCTACATATATGTGGAAGTCCCAAGTTCAACTCCTTTCCTCAGTTCCTTTGCAGCATGTCTTTCCCCACTTCTCTCAACTTCCGTCTGTCGGATTACTGACAAATAAGAGGCACTAGTGCCAGAACATAAAAAAAACAACAAAAAAACAAATCTAAAAAAACCCCAACGCATTATACAAAATTATTGTAAAATAAATAAACTTAAAATAATTCTGCTCAAGTGCACGTTTATTGTTTTTTAGTACCAAACAACATCTTATATAATGACAGAATGCTGAAGTTATCCAAAAGTACCGTAGTACTGTAAAATGCTATAAGAAGTGCAAATGACAAAAACAATAAAAGTAACTAAAAAAAAAAAACAAACAAAAAACCCCCCAAAAAACAAACTTAAATATATATATTTTCCCCACAAACAAACCCAATATTGAAATAACTGTCAGCATGCTCATTTAAAATAACAGCAATACCATTACAAGGCAAAAACTTACAAAGGTGATAAATATGCTAATGGCACAAAAAATAGAAATGCTGAAGTCCATCTCTTCATCTTTACAACTGTCAACAATCGTGTCGTTGTTAAGGACTGCTAAGGGCTGCTGTTTAAGTAAGTTCATCTGGTGGCTTCCACGCTTCTAAACAGACAAAAACACAAGACATCGATGAAGCTGTGCGAATAATAACCCATGGTGCATTTCTATGCTGGAAACTAATGCCTATAGAATATATAAAATACTATAAATACATACATATACACATATACGTCTCTGGGAAAAAAAATAGAGAGACCACTGCATTGAACCCCATTGAAAACCTCATGGTTATTCCACCAAGTATTGGTTTCTGAACTCTTCCTGAGTTAAAACATTAGTGTTGTTGTTTCTAAATGTATATGAACTTGTTTTCTTTGCATTATTTGAGGTCTGACAGCACTGCATCTTTTTTGTTATTTTGAGCACTTGTCATTTTCTGCAAATAAATACAAAATTTTTGCTTGGAGTTTCGGAGACAGGTTGTCAGTTGTTCACAGAAAAAAAGAACAATGTTCATTTTACTCAAACATGTACCTATAAAAAGTAAAATCAAAGAAACTGATATATATATATATATATACATACACTGCTCAAAAAAATAAAGGGAACACTCAAATAACACATCCTAGATCTGAATGAATGAAATATTCTCATTGAATACTTTGTTCTGTACAAAGTTGAATGTGCTGACAACAAAATCACACAAAAATCATCAATGGAAATCAAATTTATTAACCAATGGAGGCCTGGATTTGGATACACACAAAATTAAAGTGAAATGTTCCCTTTATTTTTTTGAGCAGTATATAGAATCTATATGTACTTTTCCTATGACAGCAGCACAACAAAGCAAAGTGTAACATATCCCAGGAGAAATATTGAATTTTTTTCCGGCTCATAAAATCATTTGTATCCTATCAGTGAAAGTTTTCAAAATAAAACAAGTGACCCCCAGTTTGGCTTCTTAAAAAGAAATATAAAGAATTAAATATAAGTCAGTGCTCTGTAGAGCTCTTCAAAGGGATGACTTTAAGTATCTTGAAGTCTTGTTCACAAATTAGGGAAAAATGGAGTGGGAGATCAACAAGCATATCACAATCACACAGTGATGTGGGCGCTGTATCGATCTGTTGAGGTGATTTGGCAGTTGATCTGCATTCCAACCCTCATCTATGGGGGCACAAGCTCTGGGAAGTGACCGAAAGAACACAAGAAACTGAAATGAGTTTCCACCACAGGGTGTCTGGGCTCTCCCTTAGAAATAGGGTGAGAAGCTCGGTCTGGGAATATCCTGGGACTCTCCCGGAGGAGCTGGCCCAAGTAGCTGGTGAGAGGGAAGTCTGGGTCTCCCTGCTTAGGTTGCTGCCTCCATGACCCGACCCAGAGATAAGTCGAAGAAAATGGATGGATGATACTTCGTTTAAAATCTAACACTACTGTAGATATTGCCACTACTTTAAAAGAGTAACTTGTAAGTGTAACCAGTACACAGTGTAAGTACACAGTCATATGTGCAAAAAAACCCCTGCAGCCTTACCTGGTAGATGCTCATAAGGCATCTCCTCCTCCATTTTTTTCAGTTCTCCTTCTGACACATTAGCAACGAGAAAAACACCAAAACAGTCGCTCATGATATTGACAGCGGCATTGAGGCGATCTCTGATAAGACATAAAAAAGAAAGAGTTTTTAAAACCTTTTATATGTCTGACATCAGGTTAAAAAAAATGAATAAAATTTTGCTAAAAACTTACAGCAGCCATTCAATGGAGAGCAAAAGGGAGGCAGGTCTCACTGGAATCCCAGTGATGGTCAAAATGAAGAGGGTGGTCATCATTCCTGTAGCGGGGATTCCTGCCTCTCCAAGAGTGGCCACTGCCACTGTCACACTAAAGAGAAAAAGTGGAGGAGATCATAAAGACAAACCACTCTGAAATTATGTAAATCCACTGAGGGTGCTGGGGGGGAAACCTGTAAAATCTGTAAAACCGATGCGGATAAATGTGTCTCAACTGAAAGTACCCTCGACAATGTGTTCTTTGCAGATGACACAATACTGTCTTCGAGCACTGATGGGGTTAAAACCAAGCCCACATCCAATGATAGTATCTCAAATCTGAGGGGTGCACAGTGGCGCAGTTAGCAGCACTGTTGCCTTGCAGCAAGAAGGTCGTGAGTTTGAATCCCCAGGCTCTTTTCTGCACGGAGTTTGCATCTTCTCCCTGTGCATGTGTGGGTTCTCTCCAGTTACTCTGGCTTCCTCCTTTAGTTCGAAAACATTGATTGATCTCTCTAAATTCTCCCAAAGTGTGTGTGTTCATGATTGTTTGCCTCTCTATGTTGCCCTGCAATGGGACTGGCGACCTGTTCATGGGGTACCCCACCTCTCGCCCATTGGCAGCTAGACATAAGCACTAGCACACCTGGTGACCCCACTTGGGATAAGCGTGTAAGATAATGGATGGGGTTGAGATGATAGTCCCCGAAACGACACCTCTAGTGTTGAACACATGGAGCCTTGAAAAAGCCAAATGGACCAAAATTTCAGAGGAAGGTGTCGAACACATGACTGAATATGTGGAGGACGGAATAGTAACTTACGCAATGCTGATGATGTTGCTCCAGTGCAACCTGGAGCCTGAGAGTTGAGCAATGAACAGGGCAGCGGACATCTCATAAAGGACCGTTCCATCCATATTGGCGTGGATCCCAATGAGCAGCATGAAACGAGTTATTCTTTTGTTGATCCTCAGTCTATCTTCGCAACAGCTGAATGTCTCTGATGCCGCATAACTTAAAGAGACACAGGCACAAGTTCTCTGCATTGGACATTTAGAAATTCTTCCAACGTTGCTGCAACGTCGTCATTTGACACACACACACACACACACACAAAATGTGAATTTTAAATAAAAAGAAAAAAACACAGTGGAATTGTCCTACGAGCGTGAAACGAGCATCCCCCTAAGCAATGCAGGTGCAATCCCTGGAAAGATTGGGTATGGGTTCCTTCTCATACACACGAAGCAGATGAGTGGCAACACCAAAAAACCATGGATGAGAAGTCTATTAGACAGTATGTCAGTTTTAGTTACACTTGACGAAATGAGTGAGAAACCAGCTGATGGCAGAGAACCTACCCAGTAACAATTACAGTGATGAACTTTCCAAGGCTAACAACAGTCTGCCAGTCGTCTGCAATGGTATGAACATAGCTTGCCATCATGAACATCACTGCAATGGGAAAATAGCTAGAAGGTCACAAAACAAGAAGAGAAAATCCTAATTCGGACCGGTCACAATTTTCCTTGAACCTCAAATCCTTTGGTAAATTCAGTCTGCCCAAAACCTGTCATGAACAACAAAAGATGCTGTATTCACTTACATCATTATTATTTTCACCAAACTTTTGGAGACAATGTTGACGGTGTTGATGACCTCCAGAAAGGTTCCGCCCACAGCTCCAATCTTCCTAATGCTCTTCCCAATGAAAACTGACACCACTATCAATCCGAGCATGTTAACTCCTCGCATGTTTTCGCCTACTAAATGCAAGTCTAGATTTCCCTATAAGAGAAGAAACTCAGTAAAAACATACAGCTAGATGCCAGCTTAGTGCCTGAATATTGCAGAAAAAAAATGTGTTTCACCGTAAGGGTACCGTTGACCTCTTGTGACTCCTTGAACACCTTCCTAGTCTTGTACTAAAACCAAATAGAGTTAAGTCATGAATATTTGATGGTCTGCTTAATGGAGCCTTCTAATTTCATAAGTGATTGAGACACACCTGTTTGTAGCTCAGCAGAATCAGATTGTGTGGAATGAGGTTTCTACACAGCAGAGCGACAAAAACATCATGAGAGGGAGGAACATAACTTTCGGTCCACTTTAAACATGTTTTTATGCCAACGGCAAGAGACAGTCTCAGTATGTTCTAAATTATTGATGTAAAAGAGGCTGATATAAAAAAATATCACACAAAGATAAAAATGACATTTTTTTTTTGTTAGTAAGAATCAGGCTACACGCTTAGAATTTGCTTTCACCTTATTAGATCAGACAGGGCATCAATGGTGCTGTAGGCATCCTCAGATTCAATACCGTCATCTGGTTGTTCGGCATTTGCACTGATCCCTGGTTTGATCAGCATTGTCAGGGTGATTCCTATGACACATGATCCAGAACAAGAGTTAAAGATGTTCAGTAAGAGTAAAAGGACACTTGAAGGCTTGATAAAGGCTATTTTTATCGAGCTACAGTTACCATCTTTACGTAACAGAATTCTTGAGGGTTTCATAACAGAGAATGGCCACTTGAGAATTACTGTTTCAACAATTTACAACTTCTACCAGCCAGCAGTATAACTGTATTAATTTATTACTGGAGCAATAGAAGCCAAAATGTATCTGTCAGTCTGTCCATCCATCTATCAAGGACAATTTCAATAAACGATTTAACACAAGAATTGAAATAATCGTAATCACTAATTTAGTAAGCAATTAATTGCTAACTAGAGTAAACAGGCTCATATTCATTTGCTGAAAGAGAAACATATTCAGAGAAGTAATTTAGCCAAAACCATAAAAAATTTTTACACATTTTGCATTGTGTACAATGCATTGTGTACAATGCAAAATGTACACAATACATTTTGCATTTTCCACTTGAGGAATTCTGTTCTAACCAGAATTCCTCAAGTGGAAAGGTTTTGGCTTGTTCTGGTTCAAATTGTGTAAAAAATCTCTTGGGTTAAGCACCTTTTGCTATTTAGTTATTAATTGGTTAATCAAAAAAAAAAAAAAAGAAGCTAAACAGATCAGATATTTTTATTAACTCAAGCAGAAAGGTCTGAACTTTTCACGTTGACACATGTTACTAAAAAAAATTGCATTTTTTTAAGCTACAGATGCATACTTTGCTACAAATGTTCATAATTTCACTATAAGAAAGCTATGTTTCAGCATTTTAGGCAATAAAATTTGTTTTCCTATTTAAACTGGTTATTGAATTATTTGTTTGCTTGCTCATATAAAATAAGCTTACGTAGATAAATTAGATTTTTTTTTAAATCAGTCACTAATTTTGACCACTACAATAACTGCTAAACCATTAACTGTTAAAATGACCTACAGAAAGTGGCAGTAGTAGTAAAAAGCTCTTTGCACTAGAACTTATTAAAGTTCTAGTGCAAAGTTCATGCTGAGGGTCTTTGTAACAGACCCTGAGGGTCTGTTACAAAGACAAAGATGTTACAAAGATTTTATCTCAGCCTTTTTGTATTCTCCATGTTCTTGTTTTCCTAGTTATTCAGACCTGGAAAATGTTATAATCAGTGCCATACTTTTTCAAACTGCATAAATCAGTGAAATAAAATCGGTAAAATAAAATATATTTATAGGGGAACTTGGTGGGGAAGAGCAGGGTAGTTTAGGTATAGGAAATAATGGAGAAAGCTAATGGCTGGCTGTTTGTAATGTACCCTCAACGCACCCAAAGGTCTTTGATCAACAAAGCCTGGTCGCCCAGATAGCAAGTTGGAGTTGAAATCCAGACAATACTGCATATGCAGTGAGAAAACAAATGCTCCTTTAAGAAATGAAAGAATTCATGTTGGTAAGCAAGATTCCTCTTACCTGTCATCAAAGACATTACTGTTGTAAAGATAAAGTATGTTAATGCACATCTAGTGATCTTTTTGGAGGGACTGAGAGTGGCACCAGCAATTCCTGTGGAAACAACAAAAACATGGGTTGAGAAAGATTAACAATAAAATAATTCACAATAGGTAAACATACTGTTGTAACATGAAGGTAGCTAAGGAGAAAATCATTGATGTAAATCCTTCAAGGACATTTAAGTTAATCCTTTGGCCCTTACAACCCTGATTTAAAGTCCATAACAAAAACCTGTCTTAAGTACCATAGAGAAGGTTAAATGACTCAAAATAAACACAATTACAAACACAGATTAAACGTATTCTGCTGTCTCATACTGAAAGCAGTAAAATATGTGTATGAGACAATTCAGCCTTCATGAATTGGAGATAATATTGACAGATAGAGATAAAGCTAACAGGAGAGATCAATATATATATATATATATATATATATATATATATATATATATATATATATATATACACACACATAAAAGATAAAGTATACAGGAACAGACATCTCAGTCCAGAAATGTGCAGTTCTAGGCACAGCCAAGATACTGCGCAGAACCCTCAAGCTCCCAGGCCTCTGGTAGAGGACCCGAGCTCAGAGGATGAAAAGAAACTCGCCAAGCCTGGTGGTTGGGGAACCCAAGAGGTCCACCAGTGGGTCACTGTGGTTTTTGTATTAAAAAGTATTATGTTTACAGGAAATGTAAAAATATTAATGTGCTGGAATATTACTACGTTACTGGAAGCCATTGCTGATGATGCTTAAACACATAACTATAGTCTTAAAATCAATGAGCCAAAAAATAAAAAATAAAAAAATATAATTAAGAATAAATATACATTTTTTTGCACAACTTTTAAGTCCTAATTAAGTTATCAGCCACTGGATCTTAAAACAGCTCCAAACACTGGTCACATTTGGCACCTAATGTACAAATGAACAAAGCAGCTGCTTGGGTCCCCCAGATCTTCAGGGCCCCCACAATTTTAACACAGACTGATCTAGAATTTTAACATTTGTTTATCAAGAATGTCAACATTGGTAAATTTGATTTAATGGTTTCAGCAAAGACGAATTAAAAATAAATTAAAAATTGTGTAACATTTAAATTTAAGATTTTAAGGAGCTGGCAAGTTTACATTGTCAAAGTGTAAAGAACAATCTTCATAGTTCGACTGCTTTGTTACCATAGCTACAATCTGAGGCTGTGTTTTATCTTTGAGTTTGAGCTCAAAAAAGTATATTTGTGAATGCATATTTGTTATCTCAGCAGACTGTTGTCAGTAATTATGACAATAGTTTATTTAAAATGTCTACAGGTTTCAATTGAAATATTTTTGTATTTTGTTGCATTTTTCCATTTTAATAAAATCTCAGCTACATCTTTACAGAAAAATACAGTAAATTCTGTTTAACGACAACAAGGTGCACACAAAATGATAAGAAAAACTAAATGCTGCAGAATAATTCAGAAGCCTTTGCTGTATTTTGCAGTCAACTTAGTGAATTATTACATTCTATTTTTAGAAACTTGGCCTTTAAAAATTGTGTGACAGCTGACAGATTTGGGATCTCTCTTGTAACTTACCGAGTATCACATTTGTCATCAGCAGAGGGACAGTAACAAACTGCATCAGCCGGAAAAGAAATTCTCCGGGAATGCGAAGCCACGCTCTCTGGTACAATGTAAGAGTTGTAAAGGTCTTCAAAACCAAGCCAATAGCAACACCTTCAAAAGAACAAAAGACGTTTTGGTATCCATACACAGTTGAGGTCAAAATGAATACCCCCCGCCTCCCGGATGAAACTTTAATTATTTTTTTTCAAAAATGTCTCAAGTGCTGATTTTTCATCACAGCAGTTCCAAACATCCTACTCTTTCTTTTGGATGCTTACATAGAATTTATTTTCACCAAATTCTTTCACAAAACCAAAATCCAGCAAAGCTATTAGCTCCTCTGATGTCATCCTCTTTGCTGGATACAACATGCAGTTGTTTATTGTCGTTTGTAATAAGTCTTTGGCAAATATTTCACTCTACTCGAGATTTGATAGTCTTCTCACAAAGACCCTGGCCTTCAGTGTGCCCCATAGACATTCAATGGAATTCAAGTCTGAGCTTTGTACAAACCTGTAAATAATATTCAACTTGGCTTTCACCAGAAAAAGGATAGATAGTAAAATGCAATGGAAAATAAAATGTCAAAGCAATGGCAGCTACATGGATTATTTCCCATTTACTTTACATTGTAGATGTTTGATTTACGTCACATTTCAGTTATCTATGCATTTCACTAAATATTTCACTCAATGATCACCATCAAATATCAACTGAAGTGTGATTATATAAATTTTCATAATATATCTCTGTCATGGAATTTGTGCACTTTAAAAGAGTGAATTTACTCTTCATAAAGAAGGTAAAATATTAGTCAGTTCAGTCTGAATAAACAGCGATAAAATATTTAAGGAGCCTGGTAGGATTTGTGTACGGTTGCTATATGTACATTTTGTATAAGTATATAGCCAACATTTGAGTTTCCCTCTTTATGAATGACACAAATAACTGGTTCTAAATGTGTGTGTCCTTTTTTCTTATCAGTTTACGCTCAAAATGACACAAATTGACTTAAATGACGACATGAAATTTATCGTAATGTGACCATAGTCTGTCAAGTACATAAGTCTTACTTTTTGAACTGAATTTGTGATTTAAATGACCTTTCTGAAACTATAATTTACTCGGATGGAACGACATTGTTCGAAGGACAAAAACAGCCAGGTACACGACTGCTAGATTTAAAATAAGTAAATAAACATCACTGGGTTGCCTTGACAACAAAATATGGAGTTTAGCTTCAGCCAACAAACGGTTCTCCCAACGTTAGTTTCTGTTGAAGCGGGTACGCTAGTATTGTCTAGCTTGTACTCTTCCGCTAAATAAAAGTCTATAAATGCTTTATTTAACTTATGACGTGTATTAAGCAGCGAACACGAAAATAAAAAATATATATTTTTAAGTTAAACATGTTGTCATAGCAGAACACTGTTGTCAACACTAGGTTCAAGATATGTTGCCTTTTTCATGTTGCATAGAATAAACACATACTTACCCACAACAACAGCCGATAGAGTCACAAATGTCAACGCATTCCTTGTGTTAAAACAACTCCGGATGCACCTCCTGCTCCAGTCTCTGGTAGACATTTCTTCAGCGGTCCAACAGATTTCATTGACATTAGCAAGTTAGCATCCACCGCTAGTCTACGACTGGTTTACCCTCGCAAATTACATGAAGCAAATTAGTCAAATACCACTGACGAAGACTTTTAAAAAGCAGAAACGAGACAAATACAAACTTACTACGGTGAATGAAGTTCAGTGGAGCACGATGACTAAGCAATTGACTAACAGCTTTTAGTTATTCCCTATTCAGTTTAAAAAAAAGAGTCTCGATCATTCTAAATGATGCACCTTTTTTAAACCTAAACACTTAACAGAAAACTAATCTAGCAAATCAACAGCGCAAATGTCTTGAGTCTCTTCGTTCTTCAAGTTGGCTTCAAGAGAGCCAGCTCTCTTGAAGCCAACTTCAAGAGAGCTGGCTTGAGACAGACAGAGGCTTTCTGTCTCAAGGTTTCATCCAGTTAAAACGTTTTCTTTTGAGATCTTTGTTAATCTAGGTTTGCATGTATTCTAATCTGATCACAAATTTTCCAAAAATTATTCTGGTCTACTCGTTTGTGTACCAATTTATTTGATTGCACTTAATTTTATTTTTTTAACGTGTCTGTGTTTTATTTGGTGGTTCACATCCTCAAATGTCTTGGAAATTTTGAATACAGTATCGGAACAATAAAAAAGGATGTTTTAAATCCTTTTTAATACGTTTCACTGACAAACAGTGAAACGTATGTGATTATATGCACTTACACGATTATATGAGCATATGCACTTAATACTTAGTCGATGTTCCTTTTTGCATGAATTAGTGCATCGGAGCAGCATGGCTCTGGGGGCGATTGGCCTTTTGTTCTGTTGAGTTGCTAAGGAAGATCAGATTGCTTTGTCCTTCAGTTCATCTGCATTGTTGGGTCTGGTGTGTTGCAGTTTCCTAACCATATCTTCTCTGTGAGGTTAAGGTGAGTTTGTTGCCCACTCCAGCACAGTGATGCCTCTGTCATTGAAGCAGATACGGATAGATTAGGTGGTGCAGGTAGGTGCTGGAAAGTCTAAGTCTTGACAGTGGAGGGGAATCCGAGGAGCTCTTAAATTTTCCTGGTAGATTCCTGCCTTGAGTTTGGTCTTGATAAAAATACAGTAAACCGACACCAGTAAATAACATGACTCCACAGATTATCATAGACTGTAGAAAGTTCACACTTGACCTCAATCAAGTTTAATCCATTGATCCTCTTTATTTTTTCTGGAGACCTTTGTACCTTCATTCACAAAAAAAAAAAAAAAATGAAATGCCACACTTGCTTAACACAGGTGAGATGCTTCTGGTCATGAGTGGCTTAAAAGGGCGGTGATATGCATTTTCCAAGCACATGCTGCTATAAAATTGCAAGTAATAAAATGTACCTGGAATTTTGCCTCGATTCTTTTATGCATGTTTGAGAAAACCTTTTATCTGGCTATGCAAAACGCCTGGGAGGATGTAGCACCGCCTTGGAAACTCAGCTCCTCCTCTAGCAAAAACGTTGCTAGAGTTAATAGAAGAGAGATGTGGTGATGACTTCCTGAAGGCGGAGTTTCAGAAAGAGCAGGAGTTTTTAAAGTGAAATAGGCCCCTTTTCAAGGCATTGATTTAAAAAGTAAAAGTTCTTTAAGTCATATTTAATGTAGCATTTTTTTAACAACTGAAGTTAACATAGTTACTTGAAAAAATGGCCCTATGTGCTTGGAAATCACATAATAATGCCATGAAATTGGCCTGTCTTTTTTAAGAAGCTCCTGTTTCTAGCGACACTCTGCCTTCAGCTTGTCATCAAAAACAATGTTAATTTAGGCTGAGTGCCCCAAATGAACATTGGATTTTAATTTTCTTCACAATCCTCCAAAGTGGTGGTTCTCTCTGATGGCTTTATGCTTTTTTCCACTACAGTTTGTTAGTTTCCCATTGACATGATTGGACATAGCAGTCTGGAAAAACAGTTTCTTTACCAATCACTTTTTGTGGCTTACCCTGCTTGAGGGAGCCACTGAGAGCCTGGTAAATCAGTCTGTCTTTTCCATGTTTGTCTAAGCCATTAAATGGTCATAACATGAAAATTCAATATTAATATCCATCCGTCCGTCCATTATCTAACACGTTTATTTCTTGTGCCCATCTCCAGTGGTTAACGGGCGAGAGGCGGGTGCACACTGGACATCAGAGCTCAGTTTTAAAACACATTTCATTGGTCCTATGTGAAATTCTGGCTTTCGGAGAAACTGGATTTTGGGTTTCATTCGCTGTAAGCCATCAAAGTTAAAAAATTCCCTACAAGTATCACTCTGAGGGAATGTATACTTCACTTTCAGATTTAAATTAATCAAATGACCAACCGTTACAGTTTTATTTAAGTTGTTAAAATGCACCTGTAATTCTTCCTGAGCCCATTCATGGTCTAGAGTTCAGTCTCAGAAAGTTAAGAATAGCTACTGATGAAAAATTCAGCATTTTCGACTGATGATTTCACTGCTTGTGCAATGATTGGACTAATAGTGATCAACCTCCTCGAGCTATCTGCAAGTTTAGAATCCACTTCATCATTTAGAGTGATATGAAACCATAAAAACTGGGACAGGATTACCATTTGAGCTCCAAGACTTGTTCTTGCTGGACCAGAGAAGGTGTCTAAGGTGCACAGGGAGCCTCCGTTGTCCTCTAACTGCTCCTGCTGCTGCTAAGGGCTAACAACTCCTGCATTGATCCAAGGAGACACTCAGGCCTCTAACCTGCTGAGTGCTCAGTTCCAGTGAACAATGGAGTTCAGAAAGTGTCAATACACCATCCTATTGAGTGCTCTCCGTTTAGCAGCAAGATTGATGAGGTTAAGGCTCCCAGCTGGGGAGTCAAATGGTGTCAAAACCAAGGTGTTGCTTTGGACAAACAGCCCCTCTCTCTACCACCACCACGCCGAGAGCGGCTGGCACGTGGAATCAAATTTAAAATGTGCACTGGGTTCACGACAAGGTATGCTAACTGTGGTGGGTGTTGTTCGGACTCTTCAAAATGCAGATGAGAATATGAGGCTGGGATAGATGATGTTTTGCAGACAGGAATGCACTGCAAATCCCCCTAGACACTAAATGATGTACAAGTGGATTTATTACAGTAGGTCCCTATAAATCTAAGGTTGGCCTGAACTCCAGGGAGAGGTTAATGGATTACAAAGGGATGTGGTATCGAACCTTAGAGAAGTTTATACACCTCATCAATAGGTGAAATGCTATTGATCATCCAGACTTTGATAAATTAAATTCAAACACTTGACAATGCATGGCAATACCTTTCATGAGAAAAAAGGAAAGTTTCATTTTGACCTGGCCACAGATAACTGGTTTAGAGTAAAAGTTACAAAGTCACGAGTCCAAATAATCCAAATAGATACATTTTCTCCCATACTCAATGCTGGTCTTGATCCATAAAAAATGGTTCGTGTGCGTGCTGCGTTTCCACTGCCTAATTATAAAGAGAAAATTGATGATGGTGCAGCGCTCATTATCCAAAGTTTCTTCAAAGAGTCACTATATACACTGATGTCTGTGGCCAGGAAGGATCTCCTTAAGTGGCCTGTATTACAACGGTGTAAGCAAGCATCTTACTGACGACACTCTGATTTTCATTTTATGGAGCTTCTTTATACAATCATCTCAAATGGCGTTTGACATCTTTTGGTTTCACCCGAAATCTAAAGTTGCTTTGTTAATCAAATTTGACTGATTTGGACCAAATATTATTTGGTATAACATTAAATAAAGTTAAAACTTTAAATAAAGTTAAACCAAACTTTATTTAAAAGTTTGGAAATCGTAACTGCAAATTCAATTTAAATGTTGAACCATAAATGGAAAAAATAACTTCATAAACAGCAAAATAACAATAATAAAAAGAAAAAGAAAATTAAACATCCAACATTTTTGAACGTGGTATTTGCATCACAGGAAGCAGGAGGCATGTGCTGTTGATCAACCTACAGGAATAAACAAAGGTTCGAACATTTGATCTCACAGCGCTTCACTTAGTCACTTCTGCCAAGAAAGCTGAGAAAATGGTGGAAGTCCCTGCTTGTCATGGTTTCAGACCACTCAGCAGAGGATGATTCAAGGTTTTACAGTCAACACGCACATACAGTATCTCAGGCTGGTGTTCTCATCTGTAGCTGAAGTTGCATTTTTTTGTGTGTGAAAGACATGCAATACAGCACCCTGCAAATTGCATAAATGGCCCTAGAACTCTTTCACACTTAAATGTTGCACAAAGTAGTGCAACATTCATCAGTGTTTTTCCAAATCAAAAGCTGAAAGGCATGACATAAATTATATAATGTATGTTATTCTTACTAATAACCCAAATTAAAATTCAGTCCACCTTGCAAAGGTGGGTGGAGTCTGTCAAAAAGGACCAATTTTTTTTTGACGCAGATGAAACCATAATAGAACATTTTAGCCTACATGCAGAACAATGTGTGAAGGAAAACCAGTGTCGGAAATCACCTTGAAAAAAAATCCCTCATCACAGTAAAACATGGTGGTGGCAGGATCATACTGTGGGGATGTTTTTCTACAGCAGGCTCATCAGAGCTGAAGATAAATACTAGTCGGTGAAGGAAGAAAATGACTGTGGCTCTATCACCTACATCCTAAAATTTCAATAACGTTTGTGGTTGTAATGTGACAAAAACAGTTTCAGGGTGTGAATACTTATTCAAAGCCTCGTGTGTATATATATAAGAATAAAAACTATGACATTATCAAAACTATATTACAGATCTGAAAAAATAAAAAGTCAATTCATTTCAGATATTTTGCATTTTCAGTTTAAAACCAGTCGCACAATTTCTAGGCCTGCTCTAGTAAAAGAAATAACGTTCACTGTACGTTGTTTCAGTTTTAAAATAACTAAGTCACTCTTCTTGTGGTGAACCAGATTTATTACAGTTGTCGACGACTTTTATACAATGTTCAGGACTTCCCCATCAAAAAATGAAATGCATAAACAGAACACAGTAAACCTATTTGATGCTTAATTAACCCAACAGAGTGTAATCTGTGCCATTTTCGTTACATGTAGGAAAGCCGTGTGATGGAGACAAAAAGGCTGGCATCCCTTCTTCTCAGTCGTGGACTCTTCTTGTTAGCTTGAGACACAGTGAGTAATTCAATAAGTCAAGTATTCATTTATTACTTTCCTTTTCAATCACGGGGCATTTTTTTTTAACTTCCCCATCCACCTCCACACCGAGAGAGAGCGAGAGAGAGAGAGAGAGAGAGAAAGAGAGAGCGAGAGAGAGAGAGAGAAAGAAAGAGAGAGAGAGAGAGAGAAAAAGAAAGTAATACCAGTTCTGCAACTTCCATCTGTGGCAGCGCTTTTGTCTTACTGCAGCTTAATTACAAAATATTGTTGCCGTTTTCTGTAAAGATTACTCACTGTGGGAGGCTCTACCTAATTTGGACCGGAGGGTTTGTCACAGAAAATGATACGATGCAACTGGGCTTCCAGTATTAGATTTCCGCTTTTAGCCTCCTTGACATTTCAAGCTGCATGAACTAATACATCTGTTATTTGTTGATCATTTGATTATTAACATACTTCACAAACCAAATCAGCTGCCCTGCTGGAGATGCAGATATAGCTCTGCAGACTGTCTGGGTTTTTTTTTTTTTTTTTTTTTCCCTCGCGCACAAACAAATGCTCTCGCGCAAAGATGCAGGATTCTGCCCACGGTGAAAAAGGAAAGCAAGAGAAGGAAAGAGAGGGAGAGAGAGAGAGAGAAAGAGTGGAGAAAAACATTTATCTTCTCTCTCCCCTCCCCTCCTTCTCTGAGCATATGAGCACTCTGACACCGGCATGGAACAAAGCCCGTCATCACATTCTAATCTCAAATTTCAGGGCTTTTATTTCACCCAAATGCCACCCTGCCGGCCTTGTGAATTATTGACAGACTGACACCAATGCAAAAGGACACATAAAAGAGGCTAAAAGCATCGGCCCTGGAAGAGCTTGTCCTCTCCTATTGCCATCAGCAAGGGGAGCGACTCGAAAAAATGCTTCGCAGGAAACTCACCGTAACTTTGAGACCGATGCAACATCTGCTGTCTGACTAGCGGACGTGCAGCTTTGGTCTGAATCCGTACGGTTACGGTGACGCTGCAGCAGAGCTGCTAATTGGCTGATCAGATCATTTAAATTAAAAGTAAGAAGTCACATAAGCTTAGTATTAAACAGGCGCTTTAAGAGTTGTTGTGATTTTGCTATCACTTCTATTATTTCTCCTCTCGGAGAGACGTCACTACGTGAGGCTCGGCGTGATCAAAAGTAAACTGTGGGAAGCCTTTCAGTCACCAGCCACACTGATATCTGTCAGCTGTGGATTCTCTCAACACCCACGCCTACTCCCTATTCTGATCAACATTAAAATGTAACAAAGGGGAAGTGGAAACAGAAGGGGAAGGCGGATAGAAATCACATGGTGTCGGTGGGGACGTTCGTAGAAAAACAAGTCGAGATGACAAGTGAGCGTTTTTTATGTTTTTTTTTTTTGGTTTTTTTTGTGCTTTCTGCTCTTCGGCTAATCAACCTCGCTCTCGTTGCTGGCCCCCTCGGGCCGCCTCAGTTTGTCCACCTGTTCGTTAATCTGTCCGTCTCCACCTCGTCGATCCTCCGTCTGGATGCTCAGAGCTTCCTCCTCCTCCTCCTCCTCCTCTTCTACGTGGCTGACATCATCCTCTTCGTCTTCCTCCTTCTTCTCCTCCTCACCCTGCACCTCCATGCGCACCTGGTCTAGCGGCGGAGTCGTTTGGGCGTCGCCGTTCATACCGTGGGCTCCATCTGGGCCCCCCAGCGCTTCCTGGGGGCTCTGGTGTCCGTCTTTGACTGGGGAGGAGTTGGCGGACTCGTTGCTGACGGGGGAGATGTCGCTGCTGCTGTTGGTGTGGTTAACGGATGGCGAGCCGACTCCTGACGGCGACTTCAGGGGAATCTGCCACGACGGGATCTTTGGAATGGCAGGAGTGGAAGGAAACTGTCTCCTGTGGGGGGTTAAAAACAGGAACAGAGTCAGCCTTAAAGACACCTTTGTCATAAAAAAAAAACTCGGTTTTTATATTAGATTATCAATGAAAGGTGGGCAGCGGCAGCCACAAAACCTTTACAGCTTCTAAACACAATTACTACCACTTGAATTTTGTCACATTTTTCCAGGTTGCAACCACAAATTTCAATGCGTCTTATTGGGATTTTATCTTACAGAACAACTCTCTTAAGTGGATGTAAAACAACACATGGGTTTCAAAAATATTCAAAGAGAGGCATGCATTTGTATTCTTCACTCTCCTTTACTCTGATGTCTCAAAATAAAAACTTATAGCACCACTTAGAGCAGTCACTGAAGAAGCAGAGAAAGGGTCCATGGAAGGTTAGGAAAATCTGCTGACAGGAGAGGCGTTAGCCATGCACTCTACAAATCTGGCCATCACAAGAGTGGCAAGACGAAAATCATCAAGTGTTTTTAAAATATAAGAGTGATAGAAAGGTTCATTTTAGCAGTTTTTCTGTGTATCGTCATGCAAATCCACATAGTCGTCCCACAACAGATTGAAGTTTGCAGAATACGGATTAGTTCAAGGGGATGAATACTTCTGCAAGGAACTGTACATTTTAACATGGAATTCTTAAGTACTTTTCATAATTACGACGGAGTATTTTCCCGCTGTAATAGCCAGATGTTCGCGACACCTGGTAAAGTTTATTTGTCTCCAATTACACAGAATGCGGTTTTTAAGATCAAAAAGACGCTGCAGTTCGGAGACTATTTGGATTGGCAGAACAGAAAGGTAACAAGTTTTAGAGACAGATGGCGAGTCTTTATTTTATGATTCAAGTCTTTGCAAAGAAAATTACGGCAAGAGTTGGGATGAAGTCAGGAAAGCAAATGACAAAAGGATTATTACTGATTAAAATTTAGGAGAGGAGGGGAACAAAACATGCTCAACCAGACAGTTCTGAAGCAAATTATGTCCTTGCTGGTTTTTCTGATGTACACTCTAACTTCAAGGCCTCATTACAGACGGGGATACATAACCATGCATGCTAATCGACCCAACTGAGCTGGACTATGTCTGATTAAGAGTAAAAACGTAGGATGGCTAAACAGAATACAGAACTTTTTTTTTTTTTTACATCACAATAATAAGATCACAATAAAGTCAATTATTAGTGTGTGTTTTTTACTAAAAGAAGCAAAACTTAACTGCTAATTGTTCTAAGTTGATGTTGGTAATTTTCTCTCCTGCATTAGACACTTTAACACTGAGATCCGTCAACTGAATGCTGCAGTATGCGTGAAGTAAAGTAAAAAAACAAAACAATGTAATCAACTGAGGGACATTGCGTTCCTAAGGTGGATGTATTTGTGGAAAACGTTCAGAGCGTTATCAGAAATCCATCACCTCAAAGTGGCGTTTGCCTGATGGCGCTTCTGTTCTTGGAATTTCTTTCTGAAATTTAAACTCAGCCCTGCAGCGAAAACACACACATGTTGACTTGAAAACCTGTTCCAGACACGCACCGCTTCTTGCTGATTTGGAGGCAACTTGGCGTTAAGTATGTACAGTGAATGCCAAGGTAGGTCCGAATTTGATCACTTAAGTTTATTTTTTTATTCAGTCTCCTGATCTCTCAGTGAAAGACATTTCTCGAGGATTTATTTATTTTTTTATTTTTTTAAATATGTCTTTTTTTTATCTCTGTTGTTCTAGATGCTATCTTGCAGGCCTTTTTTTGACAATCAACACACACCTGCCTTACTAGAATGAATTTATGGTGAGCTCCCTTGTATTATCTATTTTGAGGAGTAGCTAATAGAAATGTGAGAAGTTAAGAAAAGGAATTTATATGCACAGAGAAAGGTAAAAAAGGACAAAATATGCAGTGAGTGTGGGTAAAAATGCCTTGTTGCTGTCAGAGCAGAGGAGAAATGGCAGTCTGTTTGGAGATAACAGAAGACATCAGTAGCTCAAATATTTGTTACCACCAACGTATGAGCCTCACCATCTTACCAGCCTTACCTATGCTGATAAATAAAAACATACCAACTATGGGTGTCAGCCAAAAAATTAGTATTGGATTATATCAACGTGCAATAAAATCTACGATAAGTACAGTGATGGACTCACTCTGCTCAAGAATTTCACACCAGCATTTCTATTCAGAAGGCCGCTGGTATCCCACACACAGACCTACTGGTTTATAATAAACATGTCAGTTGTACTCATAACTATTACTGTTGACCATAGTTCTCTATTTGAGTAGTATCACTTGATCAAGCCTTTGATAACATTCCACATTGCAAAATAAGTAAAAAAAAAAACAAAACAAACGTATGTCTGATTCATGTTCATCTCGTATCGGGTCAATATCGGCATCGGCCGATACTTATAACTGGATTATCGGTATTGTATCGGTAGTAAAAATGTATCAGGACACTCCTGATTTCAACTGTTGAAATTGAGTCACCATGTCAACAGAAGCTTGAAGCTGATGCTCAGAGTTTTGCCAATTACTTGTTAAAAATACAGAACCACAATTTGTAGTTCTCCTTTACGTTTTAAATTTTTAGAAAAATGCAGTGATGTTTTTACATAGAAATCACAAAGTGCAGTGTTACACTTCATCAAGCACACAGTTCAAATGGACTGCATTACAGAAATCAAAAAGGCCACAAGCAATGTGTCCTTACCCTTCCAACACAAAAATGCACACACACACACACACACACACCTGAAGGGTGTTTCATGTGACAGCGGTCTGGATAACTTTGTTACCTGCTGAGCAGTAAGCCCTTCAAAGAGGCAATCTCAGCCTTTAGCTCTCCAACTGTTTGGTTGTCCAGGATGCGGTTGGTTGAGGATGATGTCTGTAGGAGAAGCCCCAGAGAGACACACACAACTGTCAGTGACACAGAAACACACACACGTACTGGTCAGGTCACATGTACGGTCACGGCACAAAGTCCCTAAACTGCAGGCCCCTTTAACAGTTCAACCACATGAAATATTTAAACCTTATTTAGTGAAAGGACGGGGTAAGTAAACAAATATGGCAAATGCAAATGCTAAAAGCCACACGTTTTCCTGTAGTCAAGACATGAGTCACCATAACAACTTAGCAACAGCCTGCTGGTGGGGGTGACAGGCAGGAGGGCAAACATATCCACTTCACCCACCTTACTGAAGTCAGGAAGTCCTGTGAGAGCGAATCGCCTGTTTTTACATAATTTTCCATATTGCACAGAAAAGATTAGGTCAGTGTGCAGTGTTTTGGATAATGACAATCGGGGAACAATGGGCACATTCATGAAGACAGGCCAAAGCACAACAGTGTGTTTTGTTCTTTTTCTCTTTTATCAAAGGGTTGAGTTGTCACGCACAGACAAATGCATTGGTGTAGCTTTGAAATGCTACAGGGTATTATGGAAAGGTATTTGAATGGCAAATTACTGTTGAAAATCTGATGCTGAATTTTCGTTTTTTTTTTTTTTTGGTGAAGGAAAGACTTGTACCTTAATTACAAAAAGAAGCAAACAAAATGAAAGTTTTTACAAAAGCCTGAGGAGAAAAGTGATTTTTTTAAAAGCAAATTTACTACGAGCAGCTCTAAAACATGCCAGATTACTGATTGAGAATTATGGCAGATACAGGATAAGAAAGGTGAGACCTGTTTTTGAGGAGTCTTATAAAGTCTGTCACGAGACTGCTTGATTTGAAAATGCTGCAGAGTTTCTTAGAATCTCAAAAGTATTCACTCACTCTAAAGGGAACTGAAGGCTTAGAGATCAAATGAACGGTCATGAATCAATGTTTCTAATGTTAACCTATGACTTGACTTTGAGGAACACGAAAGGCAAAACTCGGGTGCTCTTAAGTGCATCACACGGACACTTTGTGGTTTACGTGTGCCGTGTCCATCTCCATCTGCAGTAAAAGAAAAATGTCTTGAAAAGGAGCCATCATATGCGAGCTACGCAGACCCTTAAATTATATATTTTCAAACATGACAAACATGAAAAACATCTGAGCATTGTCAGTCAGAAGACCAAAGAGCAAGTGACATAAACACTCTCCCCACACCTGGAAAAGGCCAAGCTAATTAGGAAGTTCAATAAAACCTCGACTCTGAAGGTGTTGCAACCACTGAGCGCCCTTGAGAATCAGGGGTTTTGCTCTTTGGAGCGCTTCGGATACAGCGTCCCATATTTCATTGAAACAACAATCCCCACACATGACAACAACACCACAAAAGCAAACTGAAGGCTCAATGTAGATAGGATAGCTCTAACATGATGCATGGACAGCTACTGCCACAGAATCTTATGTGACCATAACTGTGGATTTCCTAATGTGCAGCATATGGCTTGTAGATTGTGCCAATTGAGAGCAGTGGTCATTACGCATTAGTCATAGATTTATAATCCCAATCTTGCCCTTTAGGTCCCCAAAAAGTACTACGCATATGAACTTTTGCTGGTAATGCTAACTGTGCTAATCATGCTAATTGCTGAAATAAGATAATGAATTTAAAATGTCCTTTCTGCATCTCATTTGCTTTAAAATAGCAGTAAAATATGCATAACTGCAAAGCTGTGTAGCACTGACTGCTCTTTGTCTCACACAGTGCGACGTCACCCATGGTTCTAATATAAGTAAGTAATTACTGATCAAGCGTAATATGAAAGTCGGGTATCGTTTTGGAACACCTTTTAGCCACAACCGGGAGGATTTTACTGTATTTGTAGATTTTCTGTGATGTATGGAAGCACATCTCTATGTCTTTGCTCTCATTTCAAACATCGTTTTTGTTTTTCTTCTTATGTTTACAGCAAACATTTTATTTGTTTAATGTTTATTTTATTTTAAAAAAATAACACATTTGTGTCTTTTCTTAAAGAAAAATAAACAAACAAATAAGCTAAAATCCTCATCAGCAACTCAAAGTTTCAAAATCTGATTGATGCATCTCTATTTTGTACATATTTCCCAAAAGCGTTCTGAGCAGTCAAACAATTATTCCAATACAACTATTCAAAAACAGACACTCATTCATTTAACTGAAAGCAGTGAGATGACTTTATCAGGCAAAACATTTGTGAAACCATGAATTGGATAGCTGCTTTTCCTTGGCACTCTCAAAAAAAAAGGACAAACACATACAGGAACCAGTCGACAGGCCGACGAGACCAGGAGGAATTAGAAGGAGTAGACGAGGGAAAAAGTGGGATAAAAGAAAAGTAAAAGCTGTAATTAAGACTCTCCTGACTCACCAGAGGAAGCTTGTTAGGAAGCGTGGACCCCCTATCGAGGGGAGAGGGATAACTTGGACTCTTTCGCTTGTAATTAAATCTAAGAGAAATTAATTGAATCACATCTGAAAGGGATCAGACTCATTTACGGCGGATGGAGGGAGGCAGAGGAGGAGAAGTGAAGACGAACGATAGGAGTTTTTCTCTTTTTTAGGGGAGGGGGGGCTCTTATCGGCTCCTAAACCTCTCCGATAAGGAGCTGTGTTTCTAGAGGTGGTGCATTGGAGGCCTGCTAAAGACACTCTTATTACAGCCGTCACCTCATTAGAACCATCTTAATCCCTCGCCTCCCCACGGCACCCGTATAATAAGGCTCAATTCTGCTTCTCCCTCTTTTTTTTTTTTCCCTTAAAAAAAAAAAAATTAATAGCTTTAAAAGGCAGAGGAAAAGAAAAGTGAGGAAAAGAAAAGTGGCCAAGGCACAGAATCACTTTAGGGTTTCTAAAAAGAAATAAAATATGACCATTTCTATATGTTTATGCCACCCGGCATAGGAAAAGAAGGCTCTCAAGTAGACATATTAACCACCATCTACATTTATAATGTGCATTATCTACAGAGCAGCACCATATAATATCTCACATCAAGGCTTGTCACACAACACTAACTCTGACATATGTCTTATTAAGTCTGAAGAAACCTAATTAAATGTTGGGCCAAGACTGGATTTCAGCTCAGAGATACATTATGTCAGCATGGATACACACACATTGTGTTAGGATCATGTGCTAAGTGCACTAGGTGCTTGGCTACAGGCTGAGAGAGTTGGGGTATCGGTGACTGCAGAAGATTGACAAACGTTGACTTTAAAAGGCCCATCTAAAGTGTCGACAAGTATCCGCTTTAGTGTGAAATTTGTGACGTTTAAACAACTGCAGATCACAACGTTTCAACCGCTGCAGTTGCTAAGGAGACTATAAAGCACCTCTTACGAGAGGCTCCTGAGGATATTCATTGCTATAATTTGCTTACTCATGATTACTTATGATTTTACTGAAAATGTTGATTCATTATGGTGCATTTATATGTCATAACTGAGCAATTTATTTTTCCTGGGGTTTTTTCTTTAATACATTTATTTGATTAACTCCCCCCCCCTACTTGTTAGTTTTCAACTTGTGAAACTTGAATGTTGCATTTTTTTTCCACTGTCACCACATGTTTGTTCAAAATTCAGGACTGCTATAAAGTCACTGTTGTGATGCTTTTTTTTTTTTTTTTTAAATCACCTGGGATTAAATGACCAACTTGATCTAATGCGATGGATTATCATTCCGAATGAATAAATGACTGCAACTACATCATAATCTGACTATATGATTGGGTTGATTTGAACTGAATCTGGACAAAAAAGGGTTCCACGTAATCGTCTGATAAAATGGTTCGATTGCCTTGTCGTGAATTGTTATGCTGAAATGTTACACTGAAATGTTACACTTCCTCATTCCTGATTAAATTTAATAGATTTACACTAAATTTGTAGTTTTATAACTTATGGCTAAAACAGATACAAACTATGAACTCTTTCATTTCAAACAGCAAAAGAAAATATTAAAAATAATTAAAAAAAAAAAACTAATTTAAGTCTGTCTTTTCTCTCTGTTCCTGGGACTTTTGCAAAAAAAGTTACAGCTACAGGGTGGCGAACATAAACTCTTACGCACCTTATAAAAAGCATCATGCATGAACAAATAATTGCAAAACAAATGAGCCAACCTCCCACCCCTCCAAAAACAAAGAAAACCCACATACTATCAGAGAGCTGCAGCCTATTAAATCATCAACCACCAACGTGCGGCCAGGCTGTGTGTTTTTACTGAGTAAATACTGTTCACAGCAAGGCTCCCCCCGTACTGGTTTAAAAGCCTTGTAACTAATATGTCTCGGGTGGGTGCCTGGGTGTGATGGGGTCGGCCTCTTTCTGCTGGTTAACTAAGTGCTTCAGGGGGAGAAAAAAAAAGGGAAAAAGAAGAAAAAACTATATTTTATGAGCATGGAGAGAAGAAAATAGCAGCAACTCCAGCAGCATCCAAGGATGGCAGCACATCTGGCTAAATGAAGATAAATGCCTTTGGACTATTAGCAGCAAGATAAGATCTTTAACAAGCCTTGTTTAAGAGAGTCTGAAGGCAAATTAATTCACAGTTGTTCCGCTGGCAGACAGTATGTTTTTGTGCAACACATGTATATTTATGATGGAATTAGTTTCATATGGAGTTCCCCAGAGGAGTGTTTTTGAGTAGAAACACTGGTACAGTGCAATTGATTTCGCTCTATTTATGCTCTTTCCCACTGGCACTTCATCTTGTGTAAGCAAGGAGGCGTTTTCTAATCTTCTGTGTAGTATCCACTAATAAAGAGAACGATCAGTGAGTTGAGACAGCAGGGCAAACACAGTTAGCACGCAGATTTGTAATGATAATGGGGTAGAAATGGACTTGGCTGTGTAACATCAGAGATGGATCTTCCTAAGGCAAATCTATCTGCAACACTTGTGTGGTGTGCAGAGATGGAGAGGTTTGTTCTAGTGCCTGGTAAGAGATGTGTAAAAGATCTTGGAAATTAATTCATCTTCCGTTGGAGAAATATGTCCTGTGACGGACTGGGGTCTTGTGTCCAGGGTGTTGTCCTCCGCCCAATGATTGCTGGTGGTGGGCACAATTGTAGAAACCCTCGTTGCAGCCACTTTGCACAGTTTCCTTTTGCCAGTAGAGATCCAGAGTGATTGAAGGAATATCAAGAAATGACCAAGATGTGATAGAAAACCCCCCTTTTTTTTCCCAGGTATGCTGCCTAACATCTAGTGGTTGTGTCGTTAGTGCATAATGATTATCATGGAGATTTTGGTTAATTTTCTTATTGTCTTGCTCTGTTAACTATAATGGTGGCAGCATAAATGGGTCATCATTGTTTAGTTCAATGGCCAGTAGCTGAAGGAAATGGGCCTGGGTGCCACGTAATTTTTATGTACCAATGAACAAAAAAGTTAAGGATTATTACCTACAGACTATGATCTACAAAAAATATATGTATTTAAAAAAAATGTTCAGTTAAATCATCTTTAAAAGGGGTTGCACCAAAAAAAATTTTTTTTTTTAATTAAAACTAAATATTTTTAACATAACATCATAAAATATAGTTTTTTCTTAACATTCTCAATAGAATAATACACTCAAAGTTGGATTTTTAAAAATGTTTTAGGGTGAGAATATACTGCTTCGGTACAAGATGCATTCAAGCTTTTCACACATATTTACCAGAGGTGACATGTTTTTTTTTCTTTTTCTAGCATCTGTACAGCAGCATGTCCTCACAGAATCCAAAGTGAGAAAACAGCTCAGTCTGGAAATGTGCTGCATCAGCCTGTGTTCGCCGGGTGAGCGTATGCGCGGACATGAGTCCTTCTGTCTAAACTCACGTCCGTAATGACGTCCCCCCGGCTTTGGGGACAGTGGAGCCACACCGCAAGCGAGCGGTTTCAAGCTATGAGAAATGTTTACTTAGCAGCTGAGGAAACAGAAGTCTCCATGTGTTTTGGGTTAAAGGCACATTTCCGCGTTGAGAGGTATAATTGCTAAGCGTGGCGCACTTTAAGCAGCACAGTGGAGCGAAACCCTGAAAGCCACAAACGGTGAATGATAAGTAGCTCCCCAGCTCCAACATGTGTTTCTCATCAAACATCGCGGACCTGAAAACAATTTCCCAATTTCCCTCATGGCCTGAGACAACAGAGGGCCTCGTGCCGACTCACAAGGAAAATTTAAGATCAACACTATGACTATAAAGCAGGGTTTATGATTTGTTTAATGGGTGTTTTGATGGGAAATATACTTTTTATACACTGCTGCTGTCCAACAAGGCACTCATAGTAAATGAAGTGCACTTTTTAATCCAATCTGTGATTTAGTGATGACAAATGAAAAGGAAAGAGAAACACTGTTATTTTCTGCCGGAGGGAAACTCATTGTTTAAATTGGACTTTTGTCTGACTGTGGAAGTAGCTTCAACAGTTCAGACCAGCATGGGGTCAAATTAGATCATCACCGCTTTCTGCCAGGCAGAGATACGCAGAACTCAGAACGGGGCAAAATGAGCTTTGATGAACGTCGTCCGGGGAAGAGATCCATACTTTTCTTCCTCATTTGTGCTGGAGCAGATGCACCCACATATGTTTTCCTGTGATATCCAGATCCTACAGTTATACACCCACGAGCTTAACAAGCTGTGGAGATAAAACATTGTCAAAGATCGTCTCTTTCAAGGCCATTTTTAGAGGCCCATGGATCATAAAGCGATTTATGAGAGGTGGTAATAAAAACCTAGCAACATTTCATCTCTACACATGTTTTAAAAACAATCACTCAGGTGGATTCACTGAAACACTTGGCATCCTCAGTAGATTTTAGAGAACGGCCTATAAAAATCAAGAAGGTATGGTTAAAGATTATGGTTTCATGATGAGATCCACCTTAAGTTTTTTTGTGGCCTCTGTTCTGATGATATACAATATAATAACCCTGTCTGTTTTGGGTACTTGTGACTCAAACAGTATAAAGGATTTTAGCACTGAGAGGCCCCGAGACAGCTTGTCTCTCTCATCATCAATCTTAAGCGTTAAGATTGATGATGAGAGAATCTGCAGTGTTTTGTGTATTGATGAACTGGAGGTTTTGTGAAGTTGTATCATGTTCCTGTTTTTTTTAACCAGTTATGAGAGGTTTGATACATACTGAGTGTACTGAGAAGCTGAGTCTGAAAAAAAAAAGTGTTAACTCAAAACTAAATATAATCCTTGAAGTGCAGAAAACCTACAAAATCTTAAAGGTTTCAAACATTCAGTTGTTTTCTGAAAGCCAAATGTATGAAAAGTTCAATCTTTTGAGACATGGGCACAAAACTATATACATCCCTCCTTAAAGCTGCAGTAGGTTAATTTTATTAAAAAAACATTTTTTTTTAACTTATTTGTTGAAACTATCACTATGTCGCAACAGTATAATACGAGACAGAAAATCTGTGAAAAAAAAAATCAAACTTCTGCCTACTCCATCTGCAGAAATATGATGCTTGGTCAGAAACAAGCAGGGGGAAGGCCTTAGCGCTGTCAATCACCCTCGTGCATATGCTGCTCACACCCTCCTCCTCATATATATAAATAAACATGTGTTTATAAAAGTTAGATACTGACGCTTTAGATTGGTTGCAATGTAACATAGAATCTTTCTAATGCTAATATGTTAAATACATTACAAGAAAACACACATAAAAGGACAGCCTGGGCACTTTTAGTTTCCCAAAGAGCTTCAATGTAGGAAACATGGATGCGTTTAGTGAAAGTCAACATATGAAAAGGTTGGATTGCTCCAGACCCACTAAAAACAGGTTCCCCAGAATGAGACATTTGGTTAAGGAACAGAACAACCCAAAGCTGAAGACTGGAAACACTTTAGTGAGTCAGCATCCAGATGTTACCATCACTAATTTGGTGGCCGTTCAGTTACACTCTGATCCCTGAGTTTGATGTTCCATATGAACGCCATTCGCGTTCGGCAACATGTTCACTTTTTTTTTTTTCTTTCCCACTAATTTCTCAATTTTGGAAACGGAAATTAATATTAGAGATGTTAGCAGCTGGCCTAAAGACATCTTTTATATCAGATTTTATGTACTTGAACTCAACAAACTTTCCGACTGTAAACTCAATGATGCCTTAAATATTTGAGATGCCAAAAAAAAAAAAAAATGGCTCACTGTACCTCTGCTGCAGATAGTTCTTGAGAGAGTTCCTGGATCTTCTGCTGCTGCTGGACCAGGAGCTCCTGGATATGGACCAGGGTTTGCTGTAGCTGGGTGACTGTGGGAAAACGAGTAGAATGAGGGCAAAGACATCGGAAAAGAAATTTTATTTTCCTTAGAGAGCTGACGAGGCTTAATTTGTGTCACCGATCAAGGCCGCACTCCAAGAATTGTAATCACAGCTAATACCCTGTAACTTTAGTTGCATCTTTTTGTTCTGAGGCGTCGGGGTAGAAGGTGGGAAAGAGGGGCTTCACATAGGACGGAGGTATTAATCTCTAGTGTCTGAACTTAAATTAAATAACAGTCTCTAACCTTCCATTATCCATCCAGACACTGCCTTCTAATGCATCTTAAATCCTCAAACGATCAACAAAGAAAAAAAAACAAAAAAAACAAGGCTTTCATTTTGGAGGAGGCTGCCAGACAAAATGTCCCTCCTAATCCTAATAAATATTGTTCTTTTTCCATTGACTTTGAAGATTGAATTAGTTCAAGTGTTGGTGTTGGACGAAGGTGTATGATTTCAAATAACACCGGGTATTTTTTTTTTGTGTGCATGTGTGTGTGTGTGTGTGTGTGCGCCCCCTGCTTCCAGTCACGCATGTATTACCAAACAATGCATTAAGTTTCCCTGAGCTGATTATATTACAGAAAACCAATAAACATTCATATAAATCATGGGCGTGTAAAGTGTTAAATCAAGCCTAATAGGATTAACATCAACAGATATTGTGGTGGTCCACTGCTGAGGTTGTCAGGCCATGGTTAAAAGCCCGAGCTGTAGTCGGCTGGGCTGGATGTAAAGTACCCTCCCCTCTCACACCAACCTCTGACAAAAAGACAGAGCCACGCTTGAGAGCTGCACCTCTTTTAAAAGAGTAAACCAGGGAAAAAAATATTTGATCTTTCAGAGAGACTAGTATCTTGTAGTGACACCTGTGTTTAAACTGGCGGAGCTGTATCAATAAGGGCGGGGAGTCGAAATGTTTCATCTTTTCGGGCGTGCAGGAACAGAATACGAGTTTGAGCAGAAAAGTTGGGTTAGACCAGAGACCAAATGTGCAAATAATTAAGAGTTTCTCCCTCATGTCGCGAGCCAGCGCACGACCGACGTTTCTGGGGAAAGCAATAAAAATTAAATGGCGGTTATCCTTGCTTAAAAAGGTGTCACTATGACAGGGTGTGTGCTCTAAACCAAGAGGAGACGTATAAGTGTTTGAATTCACCACACCACAGAACGGCTTATCCAGATGTGGGGGTTGCTCTGGCAGCCTGTGAAGCGACGCCGGTGAAGTACCACTGGATTCGGTCTGTACTGAGAAAAAAATAAAAAATTGTTGAGCAATGAATCCTCTCAGACTTCTGTGCTCAGTTTGTTGGGCCACTGCTATCGCTCCACTGTGCATGCACACGGGGGAAAACGTATTATTAAATTGCCTGGTGACACCGACAGATTATGCACAAACACCCACAATTTGACCAACAAGGACAGAGTCATTTCCAAGTCCCTGAAAAATGTCCTGGCAGGTTTAGTCAGCACAAACTGTTATCCACACGGGTCTGAAGCGTAAAATCTTGCTGGGTTGTCTGAGTGACTGTCAAAGTTTGTCTAACATGAATAATCCTAATTTGCCTCTTCAGTGATCCAGAGAGCTTTAGTCTGCTAGCGAGTTAGCAGAAATAAATGAATGAACTAGACCACAGCAGCGTCAGCCTGTTTTTGAGTAAAGTGCTGTTTTACTGTTTAAAAGTCTTTAGACTCCATCTAAATAGCTCTAAAACAAATAGACCAGTCAAACACGGGACTGAATTATTCTACTCTAAACTGAGATTACTTCAAAAACACTGTTTAAGTCATGCAAAACATTTTATTATTATTATTTATTTATTTATTTTTTTTAATAAAGAGGTAATTCAGTCCGTTATATTGCAATTCAGTGTAAACATTGTTGCAGCTTCAATGTTTGACCTGCTCTTGAATGTGTCAAATGACATCACCAGATATGGGTGGTATCTACTTCCACTAACTTTAGTAACTTTTTTGAAAAAACGACTGAGTAGTTCAACTGCCCCACACTTATTACTTTTACCAAACAATATCACTACAAACTATCACTACTTTCACTTCAGTAAAAATTCTGGATACTGTACTCACTGCAAGTAACTTCAATGAATGAAGAGCCAACCTGTTCTAACCAAAACTACGTGAGATACAGACACACCTACAGTTTTTCAAGTGAGACCTCTTGTTTATGCACAGGCTTTGCTGTTTTAAAGTTACACTCACTGCAAATACCAACAGAATGTGCCCAAATACAACAGAAATGGATTTAAACACAAATCATTGACTAATCATTTATTTGTGATGTACTTAGTTGTGTTGATCTGCTCAACAAACCCAAAGAAACCTTTCTCATTGCCGTTTTATGCCATTTCTTTAACAACAAAATGACCACTTCAATCAAACAGTTCACAGCCCAACTCTTTGCTCGTCTCATGAAAAAATCTGGCTTCTTTCTGCTCAGATACTCGTCAAAAAATGCACAAGTTCTTCCTCTGTGATATCGCCGATTTGAAGCCAAGAATATTAATAAAGTCAACCACGTTGGCCAGGCATGAATCAGAAGGAGACAGTAGCTGGGACGTGTGAGTGCACATGTGCATGTGAGAGAATGCGAGGGGCTTGCAGCTGCTGCGAGGAGGCTGCGCATTGTGTATTCAGTAAATTATTCAGTAAATACCTCGCTATAATGTACACTACATATGTCCGGGCCTGTCTCTGTCTTAAATGGCCAGCTGGTCACCAATATGGCTCCCACCAACAAAGAGTGCCCAAACAGCCACGCAATTCCATTACAGCCTATCCGCGCTGAAGGAGCTCCAAGATCCATTCATTAATTGTCCGTGTGAAGTTGTAGGCAAATCATAATGGGAGTCAAGGCCCTTTACTCTTAGCCGGGGCTGGTGAGAAAGACTAATGTGGTCCCCATTCAAAAGGATACATCACCTCATTGCGCCTGGCACTAGAGAAATACATGAACTTTAACAAAAGGGGGGTTCAAGCAATTGGCAGCAGCGAAGCAGTCGGTCGCTATTACTCAGTGCAGCGATGAGAGAGAAAGCAAGAGGGAGAGGAAGACAAAGGGGAAGCAGGGGGGAGAAAACTCTCAGTGTAATTGCAACCCCTCTCCCCAACTGTTAACTACAACAGTCATTAACTACGATAGCAGCTTGGCTACTGCAGTCATAGCAAATTAGTTCTACACGCTGGCTGAAGAAAAGACCAATGTTTTTTTTTTTTTTCTTCTTCTTCTTCTTTTCATTGGAGTCTCACTTTCTCGCTGGCAAAACATGAGAACACTCCATTCCCTGTAATCCTGCCCTCGCTGACAAACTGAGTAGGGCGTTCCATGCTGGCAAATCTCCAAAAACCGATAAGTAGTAGCAAGAATGGGCAGTGAAATAGCCAGGGGAAATGTGTTTGCATAGTTGGGAGAAAATGGCCATAAAACAGCACATATTTGTTAATCAGATTCAGGGAGACACACCTTGCACGCCATCTCACACAATTCCTGCCCCTCCAACTTCCTAGAGCAGCCAGGAAACAATAGAACGGGTGTGACCGAATAAAACGATAACAGCCATAATTTCAACTGTGGTTTTTTAAAAAAAAATTTTTCCCCTTTTTCACATGAGATGGAAACGCAAATTCTACATTTGTTTTCATCTGAAGTTCAAGGGAATGTCCACCACACGTCTAAACAAATATCTGTTGGAAGTCCGTGGAAGTTTCCCACACGAGGGTACAAAGATAACATACAAAACACTGGTTGCTATGGAAATTTAAATGTGGTTGATTTTTAATATCCGTCTAAAAGATTACTACTGACAAATTATGACTGTATGTCTCCTATCCCAACATTTCTCTGTGTCCTATACTGAGTCTGTTAGCACTTTGCAAACATCTAAACTATCCACCATGTCTTCACATTTTGCTCCTAGACCATCTTGGCATTATTTTGGGTTGGTCTTCATTGTTCACTTCTGTCAGGTGTTCAAATGGACTTTCTTTATATTCCTTAAGGAAAGCCACTTCTGTTCCAAATCACCTTTTTTGAGCCAACAATAGTGTATTTGTGCTTCACTCCGCACAATATGCTGAATTTTGTTTTAGGTTTGGGCAGATAATTTATGAAAAGATGCCAAAGTCAAAAGAGAAACCATCAGAAAGTTTGAAGAGCTAATTGTTCGAGATCATTTTCAATTATTGTTAAATTACAGCAGCATCTAGGCCCTTGAAGGCAAAATATAAAAAGAAAAATCAGCTGAGGTTTAAAGCATTTGCACTGTAATGTATCTCAGCTAATGTATCCTGAGGCCTCATCTCCCCACACTGGCCATAAATCTTGAACAACAAACCAACGAGAAAAACCAGAATACTTCAATTTACTGAGAGTCCTGTCCATCGCCTACACATTCAAATGCATATGTGGGATCGTTAAGAACCATCCATTGATTTAACGTCACCAGCACCATGACTAGTCTGCTATTTTGCTGAAAACAAAATACCCAATGTTCTTCCCCCCCCCATATTTTCCTTCATATAATAAAAATAACAAAAACACAGCTACACGTCTACATGTGCACACAGTTTGCTTATCTTTCATTTCCTCTACAATTTATGAATTTACACCTAATGTCTGCACACTGTGAGTGTGTAAAACTGAACTGAAATTCTTTTTCATACAGTCTGCATACAGTTTTGGTAAATAAAGCTGATTCTAATACTTGTAAATATGCAACAGGGGTCAGTAGTCATCGCTAGCAGTCGTTGGGAGAGAGACAAAGTACATCCTAGACAGTTTGCCAGTTTATGACATGCAGCATTACATTCTTTTCCCAAATCTCATTATCTAAGAAATGAATGACTAAAATCGAGTCAACTTTATTGATCCCAAAAGGAAAATAGGCTCGGTTGACCGACTCTTTCTTGCTAGATCAGACTGACCAGGCTTTCCAAACCTTAACATCTTGTTGAGTAATCTGTCATATTAAATTTCATTGTGCTATGGATATATTTTATTGCCTATGTCGAGGTAAACCAAAGTTCTAAAAAAAATTAAAGGTTTAAAACCACTAAAATTGTCTGCCAGACTGTCCTTATAGTCTAATGTTCTTTAATGGGATATCAGAGAAAATGTGGGAGATTTTTCCAGCTGCATGGAGCTCCAAGTAATTAGGGCTGCCACTTATACTGCTGCTGAGCCGGATGAAAGAGGGATTCAGACTTTTATTTTACCTAAGGAAAAACAATCTGGCTGTTTGGATATCTTCCTGTCCCGCCCAAAACCACTGACATTCGTGAGTTTTGAGCTAACAGATCTGTCTGTACTTTGTTAGCCCAGCAAAAGACAAACAGTCTAATCACTCAACAAAAGAACCACTGGAGTTCTACTAGATTCACCAGATTATTCCATGGTTTGTTTAGGTCTATGTATCAAAATTAAAATGTGAACAAAGTTAGTCTTAAAGGTAACATTATTGTAATTTAAAATTGAATATTTAGATATTTCAGAAAAACAAAATAGAAGCAGTTACATAACATAATACACATTAGGAAAAAACACCTTTGTGTAAGTTTGTGCAACATTAATGTCGAGCCATGCCTATTTATCTGCATTATCAAAACCCTGAACTTGACTGCGATGTTGAAAAGCCGGGGTTTGAGCAAGTTTCGGTTGTGTGACTAGGCATGCCTAATTTGTTCAGTCAATATCCTGTTTTAAACATTAAACAAACCATTTTCCCTCACAACAGAGCAACAAGGAAGGCCATTCTAGCGCTGTCACGGCACTGAACTTAAGCTTGCTTTGACTATCTTCAAAGGTTTTGCATAAATGAAACGCGATATTGCCATGACAATTGAAACACAACAGCCTTCGCCTGCCTCAGACAGTTTTGCTCCTAACCCACCTAAATGAACCGGGGACCGGTATGAATCACGTGAAAACACACTTCAGCTTAACACTACCGCTAACAAGACCTAAGTTTCTCAGAGTGCATCTCTCATTTACGCCTCCCTGGATTTTTAATTATACTGACAAAGAGCTGGAAAAGCAGTTCTCTCCCCTCATCCCCCCCCCGTCTGACAGCCAGGTTGAGATTCCTCACCTGTCCAACACGGGAGCCGCACCTGTCACCGTGCACTTAATCACACTGGGGCCAGTGCTGAGCCCAGATACCACACAGTGCCGAGCTGCACACACAAATCCCGGGAAAAAAAAGCAAACACACACACGCACAAAATTAAAATGAACTTTCAGCCCACCTACAGGGGAGAGGGTGGTTGACAATGATGGCGACGGAGGTTTCGGATGGGGGGTGAGGTTGCTGCGAGGATGGGGTGGCGGGTGGGTGGTGAATGAAAGGGGGGGAGGGTGGAGAGGTTGAGAAAAGTTGTCATTTCCCAACTCCTCATTAATATTCCGAGGTTAAGAGCTTTTCAGCGAAACGTAATTAATTGAGCCCGAGCCTGACAGTAAACAAGCAATTTCAAATTAAAGCGAAATGACAGCGGCGTCATTTGTTAAAAACGTGCGGGGCCCCCCGATTTTGGCGACAGATAAATGAGGGAAAATGTTAAGGAGGGAGAAAGTGATGAAGATATTAATCTTCACCTGTCTGTGTCAGCGTGCCACTCATTGCTGCAATGTTGCTTTCCATCCTCTGCAGATGCTTCTTGTCCTCTCGGCTCCCCATAATGAGGGGAAGGATGTATTTCTGCAATTAAAAGCATGGCACAGGATTACACTTCTCTCTGGTGGAAAGCAGAAGAAAGATGAGGAAAAAGACAAGGTTATCTCCATATGCTAGGTTAAAGAAGGCTTTGCTGATTGGATACAAAGCTGGTTGTCAAAGCTGCTATGTAACTTTGTGTGTTTTTCAACAGCAAAGAGTCAGAGCTGCTGTTAATGGTTGTTAATGAAGGTGGTTACATACATTTATTGTTCCAATCGTTAGTAAGTTTGAGCATCAATCAGAAACCTTAATAGATGATTATTCAATTAAGTAATTTGATAGGCAAATGAATAAAAAGGAAAATGGTTACAAATGGTGTACGAGTATCTTTCATCGCATGTCTGGAAAAACACATTGATGGAAATTGAAAATAGTAACCAACAGTATCAAGGCGATCATTTCTCTGCAGCAGCAAACACAAAAATGAATAATATCAATGTTGAATAGGCACAAGAAGGCATTTGTTAACCACTGTGAGGCCAACATTGTCTTATTTCTCCATTGAATCTGTTAACTCCTGAAAGTTTATACTATCTAGGGCTTACAAAAGTACTTGTGTGCCCTAAACTTTAAGCCAGGCACAACCATATGGGTTCTATTCTAATTTTTAGTATCAGATCAAAACAAAGTAGAGCAAAAATGCAATAAAAAAAAAATAGACAAATAAAAATCTGCATTTGCATTTAGTCCTCCCTGAGTCAATTTTATTAGTAGAAACACATTTCATTGAAATCATAACTGCAAGTTTTAAGTTTAGGCCAAAAAGTTTAATTTAAATTTAATTTTTGCTGTGTCCTCTGCAAATCTGCAAACCCTACTTCTTGTGGCTTTTTTTTTTTAATATATATTTTTTTAACAATTTCTTTCTTCTTGCTAATGCTGTATGAAGGGCAGCCTGTTGACAGCATGAATAATACTCATCTTAGTAACTGATTTCTGCAGCTTCCCCAGAGAAACTATAGATCACTTGGCTGCTTCCAATAAAGTTCTTTCTTTCTGGCATCTTGCTTTGACCAGATATCCTTGTCGATTAGTAGTTTTGTTAAACTCTCTCCTTTTCCTGATGATGAATTAAACAATGTTCCGTGAGACGATCAAAGTCCGAGAAATTGTTTTCTGAGCCGACCCCGATTTAAAAGCTCTATAACTTTCCCCCTGGTCTTTGTAATGCCATTTGTTTACTGACAAACAAACCTTTGAGGCCTTAAGAGGACAGCTAATTTATGCTGAAATGAAATTATTCACATACTATTCTGAAACCAGGTGGCTTCAGAAGAGAATTGGTTGCACTAGATTTTATTTAGGGGCATTAGCATAAGGAGAAAATGCAAACACAACAAAAATGTTCTGATTTTAGGTTGTGAAAACTGCTTAAAACCCATTTAGTATGTTTCTTCCACTTGACAATTGTGCACCATTTTGTGTTGGTCTGACTGAGAGAATCTCTGTAAAAGACATTGAAGTGTAATTGTAATGTAAAAAAAAAAAAAAGTGAAAACAAGATACGAAAGAGATACGGATACTTTTGCAAAGCAATTCACACACATAGTGGAGGAAAACAAATAACTCCCAGTTTCAGACCCTTTGCCAGGTTTTCTCTCCAACTCAAGAGGCAAGATGCCACACGGGTGCAAGTAATAAACACTTTTTCGAGAAAAAAAAAAAAAGATTAAAAAGGTGTCAACACATGGTAATTAATGAGTGGGTTGCTGTGAGTGTGGTGTTTACAAGGCAGACCATAACATAAATAAAGTCTGCGCAGAATATTGGACATATGGTGCGACTGGCGCTACACTACAGTGACATGACAGCAACCTGTGCCATCCCACCAGGGATTCCCACCTACCAAACAAGGGAAGCATTTCTCCATGTCGGAATCTGTGGGCTGGGACTGTGTGTGCTTTCTTGCCTGAAGACACAGCAGATCAGGAATGTGCTCGTGCAGCCTTATGAAACTACTCACTCTGCGGGGAGAGTAAACGATAGCAAAACGGCGTCTAAAGAAAACCTTGCTGCATGTGCCGTCTTACGTCCTCCGTTTCTCTCTCCAACACGCATAAAGTGGAGCTGCCTGTCATTTAGGTCAGAAACTACTGCTAGGGCTCCTGGCCTCTTTTAAAACTAGACTAATGGTTTCCACATGTCATTTAGAGTACAACCAACAAGCACTGTGGGATTAGTGTCACTGTGGACAAGGAACCTCATGAGCTCATGTTCAAGCCCAATAAAAATCAGGGGGTTTATTTTAGTCTGTAATATGTCCAAAAAAACAAGTTCTGTGCTGCGCTGGCAAATAGACTTTTCAAAGGAAAAATAAGAGGATAGAATGAGATCATGCTCTGACGTCAAGCATGGTTACTTCAAAAACAAGACCGGAGTGATGCTGCGTGCTGCAGTGGCGCCTTCAGTTTGTCATAGACTGATGTGAACACATTTGAATGCAATATGAAGGAGAGGAGATACATGCAGCGTGGAGCCTGCTAATATGTTTGTCGAGCTTTTACTGTGATATGAAATTGAGGAAGGAAACGGCCATTATGCTGTGGTGGGACTTGCCTTGTAAAGCTGATGAAAGCCAAATGCGATGCCAACCATAATGATGGTGAGCGCTCCATAGTCTCTCCATCTGTAGCCTGCTGGAAATAAAATAAAAAATAGAAAAAAAAATAAATAAATAAAAAAATTTGGAAAAAAAAGAGATTAAACACTGATCTTTAGACACAACAAACTATGTTACATCCGAAATATAAGGACATATATAAAGTAATGATACTACACTCATATTTCATGAGCAACAACCAGGAAAAATATTTTCACATGAAAAGAAATGACATTTTTGCATTTTGTCACATTGGATCCACATACTGGTCCACATGAATGGCACGCTGTTTTCTACACTTCTGCAGTTTAATCCTAGCATATATGCATGATTTTTGTGTGTTTTATGAATATGTCAGAGGTTAGCAGGAACATTAGTGAACAAATGGCATCATGACAACCAACAAACCCAGCAGACAGGTCAGGAATAAAGTTTAAAGTAGATATAGGTAATAAAATGATCTTCCAAGTGTTCAACATGTCACAGAGCTCTGTTCCATCCACTATTTGAATATGGCATCGCTGAAAAACTACCAAGATATAGTAGTCTATCTAACTTAGGGCAAGGGGAGCATTAATCAGACAAGCAGTCAAGAGACTGTGCACAAATCCATGGCTCAAGTGTGAGAATCTGTCTACTGGAATTAGTTGTGAGATCAGGTCTGTATGGAGGAGTTATAAGAAGCAAGTGAAAAGAAATTTGTGGAAGAAGGATCTCTGGTTGGACAAAACCAAAAGTTAGCTTTTGCATTCAAAGATCAGTTTGCTAATCTGTGGAATGCTGCAAATAGCCCTGAAAATACATTTACACAGTAAAACACGGTGGAGGCAGAATAATGCTGATGATAACAATGCTCTTCCTTCCTTCTGTCGGAACAGAGAAGCTGGTCAGAGATGATGGATGTCAAGTCTGTTAGCGAGTGGGAAAGAGCACTGGAGCATAGGATTACCTCCCATCAGCACAATAACCATAAGTAAATAGCCAAAGCTATCACAGGTTGGTTTAGATCAAAGAACATTCATGTGAGAATGGCTCAGTCAAAGTCCAGACAAAAATTCTATGAGAATCTGTGGGGAGACATGAAAGTTGATTTTATCATATGCTCTCAAACTAATCTGATTGAACTTAAGCTTTTTTCTGTTTTGTTGCAAAGGCAGGTGGGCAAAAATGTCAATACCAAGATGTGTAAAGCTGACACCGACGTACTCCAAAAGACTTCAGTTGTAGCCAAAAAAAAGTGATTCTACAAAGTACCGCTTGGAAGACACTTTTAGATTGTATTTGTAACATTATGAACCATTTATCCTTCTACATTTATTTACTGTTTTTTCTTGGTCTATAAATTAAAATCCTTATCAAACTCAATAAGGACTGAATGACTGAAAAAGTCACCATCACCAAATAATAGAAAAGATTTGCAGCATGATTAAATGGAGTATCTGATAAACTGTGATTAGAATGAGATATTTTTTTTAAGTATAAACAGTATTTGCACAGAAAGCACCTAAGATGAACAAAACCATAAAAGAGCGTTTCTGTGCATTTTGAAGCTGACTGTCTTGCTGAGTGACAGATGATGTGAAAGTGTGTCATTGTGCAAGCTGTCATCTGGGTAGGCCAACTGCCTGTCAAGGTGGAAATTCCCCACTTAAGAGAGGCATTCAACTGAAAATGTCACTAAACAACACGTCTGGAGGAAGCATGCGAGTTTTTCTTTTATTTACGCCAGCGAGGGAAAAATGAATACAAATTATTTGAGGCTAACCCCACTTGAAGCACACCATTGATATTCTATTACAAGTCTGATTTCACCTAATGGGTTATGTGGTGCATGTTTACTGGCTTGAAGTGAGTAAACTACATTGATCTTTTTGCCTTAGCACTTGTGATTTTACATGCAAATAAAACGGAGGACCCTCTCAGGCTGAAATGTATGGTATATTTCCAGGGTGAATGTCGTTTTATTTTCCCGCCTCAAGGGCATGTTTCACAGCTGCAGCGCCACTTGGTGAACCTCTAACCTTTCCCCATTGACATTTTTTATTTTTTTTTAAATCATCCATATGATAACCATATAAATTTGGGTCTTCATCAACATTAAAGCTGGGATAGACTGTCAGCCATCCCAGAATGCCAGGCTTATGAAAGGCCTGAAAGTCCTTGGGATGGGTTGTTGACCCTGATGATGCCTGAATGCATCACCAGGGCTCACCCATTGCTCTTACCCCCCTCTGCTTTAGGGCTTTTCATTCTTCCTTTGTCTTTCCCCCTTTCTTTCCCACTTCCACACTGCCACCTTCCTCTTTTTTATTTGGTCACTTAGGCTGTGAAACCGTGGACTCCATCCCCCGTTTTTCCAATCTCCTCTCAAATTTATTGGGTTCAGTGGAGGCCTTCCTGTCCTTCTACTGTGTGGAAATAGAGATCAGAGTATCCATTACTGCGACAGAGATGGATGCGGGTCCCTCTGCACCGTCCCCATAAGAAGGACATCAAAGGCAGGTAGCCCCCTCTTTTGAGCATGACCCCCCATACAAGACGACCAGCTCTCACCTCATTATGCAGCTCCCTTATAGCCGTTTTGATATAAAACCCCCCTACTACGGACGGAGAGCTGCGAGTCCCCCTAACTCCATGGCCATCCCATCAACATCACTTTCATTACAAAACATGAGATGCCGGGGAGTCAAGGACAGTGTGGTAATAAATGAGGGTGGAATACATCTGGAATCATTGTCATATGGGTTAAACATTATGCGGACTTCATTCTGCATTGGGAAATCAGTGGACAGAGGATTCACAACCTCCTGAAGTAATAAAGATACAGGTTGTGGTGTAGGGTCTTGCCAGGCTGGGACCCCAACAGAAATGGAACGCTGTGCAACGCCATAAGCTTCATATGTGCGCTGTTATGTTGTATTTGTCTTTAAAATTAGGGTAAATTAATTAACTACATAACTTCAGTATATAAATTAAAGCTGAATGGGACATCTGTAACAGCAAATGAGCAGAAGAAAAAAAAAAACTAAAGTTTTGTAACTTGGGACAAAAACAAGTTGATTTAGTTGAAATGAGAAAGTGTACCTAAATATGAAAGTCACGAAAAAGACTGGGAGTTTTTAACTAGTTATAAATTGGTTAGGATCCAGTTGCAATGAGTCAGGCATTCTTAGGACAGCAGAGCTGTTTGGTCAAAGTTAAACAAGTTGGTTAATCTGATTCATCTGGCCAGGAGTAAAGAGTAAGATGAAATCTGGTGCACAAGCACACAAAAAAGTGGTGCAAGTTTCCTTACAGTGTGAAATGCAAATAGAAAACCTATTGAATTAAAGAGAGCAAGTGATGTTCCATGTTCTTAACTGGAAACAGACCATTATTATTCATACCCCTTGTAGAGTTTGTTTAAAAATTCTTCTCATCCAACCAAGAAGTTAGTTTCTGATTAGAAACTAGACAGGCATCAAGTGATAAAACACTAAAAATGTAGTATTAATGCTGAATACATTTTTATTTTAAAAAGTGGCATATCAAAAATTATTAATACTCTTCCCAAAAATAAATGCAAAATCCACTTTGCCATCACCCTAACATTTAGTTCAACAGATTCAGTCAGGCCTTTTGCTGGGCCTCTCCGAAGCATCAATACTGCTTCTAGTCAGAGCAAACAGGTTGGTGAAATGTCAAATTTATGCTAAAGTTAAATCTGCTAGCAGTATGAACAATTTTGGTCTTCATTTCAGATTAATTAAATTCTCTTCAGCCACAGCAGCAAGTCATTCAATCTTGCTCTGCTTCTTTCCTCCGGTACTGCAGCATCTGTCTAACGCACACACAGCAAAAGGGTGGTAGCCTCGCTGACTCGCTTATGGCAAGACATTGTAACATTTAGTAGTCTGGGACATTTAAAGAAAAAAAACAAAACAATCCAGTGCAATTCCTTCTACTTAAAATCAATATTCAGATATCCAGAATGGAGTTCCTGTCTATTGGAACAAGCTGTACCAATAGACTTGGAACAGCTTGTTCAAGTAGCATTCTGAGACGTCACATTTCCCATTTGTGTGCGCTGGGATGGCAGGTGCACTGTTCAACAAGTACTTTGTTCCTCTCCACAATGAAGATTGTGAAGAGAGGATATTTAATTCTTACAAGAGGAAACAGCCACTACAGAGACATTCAAGTCAAATGGGAGTCAGAAATAGGTGAGTTTTTGATAAAATGCTAAAACAGCCTACCACACTTCCATCCTGCTCATGCAGAGCAGCGATAGCATGCAAAACGAGCAGCTGTCGTAACAGCGTGGTATTGTCCAGGACGTTTGGTTTGCTGTCAAAAGAAGTGTAGTCTGAAGGTAATCTAAACCAAATGGTGTATTTTTTTTATTTTATTTTTGCTTTCCCTACACAATAGTCCCTTGTGCAATACTAATGTGAGAAGGTTGATAAAAGTTCAGGCAAACTGAATATTTTGATGTATGGTAAATTATGTTTTAATTTTTGCTTTTTTTTTTTTACTCATTTTCTGTTGATTCCTTAGACCATGTAATGAATTTTTTTTTAAATATGAGAAGTGAAGAACAAAAGAAATTGCAGGCTTAGAAAAAGTATCTTCAGCGGACTAAATTCATAGGCAAAAAAAATCCATAGAATCAGTTGTTCTTCTACTGTAGGGGTGTCCAAGTACAGTCCTGGAAAGATATCAGCCTGCAACTTTTAGATTATTATTATTTTTTTAGATGAAGAAGTGAATGCTTACGATGGGATTCAGGTGTGTTGGAGAAGGAAGGCATCTAAAAATTGAGAGAAAGTCGCTCTCAAGGACTGGACTTGAGCATCTCTGATTGACTTTATGCTAAATTGTTAGCCAATAGTTCATAGGGGGAAAAAATGGCCTAGAGGACGTACTTACTGGGTGGTACAGGAGTTAGCTGAGCTGCATACGGTGGAGTCGGGAGTCCCACAGGGCTCAAAGGCAGGATTTCCTCTGTGCTGCCAGAGCGCTGGATGGCCAACTCTACCTCTTCATCAGTGAGTCCTGAAATGAACACGAATGAACCCTTGAAGACATTCGAAGCACGCTCAACGTCTGCACATTAAGGCGAAAAAACCAAATGGCTCCTTTGCTATAATAATCTAACTTTATATACTTCCCAAGCTTCCAACAAATCTTTTAAGTACAATTCAGAGAGTATTTCAAATCTCCTCCAATTGAACCTGCCCCGCTTCTCAAAAATGCGTTTTCATTTCATAATTCAGAGAGACCATCGAGACTTTTAGGGACATCCATCAAAGGAAGTGCAGAAAGGTTCACACAATGAAATCTGAACCTCTGCTACCCTATTAACTGCCACCAAAGGCAAAGAAAATAAGAGTCTGTCCATTTCTTCGGTTATATTTCCCATGTGGAGATTTCATACACCCCAGACAGCGAAAATGCATTATTTTAATTTCTTCATTGTAATGTAAATGTATTACATAATTTTGCAAATGCCAATATAATTTAATCTTCAGATATTTTTAATGATTTTAGTGATGATTAAATTGCAAAGGGCTCCCAGATGGAGAATCAGAGGGGAGGAGGAGGAAAAAAAAAATCTAATATGAACATTTCCTTTTGTGGGAAGAAAGGATTTTATTTCAGCTACCATATGCTGCCATTGCTGTGGGTCTCATCATTTAATGAGTATCTCGGTCTAAACAAAGGGAAATAATTACGCAACTTATGATAAAACTGTATTAAAAACAACGTTAACGCATTTATAATAAAACAATTAAAAGGAAAAGCTAGAGACAACAAGCAAGAACTAGGCCTGGTTCCAAAATATTGAATCATATTTGATTCGTAATAAGAACAATAAAAAAAAAAAATCTGTGCAGTCCTTCTTGACTTAACTTAAAAGGGTCTGAGTAATGTGGAGCTTCAAATTTTTTTTTTTCCTGTTTAATAAAGAATGGAGTGATTTCTTAAAGTAGTCTTTGATGATTTAGAGATTCGACACATATTTCTTCATCCACTGTAAGCAAATGCAAAGGAGTCAGATGCAATTTTTGTTTTAACAATTGACAGAGATTTTAATATCCTTTACTACACAAAAACAACTTTTTTTTTTTTTTACCTATTTACATTATTTTTTCGTTGTTTATTCTTAAAAGACTAACATGTAAATGAGCTATAATAAAGAAAAATTTTGAGAACTTGCATTTCAATGCATTTTTTTTATTTTTGCCATCAACAAAGAATATCAGTTTTTGTTCTGATCTCCTGTAATGCTCGGAGATTTTAGTTTAAAATACACAATACACTTCATTCAAAGCACTTATAGAACATTTTATGACGTGTTCAATTTTAAAAAATAAAAGATTGTGTCAAATAAACGTTCACGCTTATTTTTATTTATTTATTTATTTATTTTAAAATAAAAAATAAGTGTGTAGTATATTCAATTCTCTCCATATGGGTCCAGGGAACATTAAAGATTTATAAAAATAGTGACTTGATATATGTTGATATTGACTGATATGAAAATGCTATTGTGATAGGATTTCTTTCCATATTTCCCAGCTCTAGAGTATTAATTCATGAATAAATATAGTAATATAAATTCATATCTTTAGAAACAAGAAAGCTGTTGTGAATAAAATCGTGTTGGATCAAAACATCTGTGCTGCTGAAAACAATTGCTCCTGTGGCAACGAGATGTTCTCAAACATATATGTGGGATTGATAGAGGGGATGAAATTATAATTGGGGAGAATGTTCAATTCTAATTGTCTTACTCAATTAGAATTATTCTTGAGGAACAAGAACATTTCATAAATCTCCTAAAACAATTCTAATTGTTTTCCTCAAGAACATTTTCTGTGTGACTTTAAAAACCCAAAGCAAAAATATCTTATTATTCAGTTTAACAGTATTGAATAAATTACTTATTATTTACTAATCAATTTCTCCATTGAGAATATCTGTTAATAAATCCAAATTGTTCTCAGTGTCAGATTAGTCAGAATATCGGGCTTAATTTTAAATAAAAAATAAATAAATAAAAAAAACGTAAAATAAAAAGGATTTTATCTTCTCTTTGTTTCAACAAACAAAAATGCACAAAATCAACTCGCTTCATAAATCTCCAAAACAACCTACGCCAATAAATGATCTCTGGTCACCTATTAAAATTCACACAGGACTGAGCATGAAAACTGTTGGATAACTAAATGAAAGTCTTGGCAAGGCTGCAGTTTACAGCAGGTCTTTAGTGCCAGGAAGTGGTGCAAGTCATGTGCTGAGTTTGTGTAGAGAGACTGCACAGTCAAATGAGCAATAATGTGTCCCTGGACTCCCGATTCATCTGACCACAGCAGACTGCATGGTGACAGACTATTGAGTGAGATCTCAGTTTACCCAAATAAAGGGAAGAAATAGCATAAAAGACCATCAGTTTCTCCTTGAAACGTAAGGTCTTTTTTTTTTTTTTTTTTTAAACTGCATTTGGGCGGCTACCGAGATTAATATATGTACATTTTAATAGCCATCGCCATCTTTGATGTTCGCATAGCAGTTTTATGAAGTATATAATCTAAAAGATGGAAATTCCTGTTTTCAAGTTAAACTACAGCTCACTAAATTGGTTGTAGGCTCTGATCTGCCTATTTGCTGAGAGGAGGACCACAACAAATAAAAGAAGCCTTAGATCCAGAAGAAAAAGGAACGAGGTGAAAGTGAGTTTTACATATAAAAGGAAAAGACAAAAAAGGGATTGGGGATTTATTATGGGTTCCAAAACCTGTGGAATGACCCCTGGACCCCCATTTCAGATCGACCTGTGGGGAGATGAATTTTTAAGACATAAATTATACCTAATGACGACACTATAAAAAAAAAAAAAAAGAACAATAATGGAAAGCTATTCTGTATTTCATTATACTGTATTATTTGCTGCACCTGATACACGTAGTGCCTGTTTATGAGTCACCGTATTAGCAGATGCTCTGCCAAAGCATTTGCTTTGACCTTGCCATTCTCATTGGGGCATGAAATTACGGTGCTGGCACCTCGATATTACAGCTATAAATACTGTAAACTGCATATCTGGGCAACGTTTTCTATTGTCTTTCAACATAAACCTGATCGGTATTTATTTAAAGGAAAACCCATTGCTCGTCAGGTTATTTACAGCTCTATTTTCAGAGGCTCATATTCCCTGGGCATCTTTTAAGGGCAAAGAGGCAGCAAGGCTCTAACGTTAAATCTATTTCTCCGATTTTGGCACTTCTAGGGTTTATGGGTCAGGACCCAGCTCGGACAGCCAATTATAAAAGTTGCTTACTAAAATATTTTGTGTAATAAAAGGTGAATGCCTTTGTTGCTGCCCTCCAAGTCTTGGAGCATGAATTTGCCCTTGAGTGAGAATTACTTGCATTTTGAATAACGTATTAAAAAAAAAAAAAGGTATGGCAGTGGGGGTCATAAATAGATGGAGGTCAATGGGTTATTAAAGAAAACTTCAGCCAGTTTCTCACGTTGCCGTGACGAGGGGGATTATACAAGTCGTTTGGTTCTGTAGAACCGCTTGAAAATGCCATGCCCTAAATAATGACCACTCTCATAGAGTATTCATTTATGTATTAAAAATACGACTCTGCTCTCATTTCCCTGCTTTACTGCCTTGTACTGATGACAAAGTGAGCAAGGCCTCGGCTAGGTGGCGCCGTGGAGTAATTTATAACCACATCAATCCCTTTACCTTCCTCACAGGCCTTGGTCATTGTCATTTTTGTCCGAGAGGTGAGTCACATAACCCCACTTACAAACAACATCCTATTAATATCTGGGATGATGAACCCTACCCTTACCTTCATACCAGGTATGGTAATAGACAAAAAGCCCACCTGTAATCCCCCTGACCCTGGAGCATCGGCGTTCCTCTCAGGGTGAAATCTGTTAGTATCATTTATTCAACACAATAATAACCAGGAAGGCATTTAAATGTAAAATAAAAGTGATTTCCTACGGATACAAAATGGACTGTATTTTATTTATGAGCTAATGTTCCCTCTAATACAATAAAGCTTTACTTTATCTAAATTAAACTTTATTGGTTTAGGTAATGGTTTACTGGGGAAAAAACTGGAAAAAAACTTTTATAAGTAAGGACAAACTAAAAATACTAACTAATATGGAGCTAATATAAGAACCAACAAACAAAAACAACTTTTATCACCACACTTTGTGGAATTTATTGTGATAATAATAAAAGTAACTTAAAAATCTACTTTTGTTACCAAATATGTTCACAGAGAGCCAAGCACTGCTCTGAAAATAGATGACCCGTTATCAGATGGCCTACTTCAGTACATGAGTTAAAAACACTGCAACTTTAGGATTAATGTCACACCAACTGAATTCAATTACGTTTTTAAAGTGGGCATTTACCGAACCAGTGGCATTTAAATGCTCCAAACAGGTAAACTAACAATTCCAGCAGGACATCAGTCAGAAGATAGAAGCCATATTGGATTCTGAGGCCAGGGTTGGCTTATGAACTTCTGATTTTTTACACAGCTTTAGGTAAGCTGTTTATGTTTTCAAACTAAAAAATAAATAAGTACAAGTGGACACCAGCAGAAATAATGTCAAAAGTTAAATAAATGTATAGAATTACCAAAATGTAGCAGTACTAACTTACTTTTTTTTAATGAGCTGTGACTATACTTTTCTTATTTTATTACCGTAATCCATTATTTTATTGTAATTTAAATATATGTATATGTTTTCATTTACTTTCAATTTACTATTTTGCTTTCTAGGGATTGCAAACGTCCGCCACATTTAATTTGTTGAAATTCCTTTTATAATATCCTGCACTTGAACAAATCTGTTGATGGTTTTGAAGGCAACAAATACACAGTTTCTCACAATTCAAAGAGGAAATATTTATGATTTCAAAATCGACCAAAACATTTCCTGATCATACTTTTTCCTCTGATCAACTCTTAGTAAGGTTCTAGAATTTTTATATACAGTAAATATAAACATGCATTTGCTGTGGTTGTACTTATTTAGAAAAGTTTTGAGCACTTCGGCTCTGATTACGTTCAGCCTTGTAATCAAGTGATGTCAGTTCAGGGGCCACGGTCAAAGTGACACGCTGAAAGCTGAAAATGCTCTTGACTTTGTCCTGAGAATTTGATTTTTGTGGTAATTATGTGTGAAACTGCTAATTGTCTGGGCTAAATGGTGGAGCCAAAATGGGGCTCTATGCTCTTTTAGTTGTTACAACTGTTAATTGTGGAAGACACAGACGGCACAATTTCCTAGACTCGTCTGTCGCGCATTATATTTCACTCAAACAGGATAAAATTTAACAGAGCTTTGCGAGGAGCAAAATTGCTTCAAGATTGTTGTGTGACAGTGGAAAACGCAATTCATTTGCACTCTTCTGTTACAGAACAAAAAGCATCTTGATTTTCACTCCATCAAAGTGACAAACTTTCAATATTTCAGCCAGTTTACTCAACTTCAAGGACTTAAGAAGGGCAGGAGGGAATATTGGACTGCATAATGGCCAATTCATTCTCTGAAATTGACGGGAGAAAGGAAAACAGAAAATTATATTTTTCAATGAATATTGAAATAAACCACGCTATTATGATCACTTTAAAAAAAAAAGAGAGAGAGAGAGAGATGTATCCAGAGAGGCATCCTTCCATGCAGATCAGGACACCAAATACGCTGGAAAATAATATGCACGACTGAGATTATTGTGTAAAGATTCTGCAACATGCAATCAAAGTGGGCCCTATTTTCCCCTTCATCAGCTGTCCGGCGTAAGCGCTGGCAGCAAGAGGAATCCAATTTAAATTCCACTCTACAGGGAGATGGTATTGTTTCATTTTATGTGTGCTTTGACATTTCTGGCTGCTAATATGGAGTAAAATCGAGAAGTATTTACATAAATATGGCATTAAACTGTATTAGAAATTAAGAGTGACACATTTTCTGTGGCGACTGTGGAATGAGGGAAATGATTGAGTTTCTGTGTCGAAAGGTTGAGAAGACAACACATGCTGGGTGAAGACGCAGGGAGAGTGTTAGCCTGTTGCTGCCCGCAAAAAAGTCCACCGTAGCTCAAGTTAGCAACGACACGAAAAAGCCAGGAGCTCGTAGGAAACAAACGTGTTTTATAAATCTACGTTCATTTCTATGCATGGAGAGAAGTCGATTTTAATCACGTTTAAACAGATGTAGAAATCCTGAAGCCATTCTAAATCTACTTTGACTCCAACGTTGGTGATCTTGGAAGCAGGCATTGTGTTTTAAGGCAAACGTTTTACTTCACACAAACCATGTCCTGACTTCTGCTCCCAATATGTGTCCTAGCCTAGAAACCAATACTCAAGATTGCTGTTTTTATATCATAGCTCCTAAAGAAAAATTTGAATTGCCCAAAATCTGTATCAGCAGGTCAAATCCTAAATAATGAACATTGCTAATTTAATCATTCTAGCTTGTAGACTACACAGCCAAAATAAAATGCTAAATGTTTAGGTAAAATGGTTCTGGATCAAAAAACATACATTATCTTGAAATTTTAATGTAAAGACCAGGCTGGAATCAACAAAACCTACATCTGTGGAACTTTACATAAGAAAACTAAGACAGGAATACTTTTACAACCACAAAGGTACTATAGTCGATCTTGCAATTAGATGCAACTAAAAGACAAAACAACATACAGTAATCGGAAGTGTAACTCGAAGCCCAAAGCAGCAACTAATACGATAACAAGCAGATAGAAAAAAAAAAAACAATGCTTAAAATATTTCCAGGTTCCCTGCCAAGGAACTCTGCAATAAAAGTCCGAAGCTATGAGTAGTGCAAAAAGCTACTCAAACATACTTTGTGCTTAGTGCTTCATTTCTCATAAGTATGCTCTCTCCCAATGATCAATGTCTTCATGCAAATCAAGACTTCTTGCTTAGACCTACAGTGGAAAGAGATTTACCAAAATAAATCTGCATTAAAGGGTCATACATATTTCATGGATGTAAAGTGCAGTAAAAGCAAACCGTTTTGGACGCTGGGGCTCCACAAATATCACAACAAAGCTGAAAATAGGAAGAAAATGAGTCACGGCATTACGTCATCCGGCTCGGGCTTTGGGAAAACAGCAGCAGATTGGGAACTGTCTGTCAATAATGAGGCTAAAAGATGAAGAAATGTAAAGAGATATTAACAATCATTACAGTCATATGAGAGGTGTGTAGTAGCAGCAGGCCAACATGGATTTGGTTTCAGGTTACCTTCCCAAGTCACAGAGCTCTTAGGCTCACTCCTCACTGTTTGGTTCCTCTAATGCTGCAGGCAGAGTCCCTCAGCACTGTACTGACACAGTCCCCTAAGTACTGAACTGCCTCACGACCAGTTACAATAAAAACATTCCTCACAAAGAGTTAATCTGTCGTAAGGACACACACACGCACACACTCCCATATCTCTGTCATCACTGCTCAACCACAGATCCACAATTCAACGGCTGCCTTATATTGAGCCGACTTTAATGAGTTCAGCGTAATAAACTTTTTTTTTTTGCCTTTTTCATTACACAAACCATATTCTACAATGCGAAATGTCTGAATAAATTACAAAAGAAAAAAAAAAGTTAGACGGCAGAGAATATTTCAACCTTCCCTTGTCAGAAACCCTTACTGTGCAGTCGCTCAAATTTACAATAACCATTAAATTAAGTAAAAGGGTTAAAATGCTAGGAGGCAATATTGATAATTCCATTGAAAACTCAGGGGGAGTTTGTCAATATTAATTTTCCTGAACCCAAAGGAGCATCCTGACTGGTGTGTCATTTATTCACGAGGCCTGAATCCCGTTCTATGGAGCTAAATCGACCCCTTTTTTTAGGACCAGACACCCTCCACCCCCTTTGCGAGCAAAAAGCTATAGCTGCAATCTCTGACCTTTCTGGACCAGTTCAACCAGAGGGAACAAACAAAACACTGAAACGCTGAAATGCTGAATGGTTTTATTAAAGCTCGATTTGGCCAAACATTAAAGAAAAGTCTCTGACCTTTTTTCTTCAAGAAGGCCTTTCTGGTGGCCAGGGGGCTCTCGCGTACCTTCGGGTTCTGCAGAAATTTTACGGCAGTTGCAACCTGGAATGAGACAAATCGGATTTATTTCCTCGTAATCACGTAATGTGAGTAACCCTAAAGGAAACTGATGCTGTTAACACTCTAAACAAGAGTCTAGACCTTCCTTAAGAAAAAGGTTCATTATAAATCCACCGCAGCTAAAAAGAAGGGGGGGAAAAAATAAATGGATTCCATCTGATAGTTGCATTTACACCCCTCCTCCTTCTCCCCTCGCAGTCAGTAGTGAGGAAAAAGACCACCTGACCACTTTCCTGCTAAATGTGGAGAATGACCAAATCAGCAGTTATAAAATTAGCCCATCAGGAGTGCCGGACAAATGGAGTATGGAGCTTAATTTGCTATTACCCTCTTAAAGACAAACTTCCATTCTTAAGTGCGCAGTGGAAGAAAATCTATACTTAATGCAGAGGTGATCATTTGTATCTAATAACTTGAGAATCCGAGGCAGAAAACTTCTGTAATTCTTCCAGTTAAAAACCTGCCGTGATCAAATCACCCCGCCTGACTGTTGTAATGACTTGAAACGTTAATGCACCAGAACGTTAAATAGCATCAGAACATCAGTAGTTTTAAGTGCACCACGTTCATCGATTCTATTATGTTTTCCTTCGAGATGCACCTTAATTTTCCACCCAGTATGCATTTCCAAGAATTGGAGGCAGGAGGTAGTGCTGGTGGAGGGGGGGGAGGAGGTATCTTCCTCAAATGGTATTAAAACATAAATTTGAAGTGGGCGCCGTGAAGTGGCGCCTCCTAAAATGGATAAATATGTAGGGAACACAGAGAACGGAGAAACACACTGGAGGGGAGGTTTCGATGACTTATTATCGCACCTGTGGTCCCCATGATTCAATTGTAAAAGTCATCCCTCTAATAGCTTGAAAGGTTTTGATTACTCTTCTTTTCTCTTAGTGTTGAAAGATACAAAGTGATTGAGCGCCCTGCCAGTGGTAATTCATTTTGGGTAATGCATTGCATATACTATGAACCCGTTTCAATCCAAAAGAATCGTAGTTTAAAGTTGTTTGAGGGGCGGAAGTGGCAGGGAAGCTGTTTAAAAAGTTGAGGTTCTGTCACCAAGGTGCAATGATCGACTTCTCTGAAAACCTGGCTGGCCCTCTCTACACTACAGGAAGAGACATCAAGGAAGCGAAGCAATTTTACTGATGTGATCATTGCTCAAATTATTTCCACACAAATCTACTAGTTGGGAGAGATGATGGTGTTCAAAAGGTTTCACAATATCTATGCAATTCCCAGGATGTGGAAATGGCTGCATCTTTATTAAAACTAGGCACCCTCAACTTTTATAGTGAGGATGGCATTTTCATTATGAACACGCAACCTTTGCTTTGGGCCAAAAGATACACTGAAAACACTGAGAATTTTCATTTGATACCGTGTTTGATACCGTGTCATTGTTCATGAACAGGACCTTGCAAAGGTCCTGTTCATGTTAACTTTTGAAGTTTTTATGTCAAAATCACAAACTTCAACGTATTTCGTTTTCTGTGATATTTTTTAACAGATTGTAGCTTTGAGTAGAAGAAAATGAGAAGGGAAACATGTTTTTATATATATATATATATATATATATATATATATATATATATATATATATATATATATATATATATATATATATATTTTACAAATAAAAACCAGAAAACTAAAGAAAATATTTGTAGTGTGAAAATTCATAAACACAAGTCTATCTGTGATTGTCTCTAAGCAGTTTTACACTTGTAAAACTTTTGCTCATTCTTCGTCCCAAAACAGCTCTAGTTCCCTCAGACTGAATTTGGAGCATCAATGAAGAGCATTTTTTTAATTATTTGACTGGTTCACTCTGAGTGATGAATAATGAATAAGCTTTGATCTAAAACACCCAACCGAAGCGCTTGGTTGTATGTTTAGAGTCGCTGTCTGCGGTAAGGTGAATCTCTGGCTCAGTCAAGTGTTTTGCAGCTGTAAAAGCTTTTTTTTTTTTTTTTTTTTGGTACTGTTCTCCATGTAGCTTTCCCCATCTTTCCAGGTACGACTTGCTTCCCAGTCGGCATCATCTTCTCAGCATGATGCCGTTACCACCATGTTTCATAGAGTGTGTTCAGAGCCCTTTGCAAACATAAATGATGCCTCTCTGATTAATAATGTCCAGTTTGTCAATTTAGTGTGTTTGCACTTGCGACATAGTCTCTCCATTTCTGGATGAATTTGATTCAATAATTGCTAAACATTTGGCATATTGTTTCAGAAGCTAACCCTGCCATAAACTTCTTCAGAACTTTCTGTCTGCTGTGGTCCTTGGTCTTCATGGTGCCGTTTGTTCTCTAATGTTCTCCAACAAACTTTAGCGGCCTTCACTGTACAGCTGGATTTACACTCAGTTTGAATTAAACATAAGTTGACTCTGTTTATTAACTAGGTGCGTTTTGAAGGCAATTAGGTTCAATGGGTTTTATTTACAGGTATCAGTTTAAAGTGGGATGAAAATTTATGCACACCCAATCATCTGGATTTGGATTAAGCAATCATGTTGAAATCTGTGTATCACTTTCTTTCCACTTTAAAGCTCTGCACTATTTCACTTTGGCTCATGAGTTCATAATCGTGGCAAAACGTGAAAACGGTTCAAGAGCATAAATACCATTTCAAGGCACTGCAGGTGATAACTTAGAAAAAAGAAGACAATGAATCTAATATTCTATTTTTTCAGTCCAGGAAACTACAAAGCGGTGCAGACTCTATAAGAGGTAATGACCTATTAGAGAAAAGAATACGCTGAATGAGCAGTCCTTGTTTACACTGCCCTAAAGTTTCAGTTGTCCAATTATTGACAAGAAAATTGTATCAATGTTAACAGGCATAAGTATGATACCTCAGAAAGGACCACGGCTTGCTCAGCGGCAGACTAATGAGGCAAATGTCCATTTGGTTAAAACCGTAGTGGTGGATCTTCTGGGAGAGGAAAAGTGCACTTCTTAGCAGATGACATAGAGGCTTTGCACAAGTTCCATCCAGACATCTCAATCAATTATAACCACATTGCACTGATTTCACTCTTGTTATTGACTCATGGATCACCCCAGTTATAGTGTTGGGTAGCACACCACTGGGCTTTTAGGGTGCGCATGATGGATAACAGTACAAGATGCATTTGCGATGCCGGTATCAATAAGAACAATTTTTATTAATTTTCTCTTTTTTTGGGGCGGGGGGAGGAGCAACTAGTAAATTTTAATCTTAAAGAAAAACTGGGAAACTTTGTAAAGCTTTGACTACGAATGCACCAAAGTGCTCCATGTAAAGTGCAATAATCTTTGCAAACCAGATAACCAATAAAGTGTCAGGTAAAGCTGAAAAAGAGGTGAAAACTCAATCACAGGAAGAGATAACATTAACCAATACACTTAAAGAGAGTGAACTTGATGAACAGACAAGATTACAGAAATGTTATTGAGTTTGAATTGGACCAGACTTTGCACTGCACTCGTGTGAAAATTACAACGGTGATGCCTCGAACTGTGAGAAATGAGGCTGGAATCCAATTAAGTTCGAACCACAGGGATGGACGCCTGAGGGAATCCGTGTAACCAGTTGTATATTTTTGCTCTAACTAGTAATGGCACTTAACTATAACGTACCGCAAGACCTATGGATGTTATACAGATGTGCATTATGGGGAGTAGGTAGGTTACCTGAACACTTGAAGTATCTGATCGACTCCAGAAAAGCCTTAAATTATCCTTCATGTGTTGAATCTGACTTGTCCAAGTGTTTCAAGTTTATTGGTTTTTAGTAATATAGAGGTTTTCAGGTGAAGAATTCAGTTCAAATCAAAAAGCAGCTCATTAAGTCCACTCATTTGAAACCACGATATAGTAAAAAAAAAAAAAAAAGGTGTCGTCTATATTTACATGGGTTTATCCATGATTCTGGTGGCTTGAGTAAAACTATCATGGTTTCACTATAACTCAGCACCACCATTGTTGTTATTTTTTTTTACATGCAAAAGTCCAGAGCCTGTGTGTTTTTAGTAGGCCTGCATGACGCCTCAGTAACATTCGCAAACAACAGCGATGGACAAAAAAGACGCTTCTCTTGGTCCACGTTTGAAGCATTCATTTTTGCTTCAAACGTTCTGATGGGACACCGGAAAAGACTGTTGCTGTTTCCAAGTTGTGAAGACTGGAGATAGCCTCTTACCAAAGTTATTCAAGCCTAAAATAGCATTTCAGTGCCAAGCGGGTTGCAGCAAGCAAAAACGTCCCCAATCCCAATGTCAGCGTCCACAGTTCACATTTGTAAAGAAGTATTTTTTCAAAGACATGAATGATCATTAGTTCCTGAAACACATGAAAGCTGAGGTGGTATAATAGGACTTTGCACTAATGTGATGGTTAAATAACCTAAATAACAGATTGAAAACAATAAACATCTTTGTTGTTAAGCTCATCTATTTATTCAATAATAAATGATGCATCAAAACAGCTACGCAAATTTTTCATCCTAAATCCAGAATAAGATCATAGATTAATAAAACAATTTTCATTTCATTTTCATCTGTCACCATCTTTTAATTTTTTTCTTTTCTATTTTTATTTTTTATTTTTACAAAAACCAATCCCTCAGTGTACAGGACAACTCCTTACGGTCCGTTTTGCAGAGACATTAAGGACACTGTAGGACAATAAGTTGGGTCTTAGTACAGTCGAGGGCTAAAAGAAAATCATTAGCAAGTATAGGATTCAGTCTCAGTGTGAATCAATTCATTCCAAATTGCCCTGGCCTGTGCATTTGTGAAGTGCCCCTGATATAATAACAGACTGGTAGACATGATCAAAAATCATGTTAGGATGGTCTCAAATTTCTCCGCTTCGAACACATGTTTGGAGGACCAAAAGCGAGAGAATGCAAGACGGCAAAAAAAATTAAAAAAAATGAAGCTTTATATTAATTTGGTGCTTTCATGGGTGATTTGCTATTAGGGCTGCAGCCTTAAATGACTTAACCCAATACTGTTCTGATATCAGAGCCCTGCGAGAAAGGAATTAAGTTTTAATGCAATTATTGTATTTCCTTTGGTCGCCTGACTGCTTGATGTGGCCAACGGTGCTTTTTAATCTTTTTAAAAGAGCAGGTTTAAACGGCCTTCTAATTGTGACACCTTCCCTGCTTTAATGTTGACCTTTAGCAGGAAAAGGCAAGGCCTCATGGGAGCGGCTATGGGGAATTATTGACCCTGGGAGACATCAGGAAGTGAGATGCTGACCCAACCATTTAGGTAACAGTTGGTCCGACACTGGTGCTTTAAAGGCCCGGTAAGAGATGAACCCCCAAAAAAGGATGAAGCTTCATTATTTATCTGATTTTCTGATTAGATTAATTTATAATCCAAGAAATCTTCACGCTATAAAACAAATACAAAGCGGCTTAGTTTTCCAAGTGTTATGCTAACTAAAATATAGTTAATCATTACTGAATGAACCCAGGGTTTGAAATTTAAAGGTTAGACTCAACGTTTCAGTAGATGAAAAAAAGGGTCATGGAAAACATCATTGACATTTGCTAGGCAAAGGTTTAAAAATAACAACATACAGCAGTGTATCAGTGACAGAGCCACGGGCAGGGCTGCAAACATGACATCAAAGGCACATTATGCAATTTGTAAAGGAGGTGGGGGTTTGTTGGACGGAAATCAAGTTGTTGTTTTTTTTTTTCGTTTTGTTTTTTTTTAAAAAGGCCACTACGTTTCCAGACCAAACTTTCCATTCAGAAGCACTTCACCGTCAAACATGGAAACGTTGAATGAGGTTTGAGGGCGTGAAACGCAGAAGGCCGAGCAACTTATCCGACGAGGACGCTGTCGAGCTGCGCAAAGAACAGATGAGACCAGAGATCAGACCACGTTTTGTTCTTCAGAAATTTTCCGCAACGATCAGACGCATTTTATGATTCAGTTCAACGAGTACATCAGATTGTGCGATCGATTGCCTCATTTTTTATATAATCATTAGTCAGAAAAGGGTTTACCTGATTTTTTTGTGTGTGTGAAGTACGAGGGGGTTAAGAACAACACAAAGCAACAAAGTGTTGTCTTCTCTTTTAAGCCTGAGCAAAACTAACAGATATAAAGTCAGCTCTGACTTCTTTTTTTTTTTTTTTTTGTGCAACTGTCAGTGTCACTGACGGGGGTTGCCTTTAGTAAACTAGAGAGATAGATGACAGTTTAGATAAAGACATCCCCCTCAATGGTGGCCTGAAAGCCCAAAGAACCGTTCTTTCTGCAGAGGAGCAACACCTCCTTTTTTTCCATTTTTAACTCGCATGTTCCTTTTAATTCAGGTAAAAGGCCCAAACGGTGAGTCTGGAGCTGCTCTGAGAGATGAGGGTCATCAGAGATTAACCCGTGGCACTTTAGCGGCGGGGGGAGACGGGGAGGAGGACTCGCAGTCGAGCACAACAAACTACTTAGCTACCACAAAACATTCCTGCCCCTTCTCAGCTGCAATCCAGTAATGGATACTTCCTCAGCTCCTCAATTGGTCAAAATGTTTTCATACAATAATTTAATTCAGAAACACATTTACAAAGCAGGAGTAATCAATTTTAATTAGTTGATTTTTTTTTTTCCATTCGCATAAAATTTAATGTACTGCCATCGATCTCCTTTGTTCTTTAATGCAGTGCCTCTTTCCTGTAATTTGAAGCTTTTCTTTTTCTTTTTTTTCTCCTCCTTTTGCAGTTAGCGATGACATTCTGTGACAAGCAGCGCCACATGCTTTTTAGTACCAGAGAGTAAGCAGATTAAAGTAAGAAAAATCAAAAAAAAGAAAGACAGCTCAGTTTGATACTAAAAAACTCTAAGGGTGAGCTCATAACGTGGTTCAAAAATGCATCAGAGAAAAACAAAAGGTTTGGTTGAGAAATGAGACATCGACATATCGGAAAATGCTTAAAAAACGGTAAAATGCGAGGGCCTTCATATAAAATCAATCATCAGCGATCATGGCTACTGATTTTGCAACAGAAATGTCTTATCTCACAGAACAAAAGCTGCACTGACGCTATGTTGATGATATCATTGTACGTGCCATTCAGCTATGACCTCAAAAGTTTCCAATGCAAATCTGCATGAACGGAAGGTGCAACAAATGGTTATTAATTGACTAATGCATTTATTAGTAAAGCTTTCTTTGTTTTGTATTTTTTTACTCAGAAAAAGTCAAATTGTGTAACAGGCATGTCACAATGTTAGCAGATTACTATAATTTAATTCAAACTGTGAAATTTATATTTAGATCCAATAAGCACAAAGTACATATATTTAGAGGATGAAAAGGGCAAATTAAAAGTGAACCTAACCAAAATATTTTAAACTTCAGCTACACAGAAATGTATGTCAATAAATTAGAATATAGCCAGTAAGATGAGAAATTTGATTAAATTTCGTAAAATGAAAGCCATACTTTAGATTAACAAAGGACACATTTATGTATTTCAGGGCTGCATTTATATTAATTTTGATGGTTATGGCTTTAAGTGAATGAAAACCCAAAATTCAGTTTTCATTAAATTAAACATTACATAAAAACAATAGAAAAAGACTACTTTCAAACACAGAAATATTATGTTGTTTAATCATTGGAAAGACTGCTGACTTGACAGGTGTCAAACAGTCATAGCTACCCTCCACACCAGTCCATTTCCCCACTAGCTTGGCTCAGTTCAACTTGAGCCTACTTCATTCAGGTTTTGCAGTTTTCCAGTAAGAACTTGGTATTAACTCAGGTTTTTAGTATTTACTCAACTGCGGCATATAATCGAACCAAGTCAATCTGAAAATGCGACTTTGGAAGACTTCTGGTCACTGATTGGCTACGGTGTGGAGTCACTGGTTGAGTCACGAGAAAGACTCCTTTAAAAACTCATAATAGTGTCTGAGCATTTTCTGATCCTTTAAGGAACAAAAATGCAACACTGAAATCAACACCGTGGCCCAATAAAGTGCAAACATTTTTTGTTCTTGGTGGCTGATGAGAAAATATAGTGGGAGCCTGACGGTGGTTTGCCACATACAAATCACGTCTCATTATTTTTCAAGCTGCCTTGCTATGACAAACCCACCCACATTTAGGTTGGTGCTCCATTGTAAAGAAAAACACCACAAATTGTGTCGAGTCAAATAGTGCTGAGTTGAGTTGGACGGAAAAGCGTCAAAGAGGAGGAAGCCACAAAAAGTCCTTGCTAAAAACGTTGAATCTCCACAAAGACTTACATATAAAAGAATGTTAATGGAAAGTTGAGGGGAAAGGAAACGAGTGGTAGAAAAAGTTACAGTGTTAACCTCTGCCTTGGACTGTAAAGGAAAGCCAATTCTAGAGTTTGAGGGGGAGATTCACACCGTTTACAAGCACCACCACACACAGATTTAAAAAATACAACTATTGTATTACTGGTGTTACTAAGACTAAGCCAGAGACGGTGTTGGAAGGGTCTTACCTGGGCTAAGGAGAAAAAAGGGCTGGATTTGGTTAAGTGGTATAAAGACTGCTTTTTAGATGGAGGCAATTTTACATTTCATTTGGAAAGACTCTGGAGGAGGGGCTGCAGTGATGGCGAAGAAGGAAGAAGAGGAGGAGGAGGAAGGCAGAGGAGGGAGGCAGAATGGGGAGGAAGACTCAAAGCTGCTTGAAATCAAGTAAAAAGTTTCTATTTTACTCATTTTATTTCAGCATCTTTTTGCTGGTCCTGGGTAGTTTTTCAGAGAAACTGAAAAAATGTCTAAAATGTATTACTGTGTGTGCAATATTCCTTTATGAATTTAAATAAATGATATTTTTGATGATGTTTTAACTTACAGCTGTACACAAAAGTTTCTCAACACAAAAACAAGGCAACAACCTCAGTGCCCCTAATCTCCAAAACCATCATGTGTTCATTGTTGTTCATCTCTGCAACCGGAGAAAGAAGGCAGCAACTGCACGACCAGGATAATAACATCAAGAAACACAAACTGCTTTCTTAAAACCTCCGCCGCTCCGTGCGTCTTCCCTCATATCATCGAGGCCCGTCGGCCTTTCACATCCTATTAGCTGATTGAGGCAAAATGCAAGCGGCACCAGCAGGAAAACAATGCGGAGCCTGTGTCCGAGCGACACACCACAGAAGTTGTGTTGTGGTGTCAGGAGGAAGAGCTGCCTCTGTCACGGGCAACTTACAGTGACAAGCCTATCCTCCTCCAGTGATCCAAACCGCTCCACTCACTGTGGAGCCACAGAGAGAGAGACACACACACACACACACCCTTTAGTACGGAACAGAGCGAGCCAAGTTTGAACTAAAACACCTTGATAGGAAAATGAAGGAATGAAATGAGGGGAAGATGCAATCTGCTGGCACACGTTTCCAGTTATGGCAGCAGACTTTTAAAAAGAAAAAAAAAAGCCAGAGTCAAACGCGCCATCTTATTGATCAAATTGTTGCGTCTTAGACGTTTAGTATTGAACCGTCCTCGCAAAGACAGCTCAACAGATTGTGACATTCTACTGACATTGTAATCACGTGTCAACTCTTCTCCAGTCACCAAGTTGAATACACTAATCATGTGTCTTGGATCAGCAATTTCATGGTCTTCAAAGGCGACTAGGAATTGGTGGCATGACCCTTTACACAGGGTGAGACCCCTCTTTCCTCGGAAAGCCGGAGAGACGGGATGGATGGGCCGTATTAAGAGAGACGCATCTAATCCAGGGCTGAGCCAGAGAAGATAAACATCGCCATCTACTGGGGAAGGGCAGAATGGAGTGGAGCCAAGCAGAAAGGGGGGGGAGGAAAAGCGCTGGCAGTTTACCCTTGCGGCCTGTCTTTCACTGAGACCTGTCAGAAACATTTAGACACACTTGCCAAGACAATGGGCCACACATCTACAGTGGCAGACAAGTCGGGATGAAATCACCCTCAAATGAGGGACGAAACTTAAGGGCCTTCATCTTTGTAATTTTTTTTTTGAAAAGGAGAATATACAAAGCCTGAAAGAGCTCACACTGGGTGACAAAGAAAAATGCAAGCTAGATCTCATTTTCTGGAGGTGTCCAACCACCAGCAACAGTGAGAGAATGGGATAAGAACACAAACAGCAGAGTGCTGACAGCAGGAAGAGAAAGCAGGGTCTGAGAAGTAGCATTTGCCTTTCATCTCATTAAGCCCAATCAGGAAGAAAGAAAAGACAGCTCGTCAGTTCCACTAAGAATTCATTATTTCAACCTTCCTTAACCTGTTCGGTTGCACATAGAAGGATGTGGTGGTTGGAAAATGACAAAAGCATATTTATTTGCCCCACCTGAACATTGTTCGCCTTTTCTGAGAAGTTCAAACACAAATTTCAGGTTTCGCAACGCAATTCCCAGATGCAGATTGGTACAATCTTGAGAACAGCAGACATTTTTATTCTTTTACACATGAGATGCCTTTGATGATCAGCGCTGTTGACCTTTTCACTGACTTTCAGAACTGTTTACAGAAATAGACAGAGAAATTAGCCCATTTTCAGCCACCATGACACAGAAATAATAGTCCACTTACTTGTGGAATTCTGACTCAGAGAAAACTTAGTCATTTCCAGGATTAGTGAGGAGTTTAATAAGCCATCTTATATGAAATTGTATTTTCTACTGAGTAACCCAATTTTTTCCATTCAGGCTGCTAGAGAGCAAGCGAGAGCAAGACTGTGAAATAAAACAGGAAGGCTGAACAGAGAGCAGAAAAGTTGCTCTGTTTAATCCTTTAGAAGTTTTCATCATCAGCTTCATAGAACATATTGGATTTGGAAATGTTAGGAGTCTTTTGGAAAAGTGAAGATTCATATTTTCAGTCATGTAAACACTCTGCAGTCTCCAGAACCATAGCCACACTAACTGGAACTCTGTAAACGTTCTGCCTTTATTTTAAAATATTAGTAAAAAAATATATATATAATTGTTTTACAATGACTGCACTCTCACAGATGCAGCATGAAGCTCCCAGTAGTGATAACTAAAAACACCTCATGCCAGGAAGACCAGTTAATGGTGTTCTTATATTAAAAACTCAGAATTGGCTTATTGTCAAAAAAACCGGAGGTCTGAAACTGGCCTAAAATTTATTTATTTTTGTATGATACTTCTGCTTTATCATGGTGAAAATCATGGCTTGTTAAACGGCAAAGCTCAAACAGGATGATCCTGAACTGAAAGAAAAACGAAAGTTACATGTGACTAATGCATCTTTTGTTGTAATTTGCGTCAAACTTTGGCGTCAACACCCATGGACAATCAAGACACGCACACGTGGCAGCAGCAGAAGAAGACAAACTTTTACCAGCCTCCTCCAAAAGAATGAGAAGAGGAGACCCATAGTGAACTACTACAATGTCACATGGGGTGGCGTGTTACAGCAGAGGGGCTGAGTTGGCAAGCAGCTCAGCAGCAGACGCACACCTGTTCTGACATTTTCTGTCGACCTTGACACAGAAAACACATGACAATGCCACTCTCTGCATTTCAAAAGTACAGGCTGTTTCTTTTTTCTTTTTTTTTCAAAGTCCCTTTGCTTCCCTTATTTCATCCCGAGGACACCCAAATCCACTTTCCATGTACTTTGAGAGTCATGACGTAGCAAAAGAGCAGCAAGGAAAGGCAGACAGGAGGACAGTTATGTAAAAAACATAAACCCTTATATGGAAAGACATTCTGTTTATAGGAGACATACAAGTACTGGATACCGGAGGACTCCTAACAACTGTCTGTGTCGGCTGACTTTTTACAAAGGACCTCAAGCCAATAATACCTCACTTTAAATCCCAATGTACACAGTAAACACTACTTGGGGAGCAAAAATAAAAGAGTGGCTCATCCTCTACTCTATATTCTGTGGTTACTGTGTGCTCACCCTTCCTTTTGAAGTTTATGACTGAGCTACACTGCACCCATCCATCTACTGTTTTAATCAAAGAGAAAGCAAAGTAGTGCTGCCAGGAGAGCTGCATACAGGAAAACAAATGCAATCTTCCTGTTAATCACTGCATTAACAAGAAGTCGACAGAGTTGATGCACAAGCCGGGGAAGGCAGCCAGTCCAGGTGTTGGATAATTGTCAGTAAAGCCAGTGCCAACCTCTGCTTCGCTAGTTCCTCACACTTTTGCCGTGCCATAATGACAGTGTTTAGAAGGTGTTCATTTTGCTGGCAAGTGCGGGGGAACGTGGAGAAAAGCAAGAAGTCTTGGCCATGACGTCTGCAGGACGACTACGGAGAATTGTCACATTCACACAGTTATTGTCAACACAAAATGACGCTGGTTCAGTAAGAAAAACACGGATGAGTCAGTATGAAATGTTGAGTCAATGCATGGCATAATTATTGCATCGTTTCATATGGAAGCACAAGAGCAACAACGCTGCTAAGCTGACGTAGTTCACGAATTATGGTTATAATAATGTTTTTTTTATTGTTCATTTTATTTTGATGCAAAACATTAGATGAAAATCTAAAACTAACACCTGCTAAGCGTTCATTGCACATGGTATGATATTGTGCACATTACAAAAAAAAAATATATATATATATATATATATTTTTTTTTAACTCAAAATGACTCATATTCCTGGCAGGTTTAGAGTTAAAAGTATCTTCATTCAACTAGCAAGTCTGAATGAAAGGTCAATTCCTTTTTTTTTTTTTTTTTTAACAAATCAAAAATTATTCACACCCTCCCAAACCTTTGATATTACAGTCAGTCAGACAAAATTTGGATGGTAAAATAAAAAAAAAAAGTATGTATCTAAAAAATTCTGGGCATAATTGAGTGCAAGATATGTCGTTGAACGGAAATTCCAGGTGTAGTTTTATAATAAGACCAATAGGTGGCGCTCCTTTAGATTCCAAGCCATAGTTGACTGTATTTTTTATTTTTGTTTTTGCAAGTGGAAATATTTACACACACTCCAACTGGTCTTTGTTGTAAGTGAGGCGAAAATGCAACTCTGTTCTTTCAGCCAGATGGTTTGCAGTGCGCAGCAACAGGTGGAGAAGGGTCAGAAAACAGTGATCGCACTGGCACTTTCTCATGCACTTTATTAAAATTACTTTAAACCACCGCTTACAGCTTCAAAAAAAAGCCTCGTCTAAGTTGACAACTTCAACCAGCTCCTCGTTATGAGAATTAGATCATTTTAAGACGAGCCACGCTGCTAATACACTTCCTGACCGCACTTCTTAGACTAGAATAATCAGAATTCAATAAGTTACGGAAGTGCTCTTTTGTTTTTAGTAGGTTTAAAAAAGATTTATCTCAGTTTGTGCACCACATCCTTTTCATTTCGGCTAAGACACTTTCACGCCATCTCCTTTTTCTCAAGATTCCCCAGATAAAGCCCCAATCTCAGGGTGCCACACACAGAGAAACGCTGAAAACCTATTAGCATTTTGCTTTCATTATTTTTAATCAAACCCAGGAAACTGACACATATTAATTAATATCCATTACCAGTTTTTTTTTTTTTTTTTTTTTTTCCCTGTCCCTCTCCCGGAGAAGACGTTCAAGGGAAAAGAAGCAATTAACTTTACAAAATAATCAAAAAAATAGTTACAGAAATCTGATAAATGTCATGTGAGGTCCCGTCTGAATGTACGAAGTGTAATACATTCTTGCTGTCATATTCCATTAAACTGCTATTACAGTCTTGATAGAACTATTAGTCACTACATTATTAATAACATTAATGTATTTACATTTTTGGTGTACAAGCCTGCTTTCATGCAATAATTTATGAAGGCAACTTCAGATATGTTAGAACATTCTCCATCTGAGCTCTTTTGTGCTGGTTATTGATTGTGAAAACAGTCAAAACCCAAAATCTAAAACCCCACCGCCCCGCTCCCATAGCCTTTAATGTATTGGACTGGGCTGTTTACATTAAAGGGACTGGGATAAAGTGCATTTACATCCGAAGGCAGAAGTTCATAATTTACATTTCCAACATTTATTAGAGGTGACAAACGAGCGTTTGGTCCACTCGTGCTTTTCCACAATGCAGCACTCATTCAATCCATATAAATTACAGCCAGGCTAGAGAGTGCAAGAGCAAATTATTTTATTATATGTATGCATGTATGACTCTATTGGGGGTTACTAAGACAAACAGGGAATTACTTGATTAGGCCAACAGTGGTTAACAAAGAAAGAAATATGAGACTAAGTGTTGGGCCAATCAAGTTTTAGCATAAATATTTGGCCCTTAGTCAAAAAACCGACACAAGCGTGGACGTCTTAACCTGCAGTGGAACAGTATTTCACTGTACGACTCTTTCACACAGTATGGATTGCTCTTTTAAGCGTTGCAGCTCCAACTGCTTAGCCTTAGCTGGCAACTAATATTATTCAATTAAAAGAAACTTGCCTAAAAGGCAGAATTATATTACATAATTAGGCAAGGCAGCATTTTCAGAAGTGTAGTTACAAATGCGCTAAGGGGATCCCAGTATTTGAACAAATATCTGGCGCTGTAGGGGAGCTTGCAGACAAATTAACAGCTAATAACTTACTGGGAAGCCAGATAAAAAGAGGAAAAAATGTTCCCCAAAGTGTCAATTACAAATAATTTTTTTTTCTCCCTCTGATTTCTGCACTTGTGAGAGCGAGCGAGATGCTAAGAGGCAATTTGAATAGTGTAGGTTGCTCATTTTATGTTTTTTTTAATTATTATTATTATTATTTTCTTTGTGCAAGCTGAACTGATTCACCAAGAAGCTGGATGGCTTAGAAAGCACCGGTGCACGGCCCCTTTATGACAGCGCGAGGCGACCTGACCGAAGACAGACGGACGCAGAGACAAGAGGAAATGAAGGGGGATTCAATCAAATTCATGTTCATTAAAAATCAGAGGGCATCTCCAAAAAAAAAAAAAAAAAAAATTGAAATATGCTGACAAATCAGAGGGTCTCAGTACCTGGAATTACCATAGTCATTTACTTATTAAAACCAGGATGCTTCCTGTCAATCAAGAGCCATCACATTCCCCCATTTGCGGCGGAAAGCCGCCGTAATTGCTTCTCATACTAATCAACACAACTTGTGTAATTATGCCTTGAAAGTGACATTGGAGGCTGAGAGCGATGTGAGCAGTCTTGACAGCAGAGACATCTCGGATTCGTCGGGAGATTTCCAGCCTCGGTGCGAGGAGACGAGCCGCTCTCAGACCAACTTACTCACTCGAGCAGTTTACAGCCATAAACACAAAGAAAAGACAATAAATCACGCTGGAGTAATTACAAAGCAGAATGGAGAGTATAAAGAAAGCTTAGCTCAATAAGACCACTTTCCCAAGTATATTGAGGCAAAATGGCTACACTGTAATTAAACCGGGGTCGTATTTCTATCATTTCTTAAGTAAACATATTGTGACAGTTCACTAAATTGTGGGAGAATAGGAAATTACAGCTCTGTTACCGAGTCGTTTACATTAATATACTCGCTGTGACAAAAACCCTGCAAATAAAGTCCTAAGTATTCATTAAAGTTTATTGAATTCAGCCTAATCACAGACTTTACATATGTCTCCAAAATGAACTTTGCGTAAAGCTAACTCGAACATTCCTGTGAGCTGAGAGGAGCTTCATCCAAACCATATTCCCAGGCTGCATCTGTCAGCCGACACACCGCGGCCCGGCAACGCAGAGGTCACGGCGAGGTCAAATTACTGCGACAAATCAAGAGCTCTGACTTACGACATGAGACTATCTGCTCCAAATATGTGATTTTTTTTTTTTACGCAACAGCGGGCGAGAACCGTTCCAGTTTCCCTTCTACAATGTGGACCTATTCAATGAATAAAAAAATCTTTTAAAAAAGTCATTCTAGGGGTTTGTGATGCAGAACCAGTCCAGCTGAACACACAAGGCAGAAACCACAAAATGAAAATCTTTTTTTTTTTTTTTAATGGGTTGGACTCATCTGTGCTCATCTTTTTCAAAGAGGTGGGTGGAACCAAAGCAAGAAAAAAGAAAACATCAAAAAGAAGTCAGTTGATAATTCTGGCACAGTATGAGTGGAATGAGCCTAATCATCTCATCTGCAAACAGAAACGAAAATGAAAGATTTATGGCTCATAAAAAAAAAGTTCAAACGACAGGAAAAAAAAAAACCCAAAATCCCTGTCTGTGTCATTCCACACTCATGACCTCCAAACTTTAGCACATGTTGGAGAGAAACTGATAAAATGGCTTTCTGTGGCCAAATATGAGCAAAACAAGTACAGTTACTGACATAGAAAAGAGACGCTTTTACAGGAAAAGCCCGTGTGATTCACCCCAACCCCCTGCGTTCAACTCTTAATGAGTCAAAAAGTGTGACCCGCACTTAAACAAGAAGTCACAGCCAGAAGCTGTAAACTCATTGCCCCCCCTCCTCTTCTCCATGTACCCTCCTCCCCCAACACCACCACCATCATCCAAAGCCCGCAACGTCGGCAGGACCTGGAAGATGTGCTCCGAGCATGCACAATAAATCTGACGTGAAATCATAATCATAAAAGCAATTAGCTGACCCTGCGCCACTCGTCCTTGGACATGACAGTGAGAATTCATACAGAGTCCTCTAAGGAGGCGGCGCGGAGAGGAGGAGAGAAAAAAAAAAAGAGAAAAATAAAAGTGCAACACAGCAACAATAAACCGAAGGGCCCTTCCTGTGTCATTAACCACAGAAACAAACAGAGCATCATGCGCAATAAGTGCTGTGAAATAAGAGAATTGAGCTTTTATGCTTTTCAAAGAGAAAACGTAACCACGACCGCTGCAACAGATGTGTGAGAACTGTGAACCAATAACTTTAGGTCACTTCCGTCGCACCCTCCTTCGTCGGGCCTGACGGTGCATTTAAAATATTGTTGGTAATTAAAAAAAATAAATAAATAAAATAAAAGTTTGTACCTTTTACCTTCCTGCATTTCTTGCAGTGTGAAATGTGTTTACAACCAAAGTAAAGAGAATCAGATCAGAAAACATTCTCTCTCTTTCTCTAGTGGAAGTGCTAAGATTTGTCAAATCTCTAGTCTCACAATCTTGATTGCACACACACACACACACACACACACACACACACACACACTTTCTCACCGCGACTTTCCACTCAGTAATTACAAAAGGGCCGAACGAGTGGCTGCCACCTAGTGACCGTCTTCCCCAATAATCATGAAATATCTCCATTGCTCGCGCCCCCACTCGGACCATAACTCTCCTTTACTGCAGACAGCTCCAATAAAGGATTACAATTACAATTAAAGTAATGAGCAAAGAGGAAAAAAAAGGGGCAAAATCTCTGAGAAGGTTCCCTGGGCTTAACTGAATGGCAGCCCCGGTTTCTTGACAGAATGGAGCTACCGTACCGGACCCATTACCGGCTCTCATTTCGTATTCTGCCCCAATAATTAATTTGAAGCATGTTGAAACCTGCAGTTCTCAAAAATTAAAATGATGGCCTCAAAAGTGATTCATGTGAAATAATTAGACATATGAATTTTCAAACAAGATATTAAGTTCTGGTTACTTCTTGGTTTATGGTGGCTGAAAAGTGAAAAGCTTAATCAGCTTAAAATGTGCAGTAATTTACAGTGGATGGGGGGGGACGTTTGTAGATTTTGTTTTAAAGAGTAAAAAAAGAATATTCAAGACAAAAATATAAAGAATATATTTTCTGTAAATCTCTGTTTAAGCCATATTCTCATCCCATAACTGCTTTTGCAGTATATATATGGGTTTCTCTTGGATAGACTCACACAAAGTAATGCATAATTAACTACACATGGCTTTTAAAATGTTTTTCTAAAAACAAACCTGAAATGTGTGGTGCGCATGCAGCTCTGGAAGAAATTAAAAGACAACTGAAAATGATCAGCTCCTCTGATTTTACTTTTTATAGGTATATGATTGAGTAGAGTGAACATTGTTCTTTTACTCTGTGAGCTGCTGACGACATGTCTGTGATCTCTTCCTTTTTTTTTTTCCCCAGAGTTGTACGTTCAACCACCTTTACTCTGACACCCCAAAGTAAAATCAAGTGCAATCAACCATCACCTAATTAGAAAAGTTTTAATCTTGGTAAATCCAGCTGCTCTGTAAAGCTCTCGTGGGTTTCTGTGCAAACATTAGGGAACAAATGACATCCAGAAGGCTAAGCCACACAGCAAACTGAGTTTTTTAAAGGAGGGGCCGGTTTAAAACAGTATATCAAACTTTAAACGTCTCAATGAGCCCCGTTTGATCCAGATGAAAATGGAAAGATTGGCATGACTGCAAACCTATAAACAGCATCATGCTATGGGGTTGTTTTTCTTCTGCAGGGACAGAGAAGCTGGTCACAGTTGATGGACAGATGTATGGCGTTAAGTGCAAGACAATCCTGCAAGGAATCACGGTCGAGGTTCATCTTTCAGCAGGGCAACAGACAGAGTTACAATGAAATGTTTTAGGTGAGTTTATGTGTTGTTTGTTGAAGTGGCTTAAAAAGCTGATGCTTACAAATGATTCCCATCTAAAATGACTCACTTTGAGCCAGCATGAAAAGAAAATGGGTGAAACTGTCAAAATTTACTGTACACGTGTAAGATGGTGGAGACAAAAAAAAAAGTATGATTTTCCTTCTTGTTTATAGCTTTGTGTTTACCGTGACATAAAACCTATAAGCTACCTTGAAATCTATAAACTGGCAAAAAATGTGAAGAAGTTCAAGGGGAAAGAGAACACGCACGAAGAGCCAAGACCCCAGTTCAACCTTTGACTTCCTGGTAACACCACTGTTTTACATTAGTCTTACACCCACATGGAAGTGCAGGGGGAAAAGAAAAAAAAAATCTCTTTTCATAGCCAACATATGAGCCACATCTGTCAGCCAGCGCCTCCTGGGACGCAGCGAACGAGCCGACAGTGAGGAGTGAAACGATGAGGGGGGAAAAGTCTGACGGAACAATAAAGAGGTTACAGTAGCTGCAGCGATGCCTTCACGTCTCCTCCTCGGCTAGTTACTCCTAGTTTGGCTTCGGCCAACTACCAAAATTCTCACCCTGAACACAATCATCTCCAGGCCCCCCCTCCTCCCCCTCCGACCCTCCTCTTTACACCGAGGCGGCTACACTGTAGCAGAGGGGCTACGGAAATTTGAAGACTGCTGAGCCAAAACAGATCACTTCAAAGCGGCTTATTTAACGCTTGCTAAATTTTTCATCACAGTCGCTTAATATCCTGGGGAAGCAGAGCTTTTGAAGTTGCTGTGAGACCGCGGATGTTCTCCTTACAATTCTTTTTCTCCTCCCTGTGCTGTCCTAAAATCCCCAAACCTAAACACATAACACACAGCCGGCGCACACTATCTGTGCCAACATGCACCCGCTGACTGACAGCGATGCACCGACTGCACACACAAACCGCACGCTTGCATACTTACAGACAAACACACATTTAGTCATTCGAGGCCTGGGTTGAGGACACAGAAAGTAAGTAGCTGGTTTCATGCCAGGAAGGACACTCGAACGCTGCTGCAGATCAGATGCAAACGCGACAAAAAAAAAAGCACCCGACTGTACACAGGTGAGATCAGATAGCAGTCCTCTGGCTTCTTATTTCCAACAGAGTCAAAATTAGCAGAAGCGAAAAAGAATTTGGATTGAAAAATGCTATAGCTTCTTTTTATTTTTTTATCATATTTTTCTAAAAGTTTCTTTTTTAGGTGTGAAAAGTATTTATAAACAGACCAAAGGCAAAAAACAAAAAAAAACAGTGATTGTTTTGGGTTTTTTTTTATTCCTATCACAAATTAGTATAAATATGCAAAAAAAAAACAAAAAAAAACATTGAGATATTATGCTATGGTTGCTGTAATTGAAGCCCTATTTTTTTCTTTAAATCCACATCATACCTTCCAATCTGTAGATGGTGCAACAGCGACAATGTTTCTCTCTTATTTATCGGGCTTTTAAAGATGCACAGTCTGCTGGAACCAAGTCTTAAACTAATACTTGTACAAATAAATGTCACAAAGCCTTACAATAAACTCAGCAGAAATGTGTTGCAGCAAGAAAAACGAGCTTCGATCTGGAAAGCTGCGAAGAACACTTTTTGTGGAAAATGTTCGAATTCTGTATGTAAAACGAAAATTAGGATGAACAAGGTGCGACAATGGTCTCTGAATCGTAATAGTTTGATTTATGAGATTAAAACTCGTGGTCTTAGTATGTTATCGATGAAACCATGTACACAGCTGCAGCATTTTGGAAACAGCTTGGTTAACGTACATCTATACAGGCATGATAATTAGCCACGTGCTAATCACACCTTAGACCGACCGCCGCAAATGCAGATCGCGAGACGAGGTGTGATCGCTGACACAGATATGGATCAATTGTCAATGAGTGACTGATTTTGATCAGGACCATAATCCAGTGTTTGAGATTAGATCAGTATGTTGTGATTCATTGCTTTGAAATTACCCATTAAGGTGAGTTGCAGCATTTGTTCAACCTGAATACAACGTCTTTGTTTTGCTAAAGACTGAAGCAGATTAAGCAAAGTTTTTGCAGTTATGTTTAAAAAAAAAAAAAAAAAAAAAGCCCTCACCTAAATTCAGGAATGTGCTTCAGTGTTTATGCTTTTTAACCATAGTTGAGAGGATAGCTTATTACTCCTCAAGTCATAATTTCAGAAGACGAAGCGTGTAGTGTGGAAAAGATGCTACTTTTTTAGACGGGTCAAATTACTGGACATTACACCCATTGACTTTTTTTTTCCATGAATTTAAACTCCTTTCTGAGTTTCCCCATCACCAGAAAAAGATCTTCATGAAGTAGAAATTATGCAACTCGATATGTAGATACATACTGTGAGTTAAGGTGAATAAGTGAAATGGGATCTTCTGATTGTTTTTTAATACTAGTGAATATGAGGGAATGAAAATATTTCAAAACATAATTTGGAGGTTTAATTTGTTAAATTATTATTTTTTTAATCACAGACTGATGGATAAAGATAAGGAAAATTAAGATTCCCAAGATTAATGCTGGTCAATGTTTAATTAAATAATTTCCTGTTTATTAAACATCTGAATTGTTCTGTATCTTATTTTGATCAGTTGACTTTGAAAACATTTCAGGTCAGAACCTGATCAAACCACATTAACTTTGACCGTCTATTAGTTTATATACTGGAGTAACACATTTTCCAAACTACTGTCACTGCATGCTAATTTTAAAATGTCCAATGTTTATTTTTTTTAGCAAAATAGTTGTAAGATTAAAAAAAAAAATACTGTGGGTTTCTTTCAAGTTTCACCCATAAATGCACAAGTATTTGCCACACTGATGGGGTGAGCAAAAGGTCTAAGGAGGGTGGGGGTTGTTGAAGGAGGAAAATGCCAGGATGGAAGTGACCAAAAGGCAACAGCGGCGGTTTTCAGCGGCCGATATCCGGCTGCACTGAGGAGGAGGCGTCTCTAGAGCAGCCTCTGTAACTGCAGGTCCAGAGATGCCCCTCTGGGTTGTGCGGCGGCAGAGGCTGCGGCGTTGCCCCCCTGAGCCGGGGCCTTTTGCCACCAAAGAGAGTCCGTTCAGTGTGCCAGGGCCTTCTGATCTGGGCGAGGTGAGTCAGAACCTGTTAACATGACTGCTGTCCCCGGTCTGACACACTGCGCTGTTTGACATGGCCATGTGCACATGAATGTTACACAAGTGTGAGAGTGTGTGTATGTGTGTGTGTGTGTCTGCTCTCTTCCTCCTGTCCCTCCCAACCCTGCCAGCACTCCCTTTCCTCTCATCCAGATAAAATCCTTTCAGACACAAATTTCAATTATTCACCTCATCCAAATAATGCCATGTGACAAGAATTATCCCTACTGTAATAATCCACTTAACTGGGAAAGAGCAGCTCATCAAAAAGAGAAAAGAGAAAAGGCGCTGGAAGTGAGGAGGGTGGCGGTGGTGGGACTTGTCAGCCGGTCTCGAATCAGGACCTTTGCAACGAGAATTTCCTCCCTTTTTGAGGAGGCCGCCTTCAAGTGCGCCGGGATGATGAAATTGAAGTAAATTGAAAGAAAGCCTGGGAGAATGCTCCCACAATCAATAAACGCAGGATTAAATTAGCCTTGGCATGAAGGGATGATGGGGGGAAGATGAAGAGTGAATGGTGGCGAATGACATTGAGACATGCTGGCTGAACAACACAACCTGGGTGTTGTGCCCATACAAGGACGCAGAGTGTACCTGGGAAGTAATCCATCCCATTTAGGGACAAGAGCACGCCTAATAAACACTTTCCTATAATCATTATCAAAAAAAAAGAAAAAGAAAAAGAAAAGAAAACTACTGATGCTCATTGTTGGTAGAAGTCACGGCTATCACTCAAACCTGAGCTACCCAAGCAAGGAGCTGCTGCTCAGTCTATTTTCTGATTAAACTGATTTTTCAGCAAATCAAGCAAATCAAATCAGCTCTGAAGACAACACAGATATGAAATTCTTATTTTTTTAATTCTCAATTTGTTTCCATTCTAACAAACAAAAAAAAAAACACACACATAAGATTATCTCTCATAATGTGTGATGCAAAACTTTTTGTCTGCCAACTTGTCTAAGCACACATGATTAGTAACACTTGCACAATTGTAAGATTAAGCATTAGTATAAATATCTGGACTAACTGAGAATCCGTAGTGTCTTTTCGTTTTGTCATGTATTTTTACATAACCATGTAAAATATTACAGCCTATTTCGATTCAGCTACCTGCCTCGTCTGCATCTCCATGAAACCCCCACGCTTTAGCCAACTAACTCAGAGGAAGTTCTTCGTCCTTACCAGTGCTTCTCTGGGCCGAGCTGTCCCGTCATCTCCGGACGGAAGGCCAGACTGCAAAGACAAACAAACAGCGGTGTTACGGTGCCATCTGCTGGACAACAGAGGGACTGACGGCTAGGACGTTTTGCTATGAAAGATGCAAGTGTGAGCTGTTTTATATCCAAAAAGTAACTGAACATAGGTAGTAATGGAAATATTTATTTATAATCATTTATATTATGCATTTGTCATTTAGTAAATTTACCAAAAAGCTCAGAAAAGAAAAACTAATTGACTGAATACACTGAATAATTAAGACACATTATTAATGTTGCACAAAACGACTTCTAATGAATTTTAAAAAATCCTATTCAGTTCATCAGCATGTGTAGTTTTGCACTTGTTTGATTTTCTAATTATTTTTGACAGATTACCTGATCTTTTTTTCCAATGATTAACAACCATTATATGATTTATTAAAATTTAAATTTGAAGTTTTTTTTTTCTTTTATCATTCTCCTTAGGATTTTAGCATATATCCTTCTTCAATTATTTTTTTTCTTAAACATGGAGAGCTCATTAGCTCTTTGGTAGCTGTTGCCTACTTTTTTACTGAGCGTGTTGCCCTAATTGTGTATGAAAAATCCTCTATAAAAAAGCAAATATACCTTCAGTTCTAATTACGCAGTTAAATCTCAGTAAATCAGAATATCACCTAAGGGTTAATAAGTTACACCTGTTTGATTTAAACAGTGAAGATTCATTGCACAGAGTGATACATGTCAGAGTTTTATTTTCAATTTGATGATTACTGCTTACAGGTAATGAAAACCCAAAATTAAGTTAGAATTTTCGACCTTATCCTAAAATGCTGTGCTGTGATATATTCATTCCACCAAAACGGGACATTTATCAGTTAGAAGATTAAACACATACTCAGAGATCTTTTAGAAATAGTACAAAAAATATAAATAAGTCTAATATGGAATGAAAAAATATATATCTGACAGTAGGAAGAACTGCTATATTTTAGTATCAGAGCAAAAAAAAGGAGTGAAGACCTAAAAAATAAAAAAAATTTAGGTCAATTTGTCCTGCTTTGGACAAATTGAGGTAAGAGTATAAAAGTAAAGAAGCACCAACAAGGCTTTTCCTGGCCAACAACATTTCTAGCTTTTTTTAGACATAAAACCCGCTAATTCTGGGGGGGGTTTCCCTCCAAAGGACCAAAACATATAAGCAGGAAAAATTTAGCTGGAGACTCTGCAGTACAAGTAGTATTGTTGACCTACAGGATGGTTATTTATGCATCAGGAAAAAAAAATTGTTGTCAGTAGTTGACCTATCAAACAAGGCTGATAAAGAGAAAACCAATTTGATTGGTAAAACAAGAGCAGTAAGATATATATATATTTTTTTTTTTTTTAAAAAAGCAGAATAATCTGTAGAGATAAACTTTGGCAAATGTTTCATTTCTAATGTTACATGGATGTAACATAGTTCAGACTGATTCATTAGACCAGGGTTTATGTCAATTTACAGATTAATTTTGCTAATAATCGCAATGTTAATATCTGACATAATATAAGCTGAGGGGCTCTAATTTTGTTGTGCATGATTATTATATTGTAGTTGTCACTGTGAGAATTCACTGATGGTTTAGTAGTCAACATACATTCCATCTTTACCTTGTGTTTGGTAAGTTTACTGCATGTATTTACAATGCAATCATGTAACTTATCAGCCAAGCCATAAATAGGCAACCATAGCTAATAACTGCAGTCAAATGTTTAGAGAATCAGCAACAAACTTCTACCAGCCAGCCTTGTGACCCCTTTTTGAATGACCTTTCCCCTGTACACACCAACAACTACTCATGACAGTCATGACTCCATGTTCAAAATAGAAATAAAAAAAATACTCAGCAACGTGGGAGCGTTATAAATGATAGGACACTAACGTAAACTAACCATGTTGCATGTGAAAACATAAGGCCTACCCTACAACTTATTTAAAGCCACTTATGTACAGCAGTTTGGGTGAAAAGAAACTTTTAAAACGCTCCCTAGCTAGCATGCTAGCTAGCAAGCATGCTAGCATCCATTAGCTGAGCAGTTACTGAAGTAGCCGCTCAAAGGGCTAATGCGTAAAAGCAACATTTAGAAGCAATTCTGAAGAGCTCCCAATGATATCTGGAGGACATGAGGTAAATGTTGGGTGATAGACAAAGAAAGACCTGTGTTGGTGGATCAGGTTGCTCGGTGGATGCCATCTTCCCAGCCCCCCGATAGGTCGACGGTATCACGCTCGATTGCTTTTCCTGAAGATGGCTCTTTTTGTTTGTAACGTTCATATAAATGCTTACTGTATTTTATCTCTTACATGAGTCCTATCAGTGTCTTGGCTGCTAAAACACTCGAAAAATGTGTATGTAAACTGTAGCCTTTGCATGTTTTTGTGCTGTCATCGTTTCTCTCAAACATAAATGCATAAAGTAAAATAAAGTGTTTGTAATTTAGCTGACTTAGTCTCTTTTTCAAGACAAGAGTATGTAAAAGCAAATGTAATCTTGATTGACTGTTTTTTTTGTTGTTGTTGTTGTTTTTATTTTTGCAACATTGTTTTCTCGTTTTCTTGTTAAAAACTTCACATCCCAGCATTCATCGCGCTAAAGTGGCGGTTCCGCATTCGAATGAGCAGAGGTAGCCTAGTTGAAAGCTTAGCACTGTAGTTTCGTGGTTTCTAGGTTGAAAACTCAAAATCAGTGCAGGACTCAAAGCTTGAGGCTTATAATGACAGATGGGAGACCCTGCAAAGTGTGTAACTTCACACGTCAGAAATCATACGGAGTGATTGTTCCCTCGTTGGATGATCTGAAGAAAAAAGGTAAGTTGCCATGAGTTAAGCATCTCCGAGGAATTGTTATTAAAACGAACAGGTTTTGTTAGATGGCATTTGGATGAGTTTCATGTAGTTCCACTTGCGTTTTTTGTCCATTTCCCTTTGGTTTTGCACCTCAGATGAGAGACAACGTGGAAGTGAAAGGAAAGACAGTTATGATGGTGGAGATATTCGGGACCCGTGGTGCATTCACTACTCGATCATTTGCTTATCAATCATGATCACTCACAGACTTGTTTCTGTGTGCAGAAACAAGTCTGTTTCAGTCGTGTTCGAACCTGCAGGTTTTAAAACTTAGAAATAAATCCCCTGTTTGTGTTCATTCCTAGAAAGCTAGTCACCTGATCACTGAAGCCGTTCAGCCTCTGCCCATCAAAGGCATTTGATTTACTTGGGTTGCGCCTGGTGGCAGCCGTAGCCGTTCAACCTTTGAATAGCTTTGTGAAAAACAAGTGACAGTAAATGTCACTGCTGACGTACGAGACACACCAAAAATCAGCCTTTTTTGTGTGGGTTTATTGCATAAACTGTCACTAAAAATAGTTGACAAATGTGGAAGTCGAAGGGGAATAAATACCTTTGGTTGGCATTGTAGAGTTCCTCGATTACAATTCCGGTGGTGTTATGACTAGATTGTTTCAGAGTTACTTAGGTGGACATGCTATTTAGTTCATTATCTGTTAACTTAAAATTGCTCTCCCTCCAACAGGATGCGAGTTTCTGGGAGTGAGCCCCTCTGCCCCTGTCACTGTGGTCCTTGAGGGTGATGGGACCATAGTAGAGGATCAAGCCTACTTTTTGTGTTTGCCTTTTAACACCAAGTTCATGCTGCTGCATGACAAAGAAACGTGGGCTCCAGCTCGCAAGAGTAAGCAGGTTGAATCATCGTAAGCCTGGATTCTTACTCTGATGGGGGTGGGGGAGAAAAAAAAATGCACATTTTATGTGTTTTGTTGCTCTCTTCGCTGTTATTACAGTTGATGGCGGCACGGCTTGGATGGCGAGAGAGTCTGTGGTTCTGGAAGCCGATGCCGTCGACTCCTGCATTGCTGAGGCGCCATGGTGGAATCTGGCACTGCAGCTGAAGCAAGACCTGACCAGTATCATTCTCATGTCTGAGGGAGACCTACAGGTACGGGCAGGATTTCACTGTTTCACTTTAGAATCCTGTGTTGCAGATTAGAAATAAGGCCGCTTTAAAAAAAAAAGAAAGAAAGAAAGAAAGAAAAGGCATTCTAATAGTTCTTTGCCATTTTAAGGTTGATTGTTCAAGCGGGTCCAGTTTTCATCCGTTCATGCTTTCACATATCTGTGTCATTTAAAGAGAATGCTGTACTTTCCTCTCCCAGTCTTTAGTGGAGGCGCCGTGCTCTGAACTAGCCTCTGCCCTGGGCTTCCAAGAGAAGAAGGCAGAGGAACTTCAGGAGACGCTGCAGAGGGTTTTGGATCGCAGGGAGGAGGAAAGGCAGTCCAAAGAGCTGCTCCAGCTGTACCTCAAAGCTGTGGAGAACGAGGGCAGACAGCAGGGAGCCACAAGTCCTTCTAGTCAGGACGGTAAGGCAAAATAAATGTGCAGTTACTACTTTTTTTAAATGTATTTTTATTCTGCCCACATGGAAATGATTATCGAAAATGACGATGGCAAATGGTTAAATGTTCCTAGCTGCTTGGGAACAAGAAGAGTACAAAGCACTAAAATGTTTCAGTTTTTTTTTATTTTTTATTTATGGGTTGCTAATAATTATAAATAAAAAGAAAACAATGTTATTTTTATTGTAGGGCTTTTTTCTCTACTGAATAAATCTATTATGTGAGATTATGCTACTGTAATAAAATAGAAATGTATTCTTAGGCATTTTGGAGACATTAATGAGTTTTCAAACATCAATATCTTACTACACAAAGCTTTTTCAACAGGCAAATATTTGCCTTAATCTAAAAGAAAACAATGTTAAGGAGAAAATTAAATTGTTTTTTAGGGGTAATTTTCTAGATGATATTTTAGAGATCAAATGTACTTTCTTCACATTTTGATTGCTCATGGTGCCTTGTTGCACTTTTACCCTTTGGTCACTAGATGGAGTCATTGCAGCTCCTCAATAATCCCTAACATTTCAACCAATTTACCGCAATCTATACTGAATATAAGAGAAAACCCGTTTCAATATGTCAGGTGCTGGAGATGTGGACATGCCGGACGGATTGGAGGCGGACTCTGCGTCCGAGTTCATGTCCAGGACACTGATGGTCCTGAAAGGCAAAACCAGCCCAGAGACCAGACTCTCCACTGAGGATTTGCAGGTATTCTTCTCTCCCCACTGCTCTATAATGGCTTAGATTATCTAAATACAATAAAATAAAAACACCTGTATCAGAAAATCCAGACCTCTACAAAGCCACTGAATTGCAACAAAAGCACAATCCAGCTGTTCCATGAACTCTCCTATGTCCTATTTTTCTTGTCTCATTCCACAGCCAGTTATATATGTGTATATGTATATGTGTTAACCAACCTCTAATTTAAAGCAATTCAAAAGCTTTATTTGTTCTCATGCAGCTGGCCGCTAGTGTTCAAAATGTCTGATTAATCGCCAGGGGAGCCTGAACCGTCTGCAGGAAAAACAGCTTATTATTCATCAGCAGGCTGAGTGGGCCTGTGGTCCTGGAAGCGCACTGATAGGGGAAAAATTGAGGCAATCGTTTCACACCCCAACTTTGAGCGGCGCGCTTGTTGCTCAGGGCGCACATTAATACCAGCGAGCCCACTGAGTCTGACGTGTAAAAATACCTTAAGGAGACTACAGCTGGCAAGGGCACTGATACCTTTTAAATATTTTCCCATGGTTTGACGTTACAACCACTTTTTGACTCTCTTGACGCATTTGTGTCTTACCAGCTTTGCAGACTCGAAACCTCCCAGTTTCGAGTCGTTTGCCGCTCTCAACGGTTTTCTTTGCACCACAGCCCTGCATTGAACCGCATTTGTCTTCCCTTTAACTCTGACCAGCTTCACTGCGCCTACCGAAAAACAGTATCTCCACCATGTGTGTTTTTGTGTTATGATGTACAAGTGTCAGTTCTCCGTCCTACGTGGCTTTGGACCGCCGGACTTCTTTACACGACGGTTTCCTATGTGCCACTCATGAGGTTTTAATTGCTGCATCCAAATTCCTCGTGTAGATTTCCTGTGTTTGAAGTTCTGTTCGGCTATGTGTGCTTCCAGGCGGTAGTGAGCAGAGGGCTGGAAGCCATGCAGCAGGTGCTGGGTTGGGACGCAGGCAGGACCGCCGCGCTGCTGCAGGCCTGCGAGGCGGAGCTGTCGACGCGCCTGCAGCAGATTCAGGCCATGCAGTCCATCAGCGGCACGCAGCAGGACGACGGCAAACCCAGGCAGGGGGCGGGAACAGCGACCCAAGGCAGCAGCTAGGTTTGACCGAGCAGAGACTGATAAGGATTCACACTAACCTGCCTCGGGGTCAGCAGAATGGGATTTGCTCTGTGTTGCTGTTTAAGTAGCTCTTGCTAAGAATGTGGAAGGTGTGGATCTCTGCGTCGTTTTGAGAGCACTGAGAAAGCAGTGAAGTTGGTGGATGCCTGGAAGAGCGCCTGGGCTGATTTGCACAAATGTGTTCAGTTTGAATATGTTTAACCACTTTTTGATTTCAATATTTGTGTTATGTTGGGGTGATAGCTACAGACAAACATATGCTTATAAATATTAACATGCTAGCTCCCAGTAGTCTTAGGGTGGTTTTGCTGAAAGTTAATGTCATCCAGTACTTGGCAGGTATCGAGAGCTAAAAATGCCACAATAAATAAATACTTACATATTTGTTTATATGTGGCAGTTAAAAAATATTGGTATTGTAGTCATCAAATAGTTACCCATCATTACGGAAATATTTATAATTCTTAAAATGCACAATTATATCTGTTGATCGTCCTTTTAAAGTTGAATTCAATCGTAAAAGCTTATTTAATGTAGTATTTATGCAATTATCTCATAGTCCTGAATTGCAGCACATGGTGTTTTTTTTTTTTTTTTTTTTGCTTTTTTTTAACTTGTGAGCTGTATTCTTTAAAATCGGTGGCCTCAGCTACAGGCAAAGTGATTGGCAATCGGTGGCCTGGACTAACTCAACTACAGGCAAAGTGATTGGCCTGCTGTCCATTAACCAATCCAACATCAGAGAGTGATTCACACATTGGGGTATTTTTTTTGTTTTGTTTTGTTTTTTGTTTTTTTTAGCAAAAGACAAACAACTGGATGTTTGTCTAGCCAAAGTGACTGTTTACTTTATTTCCTGATGGGCCGTAGATAAGGGAACTATGACATAATTAAATAAATGTTGAAGTAAAGTTTAACATACAAGGAATTCAAGCTCTAATTAATGATTTCTGTTTTATGTTTTTCGTATTTAAAACCTTACTGACAGATAAATGTTAACATTTTATTCAAAGCATCACATGTACAAGTTTGAGTCATTTTCTGGATTGTGGCACCTTCAGCCCCCCCCACATTTAAAGCAAACTAATCAATACGCTGGTTTATGTATTGTCCACTAGATGGCACTGATCAGGGTTTCTGCAGTGTACCAAAACATTAAATAAAAATATATAAATACACTAGCTTTTAAATTTGCATTAGTTTATATAACAGATTTGTTTACTCGTTCATTTTCAGTTTTTATTTTTTGCTTCTGAAAACAGTTTAGACTTTAAAATAAAACTTATTGTAATGTCATCCACTACCAGCTCGTTTTTTTGTTTTTTGTTTTTTTTTACTGTGAATAACAAATGTTTACTTAATGTTTGGGTAGAAAACAGGTCAGCTGTTTGGTCAGTTGCTGTTTTAGGTTAACTGTATGCAGTAAGCATTGGTGTAAAAGTATTGTACTCGTATTCCTAGGGATTGGTTATCTTGCCAAGCTAAGTGAGCTACGTTATTTATTAATTTGGATTAAATCATTTCTTGCTATTCATGCTTGTCCTAAATTTGAATAATATTGGTCTTAATATTCTAAAAAGGTTCATACTTTACTTTTTGACACTCACAGACACCCTTACTGTTTAACTGTTTAACAATAAATCTAGAAATTGTGTTTTGTAATCTTGAGTATGGTACTCTGGTGTTCACTTTCTGCTTTCAGTTATATTAGATATACAATTAACTGGAGAATTTTGTTACTGTTTTAACTAAAAACTGCTTTGCCTTGTCTATTCTCTAAGTTAGGCTAGTTGCAGTTAGCTTCATAGATGGCAATTGGTTGCGAAACTGTTCATATAAATAAATTTCTTCCCAGAGATGGACAAAGTGCTCCTCTGAGTTTGTCAAACTTCTCCTTTTTAAATCTGCCAATGTACTATATTTCAAGATGACAAATATGCTCCATGTTTCATCAGATGCAGCATTTTAACAGAGTTAAAAAAAGGGGATTTGGATTAGCTAGAGGAGCTATTTCAAGGCCAATCAAATGGCATCATTTAGTTTGTTTGGAGAACAATTTTCATGCGTTCGCAATGATGCGCTCAAAAATCCAGGGCGACTTTTACAAAACTTGAAGCATCAATCGGATGCAGTTTGCTACATACACATTCCTTTAGTCCGATTTCCTTACTTATCGGATAAAAAGGAATTGTTTTCTTTCTTACAGCAAATTCTATCTGAAAGACATAAACAGCCTTCTGCCTGAGCACAGTCGTACAACACCGCCAGAAACCAGATAACACTACCAGATTAACACGTTATCTATGCACTGTGGATGATTGGATGATTTAAGTGTATATCTTGCCTACAATCCTGACAGTCATGTGTTGGTCTGATGGATGTGTGATGTAAGACTGTGTGTGTTGGTCCGTGTGACACGAACACGCGGTAGGTTCTCTGTTGCGTCCTCTTATCTCTGGAACACCGAACAGAATCGATAGACTTATTTTTACTTACGTAATCTTTTGGCGTTTTTTTGTGTGCGAGATTATAATGCAGACAAAACGCGCTCCCTTCCCAACTGTCCTAGCGCAATTAGTGAGAATTGTGTCTTTTGCAAAAACAGTTGAGCTTCGGTGTGAAGCGGACCCCGTTGCTTTTTCATGAATAGTTTTTAAAGCAGATTCTTCTCCAGGACACATCAAGGTGTAACATCTGTATGATAGGATGTAAGGGCTACGTTTTAACATGTCTTTTGGTAAATAAAGGCGTCTAAAGTTTCCGTCTTGTCCTCATATTTTTTGTGCACCAGTTTAGTATGTTTCTGCATGAGCACACGAGTTCTGAGCTTTTACTGCTACTGGGGCTTTTCCCTCCAACAGCTACGTAATGGGAATCATGGTGTGCGTAATTCCTGTGAAGCTGGCTCCACCTCGGCTGAACAGTTTGGCGCGAGCGTGCGTGCTGCAGTATCGGAGCAGTCAGCTGCACTGCGCTATCGTATGTCACGCTGTCTGTAAGGACGAGATGGTGACTCGAGAGCGCTCAGGTAAGCACCCGGGTCCCCCGAAGGGCTGTCACGGCACGTCATGCTGGAAACAAATCTTATCCTGTGTGGCTCAGCTGAGATCTGAGTTTAAGGAAATATGAGTCTGTTGTTTAATCACACACACACACAAAAAAAATCTCCGGGAAGGTCTAATAAAAAGTGAAAACAATAAATTGAACCAAGCAATTTGTAAAGGGGCAAAAGTGTAATTACTGTCTTGGTAAAAATGAATGAGCTGAATGATGCATGAAAGAGTAACCCCCGACCTTTTCACATTTGATCACAAACGTCTTTTGCATTCTTGATGTGCTCCAACACAAAATGGTGAATATTTGAAGTAAAAGGAAGATGATAAATTGTGTTTTTGATTTATTGGCTGCTTTTCTGGTAAATACTTGTTTTGCCTTTGCCTTGTAGGTGAAAAACCCTGAGCTGTGGCTGATGGATTGAACAGTACTCTGAGAATTTCTTTCGTAATCTAACATTTCCTTAAGCTTCTCCATAACTTTAGTCCAGTCCTATCTGCTGTGTCTTCTGGTTGCTGACCAGAACAGCCAGACTCAGAATAAATACCTTTAAAACTCACTTGTCTGTAAATAAAGTCCTCCTCTGTGAGATGTAATTGTACCCTCACTGTGTCTGATTAAACTGGGTTGAACACAAATGCATGACGACTTTAATATTTTTAAACCCAAAAAATAACTGAGCTTCCACTTTTTCAAAACAATTGTGTACTACTCCATAGGCAAAATATAAGTGTAAAAATTAAGAGTTGTAATTGAATTTGCAGGTCATGTGCATTTAATTTTCAATGTATTGGTTCAAAAAGTCAGAAAAATAGAACAAAACTTAAATACTGTTATAATTATTAATAGCAAAAGAATAAAAAAAAAACATCTTAAAAGTTGCAGAGGAAAATATTATCCAGGCAGGAAGCCATCAGTTTTGAAGTTATGAAAGCTATTCAGCTGTGGTGCTGGTGTATTTGATCTTCCATCCCTTGTTCTTCCCAGTAGAGTCAGATCTGAACGCCACATGCACTTGGTAACTTCCAGTATCTATAGAGTCTGGTGGTGCCGAGCCACAGAACGGTCCGTACTCTTGTCCAGTTGTTGAAATCTTAAAAAAAAAGAAACATCCAAAAGGAAAAAGAAGATTGATTCATCGGGTCCCTGACCGATGTCCTGCCAAACTCAAATATGCAAGAAAACGCAGAAGCATGTAGTAAATCAGCTGGCAGAGGGTAAATCAGTGACAGGTCGTCTTAAAGCCATGGGGAGGAATACATTACTTATTCATTGTCTTGTCTACATTGGCCTTGTGCGGTACTGACCTTTAGCATATCATATGGACAGGGGACATCGGGGTGTCCCTCTATGTCAAAAGGTTCCAAGAAGTCCAGGATGATTCTGGAGCCCTCCGGCAAACTGATGGTGTGATTGCACTGGCTCATGGGCGGGTAGGGGTTTGGGTAGCCAGGACTAGTCAGAGCTCCAGATGCTGACGTCAACACCTGGCTTTTGCAGGGCACTGCAGAGGAAACACGGATTAGATGAAATTTGCCCTTTAGGACGTGAGTGCGTTCCTACTCATGTTTTGTGTCAATATTCACATTTTCAGATTTACTTACCCTTAGATCCTGGTTGAGTTAAATACTTTAGAATATAAATACATCAGTTTATAAGACCCACCTGGAAAATCCAGAAAACACTTTCTGTACCGTTCCAGAGGACGAAGGAACCCTAAACCCAGTGTTCAAACCTCGGTGAATGATACTGAAATCTTAAAAATGGTTTCTTCCTTCAACTGCTGTGTCACGGCGGATTTTCTTTGAAGACGGAAAAGACGGAAAAGAACATTTCTTTGTGAACTGCTCTCTCCACTGGCGCCATTAAAGATTAGACTCATTTTGATCTGTGTTATTGCCCGGGCAAAGTGTGCAGATGAAGTTACGGGAAAAAAACAAATGAGCTTCTGCAAAGAGGCAGAGCTGCTGTAATTTATATAATTAGTACAATCTGTGGGCAGATAATCATTTTTGTCTATTCATTGCATGATTTGTTGTGCCACCGTATTTTCCCCCACCCCACCCCTGGCAAAGTATAATAATTTAAGGCACATCAGCTGGTAATTGTGATTAATTACCTGGTGCCGGTGCGCTGTAAGTGCTGCACACAGGTATCAATTTTTATAGCCATTTCGAAGTTGCTCTTCCCTGAGGAATCCGCTGTGATTAACCTCACTGCGCACCAGCTGCCAGAGATCAGCTGCTGCATGCATCAGAATTTCTTTTCAGCCTGGAATTAACACCTATTGCATTATAAAATCCAACACTCTACACTTACTACGTGCCTTATGTTAAAAGACAAATCATTGTTTTCTGCAAAGGATTTTACACCAACAAATGGTGGGATCTTACTACATGTAGGAGCGTTTTCATCTTGCTTAAAATGTCTTAAAATCTTAGCGCTGTGTTAGAAAGGCATTTTGAGGACTTAGACTTGTTTTCACCACTTGTCTCAGAGAGAGACAGGAGGCTGAGAGGCTCAGCGTGAGTTTATCTGATCTGCTTTACAACTACTAATGCAGTCATTCCCTCATGCCGAGCTCCTTAACACCACACCTCACTGTGCGCCTTCTGAGCTCCTTTGATTGCGCCCAAACGAAAAACGCCTCTTGGGCTTCAGCTCCTTTTGCTCTTACCTGTGCAGGATCTCTTGTTGTCATGGAGAAGGTGTCCCTGCTTGCACGTGCAGTAATAGCCGCCGATGTAATTGTGGCAGAAATGGTCACATACTCGCTCGCCATCTACCCTGGATAGGCACTCGTTGATGTCTGGAAGAGACCGACACAGGATGCTGCTTTAGCGTTACTCGGTACGTTTGTGTCTTTTCATCTACGGGCGGGCCCTCTACAGATGCATGATGCTACCCTGTCTTAATGAGATGTGTGAGCCTGGAGGGACTGAATGGGTCTGTTAACGGTTTCAACTGTGAATATTTGTTTGGATTCATCACCCTGAGCAGTGTAAGCCAATACTGCCTTACCATATGAGCCATGAAGGTGTGGTCTTTGTTACCATACACCTCAAAGAAATAAAAGAACTCTGACGAACTCTGAGTAAAATGCAAACAAAGAACGCAACTCCCCCCCTCGCTATTTTGCTTACGTGTCCCATCCATCCACCCACTCACATTCGGTGTGTTTAGCACGACTTAATAAAAGCAATTTACTTCTCTTCAAAGCGCAGCAGCGTGTGTTATGTTGTCTGAAGGCTCAGCGTCATGGTTGCTTTTCTCAAGATGGTGGAAAAGCTCTTGTCTAGATATTTTTCACATGCATTATCAAAAACGCTCTTGATCATTTTTAGTTGCTCTGAAGCTCTGCAGTGATAACAAACAGAAGAGCTCACATCACTGTCTTAATGTCTTTATAGTGGTCGCTGTGTCCAGACTGTTAAACTTCTGCTGTGGGACATGCTTCTGTCATTTTGTTTTGAGACTCTGGGCTTTCGTGGGTTTGTATTCAACTCTGACTTTCAAGGCGCTGCTGAATATATTCTTACTCATACTTGTTTTTCCCTAAGATCTTTTTAAATATTAATTCATATTTGTTGTTAATTAGCTGTGTTTATCTTGATTTTTGCCATTGTTTCATGCTCTGACTGTGAACAACGTCGTTTTTATCTTTGAAAGATGCTGTTGTTAACGTTTACTACTACAAAGCAAACATCAAGAAGATGCCAACTAAACCAGTCACAATTTCAAGAAAAAGCAATGGAAATAAAAAAAGATTTTTCTTCATTCTGCTGGTTTTCTTTCCAGTTTAATTTGCATCAGCCTGCAAATTTAAAATAAATACTACTTTAATCCCTGGCCAGAACAGCTCTTTGTATAGAGATTTGAATGGATGCCATTTACTGATAGGGAATTTCAAAAGCACTAGATTTTATTGAGGGGTCTCAGAGTAAAGAGGTTTAAATGCATATCTGTGGCTCCTTGAGCATATCATACAAGACAGCAAAAAGGTAAGATTAAAAATGGTTTATGACGTGGGTTTCGTCTTCTGAATGGACCCACTTTTGTAGAAAAGGAGTACAACATGACAACCGGTGGATGGAGGAGTACCTACATTTCTTCAAACAAGCTCTAACATTTTTCTTGTACTTCTGTCAGTCTTTCTCATAAGATGTGCACGGCTTAAAAGCTGACTGCGCCTACGATGACCTAATAGTCCCATTGTGTCTACATGGACTTTTAAAACATTTCATTATAGCTGCTGATGTCCTATTTGCCTTCTGGGAACAAGCGTCGCATTTTCACATCACCTTCTGAGGTGTAAAACGCTTGGAAGCCAGTGAATCGGCCTTCGTTAGAGTAGTCGCTCCTAAAGACCACCGACATGACGTTCCCGGCTGACATGATGATGGTGTTCCTGGGGGTGCTCTCGTGGTTCTTCTCCTCCTCACCGCAGAACCGCAGGGTTTCATTCCCTTCCGCCAAAACCTGTTTTGACAGGGTTAGAGGCCTCTTTGGTGAGCAAGGAGTTCCGGTGTGCACAAACGGGGCTTTGTTTGGACGCAGCTCACCTGGATGTGGTCGTACTCACACTGATTGGAGGGCTCCAAGCTGAAGTGGGTGAAGTAGAGCTTGATGCGGTGGCCGTGCGGAGCGGTTATGTTCCACACCACGAGCTGGTTGTCGGGGTATGGCTGCGGGAATCCAGGGGAGGCGAAGCTGCCATATAGCCCGGTCATTTCCGCACTCAGTGAGACACCAAGGAGGGAAGACAGGGCAAATACACAGATGCCACTGCAGAAAATTAGGTGGGATAGAAGCAGGTTGGAGGATCACACTCCGAAAAAAAAAATAAAATAAAAATGAAGAGCTGACACTCACCTGGTCATGCTCGGTTCACAGCCCTGAGACGCTGCCTGTTTTGGAACAGTTGACTCGGACTAATGGGGAGGTAAATGAACTCAGCTGTCCCAGCAGGCTGACATTAAGTAAACAAAGCGAGACAGGCACATGATCTGTGTGTCATCATCCCTCCACCTTCTTCTGTCACACAAATCTATCAAACTGACCGATGTCACAACTGTTCAGGTTCAATTTTAGACTTTTTTTTTTTTTTACCTTCTCCTGTTGTATTTCATTTATCATCATCAGTAATTGAACACAATATCATAAACATTTCAGACTTTTAATCATTTATTTTAAGCCTTTCTTTTTGGTGGTGAATCTGTAATAAAGCATACAACTACAATGTGTTTCAAAATAATTTTGATTTGAAAAACATTGTTGCTTTGAGGTCAAGTTTAAGAATGTGGATGGAACCGTCTTGGTTGATCAGCTGTTTCTCTGTGGACAGCAACAAAAGTGTTCCAACATTTTACTTCTTCGTTCTTTGTTTTGCTTTTTTGACAGTGATGGAGTGTGTGCATACGTGAGCATCTAAATATATTTTTGGTGAAAGAAAATCCACAATAAACGTGAACTTCTGCACCCCATGCTTGTTTTTTGGAAATCAGTGATATTGAGTACATGTAACATCACTGAAAGTACAAAATTCTTATGATATACAATAGATTGAGACATTCGGACATAATACTGTTACATTTTACTGAAGATAAAATGTTATTTTAATATTGAGATGTAAAAAAAAAAATCATTTTGACAAATATCTACTATTAAACAAGCTATCAGAGTAAAGCCTGTACATATTAATAGACTGTAAAGCATCCACCATCCTCTGCATACTTTGATGCCCTGTCAATCTTGTTTAGATATGATGCTGATGAAACTTGACTCATGTCAATAACTAATTATGATCCTGTTCCTTTGATAGCTTAGCTCTAAGGGTACTAAATGCCCTCCTTCCCCTTCACCAACCAAAAAACGATTTAATACATTTTAGCTACAACATTTTGAAGTAAAGCATTTTTCTTTGCACTTATTCACTATTGCAAAGTCTGAAAACTGTACAAAACAACATGTTGTTTTTGGTTTGTCGAACCAGATTGCTACAAAATTTACATTTGTTCTCATAAATCTGCACTTTGCCGAATGCTGTAGCCACGGGTTTACTGTGAAAGCCATTGTAATAGGGGAATTGCAGGGGGTTTGTCCTGTCTGTTTTAATGGAACATGGATATTGATGTTAGTCAGAAGCAAGCAAGGCTTTTCAGCCAGCAACAGTTGTCTGATAAGTAGATTCTAATAACCAAAACCCCCTTTTCCCCTAACACTGCAGCACTAATGGCTGGTATTTGACGTGAATTGCAATAATTATCCCCATGAATATCAATGTTAATTTGCAATATCAAAGGACCTTTTTGATGGTACTCTTTCTCAGGCGTGACCTTTCGGCTCCCCTTATTGTAGAGCCAGTGGGATGTTGGAGACACAGAGCAGTCTATGCATGTTGCAGATGTTTTCTGCTCAGACGTCATCCAAGCTTTTTGAGGCTTTTAATCATCCGGCGTGACACATCAACAGAATTGACACCCCCTGACTTAACCAAACGCAGCTCTGAAAGTACAACCACATCATTAGAAAAACAAAAATGTTTAATTTGTGAGCTTGTTTCAGCACCATGATCTCTAATCCTTGATGACTTTAAACAGATTGGAGACTTTTAGAAATATACGGCCAGCGAACATACTCAGACCTCTAGGGATAGAAAGATTGTATTGCTTGTGGACTTAAACATCACTTGTCAGTCCAACAATAATATTCTGGCAAGTCTTCTATTTTAACAATCCGAAATAAGTTGATCCAGTATGCTGCACTGTAGTTTAATTTTGCTTTGGAAACAATTGTGTAAATCCATCTGTATACTAACTCTTTTTTGTCTATATCTAAGATCAGAACAACATTTAACAACTGGAACTGTGACGCAGAAAGATCAGATGAAGACCAATGCTTATCTCACCATGCACAGAATAGGTGATAACATACACTTTCATGTTTCACATGTCGCTTTCATTCAAATATAACTTATCAAAAGGTTGGACATATATCAGCTGTGCAATACAAAACACAGTATACTTAACACATTTTTCTTCAATACAATATATATGGAATTGTTCAAAATACAAGGCGGAGAAAAAGTAATGCATTTAGTTCAGGTAATAAGACAGGAAATCTTCTTTTAACACAGGTAGATTGTTGGATATTACAGTACAGAACAGGCCAACCTGGTATTCAGTGCCATCATTTCTTACCCAGTTTATGTTTCTGCTGTATGTCTAATAAAAGACAGGGTCTCTCTGCACTCCCCCATAGGGCTGTCCACTCACTAACACAGATTGTCTTCGGGTTGCTGGGCTGTCGTGAAGTTTGGCCGGGGCCATCAACGTGCTCCTCATGCGTTGGATAAGCTTGAGTCTCCAAGTAAGAGAGCCCGTGTCGGTCTCTGGATCATAAACAAAAAAACATAACAATGAAAAATGGAACTAAGGAATACATTTTTATACAACTATATCAACATGCCTCAATTAGAGATGTGGAGTTTCAGAGATATTAACGCTTACATAGCCATTTTTGGAGCTTGAATCTTGGAAGAAGCGACGGACGAGTGAGGGAGCGAGAGAGACTGATGTTGGCGATTCATCCTCAGGCAAACTCATCTTAATATCTAGAAAAATAAAATGATAAAACCATAAATCAAAATGCATATGAGAAGGCACAACAACTGCAGTAGTCACAACATAAACTATTATCAATGCGGAATATACTTTCAACATGAAAAAGCCTTTCACAGTTTTTCAAAGAAAAATATCGGGATCAGGAAGGCTGATAAATCTGACAAATATTCATGTAAACATTCAGGGTAAATAAAAACATGCTGCAGATTATTACAAATCACCTGCTGGATATTTTTCTCCAATACTTGTGCTAGGCTAAATATGCTAACACCAAGCAATGTTGCAAACGTGACGTCTGTCATACATGTTGGTCTCAACTCAAAATAATAGTTATAAACAATCTCAGAAATAAATTACTTACCAAGCTTGGTGAACAAGTCAGACATGTGGAGAGCAAATTGTTCTGAAATGACTTAGCTTCTGTCGCTTTGGTGGGAACCTGCGGTTCTGCGGGCGGAGTCAGTGAATTAACTCCTTTAATGTTATAACCGCTGTGAGAGCTAAGAAGTCAAGAGTTATTGATTCCTTTTTAAGATTTGATATGGGGACACATTGTTTTAACACTCGCTTTTAACTCCTAATAGGTTCATTCTTACACAGGGTTACAAAACAGTATGCAATTCTATAGAGTAAATTTAACTCTGCTTTTGCTCAAAGTTTGCGTACAAAAACTCCTCCACCAGGATGACAACATCGAACCTTACGCTTCTTGCGGCAAAGCGTAAGGTATGGGGGTTTAAAAACAAAGTTTTTATAAAAAAGCCCCGGCACTAAAACTTTTCATTTTCGTCTCGTGTGGGAACACTTGTGTGTAAGTTTTGGAGGGGGAGGGGGTTAAAGACAAAGTCTTTTTTTGTTTTGAAAATATATTTGTTACCTCTTGTCCTCCGATTATTAGTTTTTAAATAAGTCCGAATAGCCA
>NW_006799995.1:563210-590037 GCF_000485575.1 Poecilia formosa
CATCAACAACAGCAAACATGACATGTGTTAAGACACAGGTGTCAAACTCCAGTCCTCGAGGGCCACTGTCCTGCAACTTTTAGATGTGCCTCTGCTGCACCACACCTGAATAGAATAATTAGGTCATTAGCAGGACTCTGGTGAACTTACCTACACAAGGAGGAGGTAATTAAGCCATTTCATTCCAGTGTTTTGTACCTGTGGTACATCTAAAAACTGCAGGACAGCGGCCCTCGAGGACTGGAGTTTGACACCCCTGTTTTAGAGGTACGCAGTACCCTACCGCACCCCATTACTTTCAGCCCTGCATGCAGGTCGGTCCTCCAGGACACAGTAGGGGCAACTCCTCCTCTCCCACCCCGCAGAGCGCTAGTTTCCTACCTTACGCCTCATGCGGGAAGGTGTAAGTTTTTGGGGGGTTTTTTAAAGACAAAGTCTTTTTTTGTTTTGAAAATATATTTGTTACCTTTTGTCCTCCGATTATTATTTTTTAAATAAGTCCGAATAGCCATGCTGCACGAACAAAAGCAGGTCTGTTCGTGAAGATAAACATGAATAAATGAGTAAGTGACCCGCCCCTCTTTATTTTCAGTTGGCCTGTCATGATTGGTTGATTTGTATGACTGAGCAATGGAGATAGGAAAAAAAGAAAGTTGGCCACTCTGAGGTTTAAAAAAAAAAAAGAAAAAAAAAAGGTTCCCATCCAGGGCGGGCATGGCTGACTGGAGCCCCGCAATGCTCCCCGAGAGTCAGCCCATGCCGCCAGGCCTGGCGCTACAGCAGGAGAGGCAACTCCTCCGCCTCCCATCCCGCTGAACGCCAGTTTCCTACCTTACGCGGGAAGGCGTAAGGTATGGGGCTTATAAAAAAGCCCCGGCGCTAAAACTTTTCCTTTTCGTCTCCTGTGGGAACACTTGTGTACGAACCCTCATGTTCGTACACACCCCTGAGGGATAGACTGAGAGAGAGGTAAAGACAGGAAGGATAAACTATTCGATCCTAAGAACCTGTCTAACTGGTTCGTTCTGCAAGACGAAAATAAGTTTAGTGACCAAATGATCGTAGAAGACCTACATTCAAAGACTCTGGTTCAGTCGCTCATTGACGTCAATCTGTGATGTGTGATTCGGGCTTTGAATTTGCCACCGAGGATCACGTCATCAATGACGACATGAGAGAAACACGTGCAGTATGAATGTAGGTCCTGTTCCTTTTTTATCTTGTTGTGTAAAGTCTGTCAAAATGAAACATCTCAAATAAAAAAAAAACTTTTACCAGCTTTATGTGAGCTGATGATGAACTCGGTCCCGTAGAGAGAGAACGTTTATATCTGATGAGTTTTCAGGTTTACAGAAATTGACACGAAAAAGACCAAATTATTACAGGGACCAACATTCAAAGACAGTCCAAAAATACTGTGATGCAAATATCTACCTCAAAGTGTTGTGATGTAGATCACAATACTGTGTACGATCACAATACACTGTACTATGATTTGAATATCTATTTCTACATATCTATATCATTTACCTATGACATGTCATGTGACTATTAAAGCTTAGTCACATGACACAGATTGCTGTAAAAGCAAAAACCTGTTAATCACCTTCCTCTGATTGTTCTTATTTACATACAGGTCTGCCTGACAGATCGTGCAGAGCCATTGTAGCAGGGGCAACTCCTCCTCCCCAACAGTGGTGGGAAGTAACGAAGTACATGTACTTCGTTACTGAACTTAAGTACAATTTTAGTGTATCTGTACTTTACTTAAGTAGATTTAATAATGGGTACTTTCTACTTTTACTCCACTACATTTTACAGTAAGTATCTGTACTTTCTATTTCCATACATTTCTACAAAACTGTCGCGTTACTCGTTACATCCAAGTCGCATTGAGCTCTTTTTTCCGTTAAAATGTGAAGTTCAGGGACTTAAGGTGGCGCCGTAAAATCCAAGCAATAACGTGACGTATTGTCTGTGTTCACCCATCGCCTCCCCGCACGCGGAGCTCCAGACATGCGCAGTGGTTTCCTCTGAGCGGGAGAAGATGTCTGTCTAATCGTCAGTAATATAATAGCGCTGCATAAATCATGAGATATGGCGACATGTAAAATCAGCAGCGCTTCTCTTTCACAGACGGTGGGGACTTCGTCCAACTTTTAGCCACTTGGAAGGAAAGCTTAAAGAAAGGTAAGATCTGTGGACGTGATGCTAGCAAAGCTAGTTGTACTGACTGAGACAGTACAGCTCAGCTAGTACCTCCTTCTCCACCCCGCAGAGCGCCAGTTTCCTATAAAAACTACTTTCACCCCTGGTGATGAGGGAGACAGAAAGTACTACAAAGCTCACTGTCAGAGAACTGCAGGAATGTTTGCAATGTGGATGGCATTTTAGCAAAATTATTCAAACTGAATCAAAATCTTAAAAGTGCCACATAGACGTAAAAAAAAAAACATTTATTGAAACAAGATACAATTTCTACATGTATTTTTATTTTGCAAGACTAAAGTTTGTTTACATGATCATCTTGCTTTTTTTTTGGTAAAGCAGTGCCTGCATGGGCTCTCATTAGAAATATTGTTTTGTTTTTAAACATCAGTAACATTGCAGAACACATGTTCTAGTCAGAACAGAGCAACAAATATCCCTGTTTTTGTTATATTGCAGGACTTTTGCCTTTGCTGACTCGAGGTTCACATTTTAAATGCCATTTGCAGTGTCGGTACTGAAATGCCATAGATGTGGTAATTAGAAGTTTTAACAAAGTCAATCCTTCATAATGAACCGCTAAGCTTGTTTCATTGACCGTCTCTTTGGTTGTTCACTGCAGCCTCTGCAGATTTATAAAGTGGAAACTAATCCCTGAAAAAAGGCCTACAGCACCTTTTTTTCCCCACCATTTCCTGCGTCTGATTGGTTATGACTTTCTGTGGTTGTGCTTTTCTCCTCCTGAGCTCATATTTTTAGGGTTTAGCAACCATTTTGTTCAGCTGCAAGTGCCTTTGGGCTGAAGGTGGAATTCAACAGAGACCAAACATGCAGATGAAATGAAAGAATTGCAAACTAATTTGTTTTGGAAAACTTTTTATGCAATTCCAAACCTTGGGAGTGCAGATGTGACGTGTCTTCAGTACAATTTTCAGATCTCTAGTAACCTGGCTCACGATATGTGGCTTGAAGCCTTTTACTTACAGTAGCAAGTCCTTCTGATTGGCTTTATGAATTTTGGTCTGAAACTACAGACCAACAGTCTATCTAAAACACTGGTTGGTTCTGAACTGTGGCAACGTGGAAGAAGATGTGCTAGGTGAATAATTAGTTAGAGCACACAGAAAAATGCCTGATGAAACTAATTGAAGTGTGTAGCCATAATTTCCATTGTTATATGTGGGAGAAAAACTGTGAGAAAAAAAGCTCCTGACCTTGAAAACACCATCTCAACTGTGATGGGAGCGGCAGCAGCATAATTTTTCTTGGGTGTTTTGTTTCAAACGTCCATTGAAGCCATATCTCCTCACAAAATAGATGACATCATAAGAAAAAAAAATTTATGTGGAGATATCAAACCAGTATCTCAAGAAGATGTGTTTAAACATTTTACAAAAGAATTGCTAATCCTAACTGACCTTAAACCAGAAAGGCTCAATGCGATTTAATATCAGACAGTTGGAAAAACTGTTTTTAGTGTGTCTATTTAATATCTTGATTTCAGTGTATGCAGAGTTTGTTTGGTTTACAGGTGAATAATTTACAGCGAGAAACCTGAGTGTTGCAAAATGAACCAAAAGATTACTTAGGCGCAAAATGTGTGCTTATCAGATGCTCAAAAATTAGGAGTTGGGATTAAGACTAAATATATTATAATGTGCATTTGCGTCAGCAAAACGTCAGTTTTCAAGACCATGACTAAATTCAGTCTGTACAGTATACCGTGGACATATAAATGAGCATGCACTTAAAAAAAAAAAGAAGAAAAAAAAGCAGGAACAAACACAAGGCTGCGGCTGTTTTGATTTCAGCATGATCAAATCTTACACCTCCATGTGCGCAGCACAGACGCTGCGCTCACGGCTCTGCTCCGCCTGTGCTTGCTGCGCCATGCGGTAATGAAGTGCTTCCTTATAGGAAGCCAGTCATTAGCTTTGCTGAAACCGACAAAAGGGGGTAGCGACTGTCAGCATCCGAGAGTCAACAAAAGGGAGTTGAGTGTGATCTTGAGAGAGATGCAGCATCACAAGCCGGAAGAAGAAGGAACAGAAAGATGTGTTGTTTTTAACATTGCTTAATTTGAACCTTTCACGGGACCCCAGGTGACCCGAACTTGAAGCTTTTGTGAGCTACACATCCTCTCAGGGCTTCTTGTGCTAATATTTGTTACACTTTCTGAGCATATTTACCCTCACTCAAGACATCTTTATCCCTTTTGTGTTCCGCCGGCTGCAAGCGCAGCAATTGTAACCACCCACCAGCTGTAAACTGTAATTAAGGACTTGAAGAAGTGGGGATGTGTCAGCAAAGATGAATGCCAACGAACAATACCGAGTTAATCCACTGTTATTTGCTCCGCCGCTGCTGTGCGGAGTTTATGTTTCTGCAGCTCGCTTTCTGCTCAATAAAACACACAGCTTTAAAGCCGAACATCCCCGAGTGTTAGATAGGCACTTATTTGTCTTTACTACAGGAGGTCAAATAATGCTTGTGAGAAAGTGAGAGTTTCCTGCTCTTTTTCCAAACCATGGCGGGACTTGAGCCTCGAGGCCTGATGTTCAGCAGGCGAGAAAACAGGGATCTCATTGAATGTCATCAATACTATTTACATTTTCCTTTGTTCTGCTGAAAGGTTCGTTTAAATGTTTCCATTATTGCTGCTATTGTTGTAACATACATGCAGCAAATGGCACAGACTGAAGGTACTCCTGAAAATGCCTCACAGCGATCTCTTGCGAAAGACTGTTCGATTTTCTGTTGCTGTTGTTGGATTGTTTTTTTTTTTGTTTTTTTTTAAAGGTGATTTTTAAAATGACACACAGTAGGAAAGAGAGGACCTGGAATATGCATGAATGTTCAAATGACTGCAATAAATAAAACCACAGCAGGAAGGTTTGTTTTAAGCAGTTTGAAATATTTGGTAACACTTTATTTGAAGGGATGTGCATAAGACTGACATGAGACTGTCATGAACATGAATGACTCTTCATAAATGATCCTGAAGTGTCATTTTGGTAAATAATGACACTTTTTATTGAAAGGTGATCTCTAAAAGTTGCATTAAAAGTTCATTAAAAGTGTAAACAATGCATTATTCAGTAAATAATAACACTTTCAATGCAAAGTTCCGTTAAAATTTGCATTAAAAATCGATTGTCAGCTTTGCATTATTTACCAAATGACACTTCATGACAACAGTCATCAGCATTTAAAAAGGCTCCTTCATGTTCATGACAGGTGTTATGTCATGTTTATTACAGTCTCATGTCAGTCTTATGCACACCTATTCAAATAAAGTGTTACCACATATTTTTTGTTTTAGTTTCAGTACAAAGAAACATATTGTGGTGCAATAAGACAGGCCCATCGGTTCTTTCTTTAACACATTGTTCTATCTAAGCTTGATCTGCACTGAGAACAACGCCTGTCAGTCTTCAGAATGGCACATTTTCAATACTCATCGTATGCATAACACTTTATATGTTTCTTACTCTATTTCCTTTTCATTGCCTCGTTTCATTCCTTGATTCCAGTTTATTTGTTTTTATTTGGACCAGATGTGTTAAGAACAGATCTGCACAAGTTCATTTTTTGGCAGAGAAATGCCAGAGAGGATGCAGTTAGGCATAAAATTATTTTCATCATCATCATCATCATCATCATCATCATCATCATCAAGAAAGTTTGCTTCTGCTAGAAAATGACATGCATATCCCAGAAGGTGACGAAACAATGGCCAACTTTGTTTTTAATTAATATCCTAGCAAAAATTGGCACGTTGAAAATCAATTTTCTCCTTCTCAATAATCAATTAAAAGGCGTTCCTTGTCATTGGAGCTGCTTAAGGCTTCCTATAATTGCTGACCCACATTTTGCACGTTTCCTCTGGTATTCTGAAACTTCATCTTCTGCCAAAAGCAAAAATGGGATATTGATATTCCCAAACATATTAAATGGAGTTGTGCTAAGTCTTTAAGCATCGGATCTGTGTAACTATAGATAAGTTGTCCCAGTACATCTGAATTAATACATGTAGAGATAAAATTAACTACGATAAAATAAATGTCTAAATGAAGAAGGGATTATCTTTAAAAAAAAAAAGAAATCTCCTCATGTCTCTATCTGTGTTTTGCTGCGAATCGTCCCAGATTTGAAACCTGCACGTTCAGAGTGTGTAATTTATTTCTCCTCGTGCTCCCTTGCATCCCCAGATGCTAATCAACACCAACATCTTCCTGATGAATCGATGCTGAGTCTTTTGTGCCGGAATTCATTCCTGACGTCAGGCCCATTACTCTTTCAATTTACCCTGGCGTGGCTCTTTCTCACAGATAACAAATACGGCCATTTCCTTGCTAATTCAAACAGGCTGCTGCTTTAGTAATGCAGCGAACTGCCATAAGGCAGTAAAGCAGTCGGTGACGTTGGTGTGAGAAACGCTTTGATGAGAAATGGCACACAGGTGCGCCTCTCGTCTGCCGAATTCTTTCCTCCACCGCGTGAACCCTTAACGGCGTTGTGTTTTTTGCTCTCACTGCGACCCGAGCAGGGATTCTGTTTTTAAAAACAAGGTGCTGATTGAACATTTCACATGGATTTATCTGCCAAACAAAAAAACGAAAATGAGCAAAGCAAAGGAACATTGCAGATTTTTTCTTACCTCTAGTAAATCTCTCTCTTCATTTAGTGCGCATTTAATTAGCTAGTAGCTAATAGCTAGTAAAAGGCAGGTGATACCAGAGTTAGTTTCAACTATCTTAAAACAACTTAAATATCACCATTGTCAGTTTTATATTGTGTGCTTCTTTCCAGGGAAGTTAATGTTAATATATTTGGCCGTGCACCAACAGTAATCTTTCTGAGTGAAACATACTGCGAACAGAATGTAAAAAAATGTGAGCAGCAGTAACTGTCTGTTATAAAGTAAAGTAGTAGGAAAAGCAAAAATATTACAGACGTCTAAGTGGACATTAGGGGAATAACGGTCCATAAATAGATAAGGTAAATATTTAGCATAGTCTTTTCAATGCAGATCAGCACAGTGTTCAATCTGAATGTTGTTTTAAAGCTGAGCACATAAATGTTTGTATGCAGATTTAAAAAAATGCGACACCAAAACAAAACAGTGTGGTCTCCCCTCCATCACTAAAGACAGCTATTTTATTAAAGTATGAAGGAACCAAAGATCTGTCAGCATTTCAACTTCATTACTGACATGAAACAACATAAATAGAAACACCACTGGCACTGGTGAAAAGTCCAATTCCTGGTGCCTCTAGCAGCATTCAACCAGCCTGAAATGCTGCACAGCTCCAGGATTTCACTTTCCTAACTTTTAAAGGTACATAAAGGGAAAACTGAATGCACCAGAATTGCATTAATGTCTAAACAGCTCCACAGGGATATAAAAATTGTTTTTATTTTCAACTGTCAGCACAGTCTCATAAAAAATTAAATAAAATAAAATAACACTTTGAGATTTTAAACTGATTTTATGGCCTAATTTGTCCAGAAATTATTTAGACCAGATTTTCCTTATTGAACTACAAGTAACCTAACCAAATCTTCACTCGTTTTCTTACTAGCCTCTCTTTGAAAACATAGTAAAAATATATGACTATGCCAAAAAGGGTCACCTACTGCAGGTAAGTTGACTGTTTCCAAGTTTTTAACAAAACCTCTCTTCAGACATTGAGAAATATTCCTTTAAACTCCAAAAAAAAAAATCCAAAAAGTGATGATCAGTGAATATCAGCCTCACACACGCATGCAACCGCCACTGTATGAAATTGAAATTGTTCCAACAGGACATCATTCAAAGAGTCAAATGATGATATTAATGGGGGTCATTTCTTGTATAATTGATTAAACATTTTCAGGTCTGTTAGGTTTGAGAAAAATGACAACTGGCCTCAAACATTACACATGGATTTCCAATAAGAGTAATGGTGTGACTCTCTTGTAAGTGACCGTGACTTCACATATAATTAATAACCAGCAACCATCACTGTCACCCACGCTGCTGCAGTGACATTTAGCTTCTCCGACTCCCTTTTCTTCCTCCTTTCTATGTTACATCCTGACCATGTGACGTAGAGGGGATTTCATGTGGTTGAAGCAACTCCAATCTGGTGTATTGCTATCCCACAAGGGCGCAATTGCCCTGAAAATAGTCCAATCCTGTAATGCCTACTGGGAGAAAATAACATTACTTGAGATCCTCAGCTGCACCAGCAGCAGCAACAAATCTGTTCGCTGCAAAGGGCCGAGGCAAACATGGACAGTTTTTATGGCTAATTAGGAAACTGTCCCACTTGTGATTAGGGACAAACCCTACACAGAACACGCTTCGGTATTTAAACAAAACACTTGTGATTTTTGTGGCGCTTGGAGACCTTGTCTTCTAATGACGGGAACATTACGAAGGATTCTGGGTCACGACATCCAGTTCAAGAGCCAAACTAATGAACTGTGACTTATTACTGTTGTTTTATGTAATGATGTGGAGGCTCCCAGCCATTATAGCTGAGGCTATACAATAATAAACAATCAGCATTAAATAAGGGCCATGGGCTGTATGCAAACCCACCACACAAAACACCATCGCTAAAGAAAAAAGCTTGTTGAATCTCGTTTAAAGTTTGCCACACAACATTTGTACAAACCCATAAAATCCTGGGTGAACAAAGTATAGTCTTTGTTTGGGATAGCAATAAACTGAACACACACAAAATGCACATAACCCCAAAAACACCATACCGACAGTGAAGTGTGGAGGTGGGAACATCATGGTGTAACTTTTGTTTTTCTCCAAAAGTTACAAGCAAACTTAATATATTTGAAGGGAGGATGAATGGAAAACTTTACATTACTGAGACATTCTTGATTAAAAAAAATAAAAATCTGCTGCCATCTACCAGATTGATAAAGATGAAAACAGGGTGGATGTTTCAGCAAGACAACGATTCCAAACACAGAGCAGAGGAAGCTCTCAAATGGCTTCGGAGAGAGAAATGACATAGATTTTTGTACCAAGTATGAAATAAATATCAGTAAAGGGTGTTCAATACTTGTTGAGGTCATAAAAGCCTCAACACCTCAGAGAGCTGCATGGGTTAAATTTGTCGAGTCGAAACCCAAAAGGTCTGGTGAGATATTTCATAGTGACTTGCCTCGTGTCTCCACAGGAAAGACCCCAAGCTGCTAGAAACAACCACAAACCAGAGTTTTAATTTACTGGATTTTTATTTAATATATATATTTTTAATCAAAACTTTAAAAAAACGTATTTTACTTTCACGACAACAGGCCTTCTCCGTCCTCCAAAGCGGTAGCAGCCACAAAGAACGGGGTCACCACAGTACGCGCGGCGTTGCTCTCTCGAGCCGGTGACAGCTCATTTTCCGAGCCACGGCTTTAGCACCGAAAGAGCAGAGGGGCTCAGTAATGATCAGCTTTTAGCGCTGGCACTCAGCAGCTGAATAAGCCATCAGGGATCATTAGGCCCTGCTGGGGAAAACAGTCTCTTCATTTCCATTGGTGCTTCCAAAACAGGGAAACTCTCTGACACAAATAATTCAGAGACACTTAAGTTTGTGTGTTGTTGTGTGTCCTAGAATGCTTAACTCCAATATCTGATTTCTCTGATGACATAGGTCTTTGTGATGCTCTTGAAAAGCTTAATTTGCTTGTTACTTTATCGGGTACACCAAAAAACGTCTAAGGGTATTTACTCAAAGAAATAGGAAGCAGTGTCTGTTGAACAGCGGAGGGCAGTGAAATTATATTTTCCCCTCAAAAGAAGCTCTAATGACCTCTGAACCTGATCAAAACCGGGACGTTCTTTGAAAAAGCTACGAATTTATTTTGCCTCCATGCGCCTCAGCTTGTCAGCCATGCTACGTTTATTTAAGACTCAGGCTACAACCTAAATCTAAAAACTCTCACTGCTGAACAAAATGAGCCTGGCTGACAGGGATGAATTAAACCACTGCAAGCAAGGTGTACAGAGTTAATAAAGTAAATTTGCACATCTGTGTGGCTTGCAGGAAGTTTCGCAAGGAAAAACACGCACACACCCCCTGGGTAATCCGATACAGATATGCGACATAATGAACACGGCTGACACCGATTCTAATGTGAGTCTGTCGTAAAAGTTACAAACATGCAAGTTGTTTTTCTTTCAGCGCGAATAAAACTTTGTGGTGTTTATTATAGGTGAGGGAGGACACAGACTGGCTTTCAGTGGAAAACTGTCACACGGCCTGCCGGTTCACACCTGTGATCAGAAGCATTCAGCCGAGCAGTTGGGTGTTAATTTGGCCTGTCTTGGCTGACGGAGGCCAGGTTAGCAGACCATTTGATGTTAACCGTTTCTAAATGCACCCCCGGCCAGGATGAAAATTAGTCCTGACACACCTGTTAAATCCAAAGAGAAACATAGTAATCTTGGAGCACTCAGGGCAATGAGACAGCTGTGTTTTAGTGGGTAAGATTTTTTTATTTTTTTATTTTTTTTTGCAAAAAGTAAGAAATTTAGGAACTTTGTATAATGAATTAGTATTTAGTTTGTTTTTTTAGAATGTGCACATGTGGACTCTAGAAAGGAGTGAAAGATGTCAGTTCAGTCCAGATGTGACTTTGGCACATACAGTTTACACGGGAGGAATAAAAAGCGGCAGATGATTAATATAGACCTTTACTGTTATTTTTAACACCTGAAATTTCTGTTGTCATCAGTTTATGTTGTGAGTATTCTGGTTTATTAAATCAAACCTGAACAAATAACTCCTACATTTTGGGATATTATGGCGTTGTCATTTTGGTGATTCAACATCATGTGACTCTTTGTCCTTTAAATGCTCTCTTAGAGAAAAGCACACACATTTTTAGTTCTAAAATGTTTCCAAGTAGTAAATAGGTAATCGGTGTACATGCTTTGTAAAAACACAACCGATGCTGTCAAGTATTTTTATTTATTTTTTTTAAAGGGAAGCAACTCATAAACTTTAAATCGATTTAATTGCATATGCAACCCCACAGTAAGAACAGTAAGATGAAAAAGAAGAAGATTCTTCCCTCTGGTTTCTCAGAAAGGGAATGTTCTTTACAATGAAAGAAAAATTTGTATGGTCAAGACTATATAGCAGATATCCTGATTTAACACAGAGTTATTTAAAAACACACTCACTTCCCGTGAAGTTTATCCCCTGCACATGTAGTCCGGGTGTGCTCACTTTGAAGTTGTTTTTTTTGTTTTTTTTGCCCCCCTCTCAGGTGGAGAATCAGCAGCGGAGCCTTTGTTATTTTTAAACACCCGCACATATCAAGTCACATTTAAATTTGAATTACACAGTTAGGCCTGAGTACTTCTTTCCCTCCCTCCTCATTCAGATCAAAAGGAAAGCCAATAAAATGCTTTACTTGCAGCCATCGGCTTTGATGTTGCACCTCCGCGTGCTCATTTGAGCTCCCAGGCATAAAGTCAGGAGTGGACGGACGTCAAATTGTGCCATGTTTAAAATGTTGAGGTGATGCAGACTGGTGTCAGATACTATTTATTTTTCTTTTTTTTTTTTCATTCTGAAAACTGATTTGCCTGCATTAACAATTTTTATTCTTATTGTACATTTTTTAAATTTATTTTTTATTCTAACATGCCTCAAGTTTGTCTCTCACCATCTGAAAATGTGAAATTTATATTATTTTTTTTCCTGTTTTCTTTCAAACATAAATAAGACTAAATGATACTCGGTGAAGGACTGTAATTAGTCAAGCCCAGAACAGGCTTTGTCTGCTCAGCGTCATTAAAGGAGCAGGGGCTCCAAGTGGATGTAAGCACCGTGTAATTATTTAGCTTTTGAGATTCAAAGCACTATCACTTACCATCAAGAGAAGATTTCCCTAAAAGACAGGCCCCACCAACGACAAGGGGTCCTCTGCACATGTTCCAAACACAAGCACAAAAGTAAAGCGAGAGGATGTCATGGACACGGCCTTTATTGCAAAACCTGTAATTGAATTCAAACCGCGACTGGTAAATCATCACGATTATGAATCATTAGCTGCTATTCTTCTGGGCTGAGAGCTGATGAGACTCTAACTGAGCTGCAGCAGGAGTTTGTTTTCACTCTGGCACTTTAGGACTTTTATAGAGTGTTAAAAGTTTATTACTTTGGCCTGTGAGAAATATTTACTTGTCTTTTTTAAATGAGTTGTTCTGTATTTTTGCTAAAAAAAAACGTTTATGAATTATATGCATTGCTTTAAATATACATTAAAAAAAATACACCAAGGACAAATTCCTTGTACGTATGAACATATTTGGTCAAACAGAGTTTGATTCTGACTCTGCGTTTTTATTCGGTGACTTTAATTGAAAACTGTGACTGTTTAAAAAAAACAACAGTCTCTATTACTTATCACTGGTTTCAATGTTTAAAAAGCTGGATTCAGAAAACCATAAAAATGTTTTAATCAAACCATTTTTATGCTGTGAAATCTGTCGGAAATTCTGAGAAAGTTGTGAACTCAGCCTGAAAATGTGAACAAGCACACCTCCCACCTTACAGGTTCCCCACATTTGCAGATGGCTCCTCTGGAGCCTGGAGAAGTCTCAAGAAATTGACAGTTTTTCTATAATTTTGGGTGGTTAGTTTCTTCTCCATTAGCACATCTGCAGAGCACTTGCACCACTGGTGTGAGCAGCACTTGCACAAGCATGATTAACGCTGCTAGGACCCTCCTCGTCGCTCTGATTGGTCATTTCGAAGCAGAAGCGGTTGAATTTCTCCAGGTTGCAATAGGACCACTCACAGATTATCTCCCATATTTCACTGTCAGGACATATTATCAGTTTCAGCAAACATGTAAAAATCTATAAATTTTAAAAATGAAAAATTTACCTACTGCCGCTTTAAAATATTTTTAACAACATGCCATTTTTTTTTGTCTTTTCAAACACTCAGTCAGGTTGTGTAGGTTCGTAGAATCCAGGTTGGATTTTGACCCCAGAAACCAGAAACAGCCTCCTAGTTTCCCACTTTGAAATTCTGATTTCAGGAAACCTTTTGGTTAATTTTCCAAGCTGAAAGTTGGACAAATGGATGCAGAAGGAAATTGCCCCTTTCAGACAGGCATGCAGTAGATAAGCACCGCTTTGTGTCTATACAGCAAATAGAAATAGAAGTAATTAAATCTTATTACGCATTAGCGATATTATTTTGCACTTGTATGTGCAGGGAATGATCTCACGAATCTCATAAAGGACTTGTGTGATTATTAGCTGCATGACAGCTAAAGGAAAACTCAGCTTGTTCGAACGGTGTCAGCAAGATCTTTCATTTGTAGGAAATCTCTTGAGTCACTGAGGAAAGGTTTTGAAATCAGGATTTTATTATACCTCTCAGCATATCTCTGAGAGTAACAAACAGCCTGAATTAAAGAGCTTTGATATGAAAGAGTGATGCAGCCGCTGTGTAAATAATGAGTCAGTCGGTTGGTGTCTTGTTTACTTCAAGAACGGCAAAGCGTGTTGATAGGGTCAGGCTGAGAAGACTTCATTACCTCCACATGCAGCAGAAGCCTTTGCTGTCCCCAACAAGCAGCTTGCACTAATCAAACAGGTCACATCCGCAAAACCTCAATGCAAAATGACTTTCTGTTTTCAAAGCTAAGCATATTCTGACCACCAGGCATAAAGCAAACTATGCCAAAGTTGGAACTAGCCAGAACCAAACACTCCGATATGTTCAGTTTTTATGAATCAAAGCAAAATTTGTCATTAGTTGACTACCTTAATGTGTTACAACTAGACTACCCTTGTGAAAAATAAATATACTAAATATATACATACTTGAAGCCAGAATAATCATCAGTGTATTTCAAGTTTGTTAAGGATTATTCAACTTAAAGCATGTTACTTTGGAACATCCAATTTTGTGCTTAATGTATTTTAATTGTAATTAAATTGTAGAAAATCACAATTTGAAGTATACTATCACATGCTCTTTTGAAACAACTAGGAGTATACTTTGTACACTTTAAGTATAAGGTTATATGTCATATAAACGTGCTTGATTAATATCTTAAGTGTAAAATTTTTGTGATTGAATTACATTTAAAATATTGATGATGATTGCTTTATTCAACATACTCATGGTCCACATGGACATAGAAAAGAACAAAGTCAAGATACACAATAACACACACAAAAAAAACTATAAAAGTCTTGCATACCGATGTTTCCAGACGACTGGAATTGTAGCGCATTGAAAAAATATACTTAGAAAATATTTATAATATATTTATAATATATTGTTTTATTATTATTTTTACTGCTATTTTTCCGGTTACATGATACATCAAACCATAACAAATGCTTTGTCCACTTAGTCAGCCAGATAATAAGCACGACTGAGCGGAGATCTGAAAAACTTAACGTTCGGCAACCAAAACAGTTTCTGTGGCGCTTATTAAAAACTCAACAGACATGAAATGGAAAAACTGCTAAAGCCACATTAGCAGCATTAAATTAAATCTCCCGTTTGTTGCGCATCTCTGCGCACAGTGCAGAAAATTTAACTCGTCATCTTGCAGGGCCGGTCAAAGGCTGTATGAGGCCTCGAGCAGAATTCGACTTAGGGGCCCCTCTTGCTGCTAAAAACATCAACATCTCTAGCAGCTTGTTTGTTAGATTTTCTGAAATCTGGGAGAGTGGGAGTAGTTTAATTGGCCAACCTAAAAAGCAATTAGTTATTATTGCAGTTTACTAATTTGCATTTGTGAACTCAAAGATTAAACTCACAGCATCAGATTATAGCTGTGGTAACAAAACAGTCTAACTATGAATATTGCTCTTTGAACTTTAACAAAGTAAACTTGTCAGCTCCTTAAAATCTTAAATTTAAATGTGAAACAATATAAAATCTTTTAATTTATGTATGCCGAAACCGTTCAGTCATATTTAGCAGCATTGATCATCTCAGTAAACAAATGTTACATTAATATATTTTTACATTTCCTGTCAATATAAAATCTTTTAATACAAAACCCCAGTGGATCGCCTCGATGCCCCGACCAGCAAGTTTTCTGAGGGAAACCCTGATTAAGGCACCAAATAAGGCATACTTGTTAGCATGTAGAAGTATAAATGGGAACGAGGATAACTGTTTTCAGCTTTCATGTTTCTGCATGGTACGTTCACCTGAATATCATATGTTCTACCTCTTATTACAGCAGCATAGTAATAATGGAAACCGAATGTTAAGTTTTAACATATAGTTAAAGCCTAACTGTATGCTATACCACTGCTTATATCCTAATAGGAGACCCAGATCAATTATTTCCTATCTTCCATATTTAACGTGACCTATAACCAATTAAATTCAGTTTAAAAATGTTCGTTTTGTGGGAAAGGTATACATATATTTAAAAAAATGTCGTTAAATATGGTGAATATGTGAGCACATCCTCTAATAACTGGGGATGTGGCTGTGTTTGTGCATGAACCACCAAAATCAGACCCGTGCTGATTTGGAGTTTGTAATCATTTAACATTCTTCTGATTTACTCCACATAAAGTCCAGCTGTTCTAGTCGGCTTTTCCTGACGTTGCAGTAAAAGCCGTGGTCCACTCACTATGAGCTCCTATGAGCTCCCAAAGCACCACAGGGATGTAGGTCTGCTCATTTGCTTTAGATGTTATTTATGTGATGCTTCAATTTGGCCAAATGTTTTTCTTAAGGGTTTTTTAGTTGCATTTATTCATCAGTAGCTGGACAGGAAGCAGAGGAATCCAACCAGGAACATCTGCACTGAAGACTGTAGCATTTAATGCGCCTGCTCTCCCACTGTAGCACCAATTCCTTTTAACAAGCCTCCACATATTATTTTAATGTGTCTCATAAAAAAAAAAAAACGCATCTACTTTTGCTCATCATTCTGTCGAACTGAGCAGAATCTATTTTCATGTTAGTTTTTGTAAAACATCCTGGTTTAATGCTGTTTTCCAGTGAGTGTTTCATTTGTAAAGATATGATTAAAAAGGTGTGATGTGTCCTCTTTGTGACATTTATCACCACAAAGGCAGTGTTTTGTAGATAGAAAATTATATTTGCACAAATATTACCACAATCTTAGTCACTTTCCAAAGCAAGAAATAATAATAATAATAATAATAATAATAATAATAATAATAATAATAATAAAGAAATAAATTAAATAAAAAAATAAGCATCAGCCATTGTTTTTGCATTTGATCTGACTTTGTATTTGAACTCTAGAAGCAGGTGAAAAATATGACCTCCTGTTATATTTTTTTTATTTTTCTTGCAGAATGAACTGCCGCTATCGTGTCCAACGTTATAATCCATGCTTTTTTATTAAGCCTGAAATAAACCGGTACGGTACGATACATAAATACATACAAACATTGTGTACATAAGTAGTCAGTATTCAGACATACACACTGTCTCAGTGAAGTCCATCAATGCTGCACAGGTGTAGATGATATGTACAGCTGAGATCTACTGCAGTTCATGTTGAGCGGAGGAGGGGAAAAACAAAACAAAAACGGAGGGACAGAGCCGGGCGGTGTTTTTTGGGCTCTGTTAACACGAGGTGAACGTTTTCCAGAAGAAGTTTTTACAGGGCGCTTTGCGGTCACGCTGAGGCAGTGATAACCTGTTGTAGACGGCCCTCTCCTCCAGGCGGGACTCCAGCGGCTCCTCAAGGTCCACAGGAGCTGCTTCGCCCGGCAGCATGTTGGTGTCCAGAGCTCCATCTAACAAGCCGGACACCAGCTTCAGGATCAGCTCTTTACGCTCTTTACTCAGCTCCTGAAAAGGCAGAAAAAGAGAGAAAAAGGCAACACAGAAATTATTAGACAAATGAACATTTTCACTGTTAGTATTTTTTTTGTGTTTATCTATTAAGTTGCAATGAGACTGACAATTTTAATCTATAAATAAATAGCTTATTTACCTACTTTTTAAAATTATCCAGCAATTTTTTGTTTTTTTGATAATGAAATTAAAACATTTATCACAAATAACAATTACCATCAGAATTAAACGTCATCCGTGTGTTAAATATCCTCACCCTGTTTGCATGGATGGGGCTCCTGTCCTCCAGAGGAAGCACGGCAGCTGCTCTTACGCTGAACAGAACCCCCATGAGAGCTGCTAACACCACCAGGAGCTGCATGTTGTGGCAGGAGTGCAGTACGAGCGCAACAGGAGCAGGAGACAAGAGTGTATTGCAGTGTGTGTGCGTGCGTGCGTGCGTGCGTGCGTGCGTGTGTGTGTGTGTAAGAGATAGTCTGAGCAGCTCAGGCCGATTGAAGGTCCAGGTGGAGAGCGGCGGTGGTGGTGAAGAAAGAGTGCTGCAGTTGGTGGCAGCTGCTCATCAGATCTGGGGAAACTCAGATGTTTCTTCTGCTCTACCTCCAAAGTCCCCCACTCTTTTATACGTCTCCCCCCCACCCTTCCACCCCCGTCTGCAACTGACGTAGAGGCTGGTGGGTGTGTGACGGACGGTGTGCATGTGTGTGTGTGTGTGTATGCTGTTGGGGGTATCAGTACGTGAGCATGAAAAAGAGAAGGGGAGATGAAGAGGTCAGGATACAACAAATGGAAACGTTTGGATGTTCACCCTTTGACAAATTGTTGCTGTAATGTGAACATCTGCAGAGAGAAAACAACGTCACTACCGTAGGTCATAGATACTGATAAAAATGGTTAAAAAAAAGGGTACCGTGTTATGAAAAATGCTTTTTTCATTTTTTAAAAAAAATCTAACTTAAATGTTTTATATCAAGAGCTAATATCACACAAAGGCAACCAAAGTAAATGGCACTTGGAGAAGTAGATTATCCAACCCAACCTGTCTTTAGCAGGTACAACAAGCTGTCCGGATCATGAAGCATCAAAGCTACGATCTTCTTTAGAAGAATGTGAGATGGGTCTTTGTCTTCCCTTACAGCTGAGGTTTTCACCTCGGAACTCTTCATTGGATCCCAATTTTGGGAATCTCCGTCTTACTACTGAAAGGGCTAATTTGATTTTTTTTTTTTAAAGCAAGCTTTTGTAAACGGTATGACTATAGTTCCCTAAAAAGATGCCACATCAGCTTCAGCTTGTTTGAAATGTAAACACACTTTCATCAGAGTGGTAGCTTGTGACATATTCTTTACATTTTATTTGCTGGTTTTAGTCATTTAAAACAGCTCAAACTCAAAGTGTTCAGAGAGATGCAGCGTTATGATGGCTGACATTAACAAGTCACAATGTCTCAACAGACCACTGTTACATTGTTTCTGCTGAAGGGGGTGACGATGCGCTAATGTTGGTTTTGAATGTTTTTCTGAGTCATATTCTTTTTTTTTTTAGTTGCTCAATATTTTCAATAACACGGTTTTCCAGCAGGAGCTATCGATTATTTTAAAGAAATGACCATGACCTGATTTACTCTTCCCTGATGATTGACATTTAACTTCAGGCAACGTCTGATTCCTGTCAGCCTCTCTCCATGTCTATTTGACACCTTTATATTACAATTGAACTGTCTGAGAACTCATGATGACTCGAAAGCAGCACAGCTCTAATAGAGTAACACTTTAAAACAACCACTTCTTTATCAGTTTTACTCCTCCCCCCCACCCCCACACACACACACAGGCTACACACACCGCTAATGATTAAAACAGTCCTTCATTGATCTCCAGCTATTTTTAAGGAGGTTTGACCACTGCTAATGACATTGGCCTTACATGCATTTTATGATATTTTATGTTGTGGTGTTTTTCCACAGTGGCAGAGGAAAAGACCTCCAGAAGTGCTGGGATCTAACTGAATCCTTTCCCTGCATTAACTAATGAAAGCTTTACCAAATCAGTTTTTTATTACACTCATATTTTTCAGGTTATAGCTTAAAAGCGGAGGAGACTCAGCAAAGTCTTTTTATTAAACCCTGGGGAAATTCTTGGGGAAAAAAAGAGAGAGAGAAAAAGCAGGCTTACTGTTTTTAGTTCTTTATTATGTAAGGATTTTACAGGCTGAATAATAATAATAATAATAATAATAATAATAATAATAATAATAATAATAATAATAATAATAATAATAATAAAAATCTTGACAATAAATTAGCACTGACTGCTAAGTAGCTATTTGTTGAACCCCATGACTGGATGCTGGACTGTTGGGGCTTGATTTCTGGGACACTGTAAGGTGAGTTAATTAGCAAATGAGAGACAGCTGTGGAGACCAGGGAGATAAGACACTATGCAGAAACTGCTGTGATTCATACAGAAAAAAAATTGAGAGAACTGAACTAGATAAAAATGGATATATAAACCAAAAGGAAACATAGGGAGTTAAAGCCAAAATGCACGGACTACTAAAACACAAACTTAAGTAAGAAACTCAACACAAAGAAATCAACATATATGGCAAGACCCAAATGATAATAATAAACAACAGCAGAATAAATTGGATATGTAAAGCAAGGAATAATAAATCTCAATATAAAGAAATACGCTAAGTCAGAGTCTACAGCATGTACAAGGAGGATGTTATAGCACTAAAAGTAAAGGCCAAACACTTTCCTCTAAAGCCCAGGCTCTGTATGGTACAAGAATGTCTGGTTGTACTTGGTTACTTTTGGTGGTTCTCCCAGTTGGTGGTGCCTGATTATGATTATCAATGTTTATATGAAGAAAACTGAGCTGTAGAGTTCATAAGCCCCTCCAATTACCTGCCCAAGCTGAAACTGAAGTAAAAGACAGTGAACTGAGAACAGATTGTTGTGATTACTTTCAGCTTTCTGTTTCCTCCCCGTAAGTCAGAACTTGTACTGAGATATGGATGGGATCGCTACTGGTTGCAGTCTCATCTTAATATATTCCTGCTTTGAACTGCCTACAATTGCTTGTTTTCTGGGAAAGGAGATGTTGCCCCACATCATTACACTTCCTCTGCGTAAAGCTGTTAGACAACGGAAGAGAGGATGTGGCAAATGAATTTTCATGACAAATGTGTAAGCGTTTCAGTGGCAGTAAACAGGCTTTCCGACGATTCTTTGAGATTTACTGCCGAGACGCGTCGCCACCGAACACATTTCGATCTGGAGAGCACAAGGCTTATCTCTGTGTTTTGTGCTAACTTTAATAGCAATAGAAGCTAATATAGATGCATGTGTCTCATTAAAAAACATTCAGATGTTAATGGGACAATATTCAGAAACACTGCAAAGTAGTTCATATCCCTAGACCTTTTCACAATGGAGTAGTCACAGTATCGAATATTATGTCTACATAGACTTATTTGACAGCTTTTCTGGCCAAAATGTGACTGCTGAGGAAAGCTAGCAAAATAATTTGTTAGCTAGCAGGAACAAGACCAATGTTATTTTACCGGAGCAAATTTGTGCTCTAATCATTAAAGTCATAAACACAACCCACTGATGTTGAAGTTATAAAACAGCACCCTGTTAGAGCTTCCCATTTCTTATTTCGCCCTGAGGAAGACAAAGACAGTGAAGTCTGATCAGGCTGTTGTATATTTAAAAATAGTGGGGGGTTTTTGAAGATAGATGAAGCTCATTTTCTTCTTCAACTTAACAAACTGGGTTACAAACTTGCTTGAACTAACCATTTCCTGTAAAACCAGGAAAAATCTAGCTTTTAGGTTAAATAAATAAAAGTTTAAAACAGAGCTGATTTAGAGGCTGTGGTCTTTCCCTCTCAGAAATCTGAGCTCAGGATGCCTTTTTTCTTTTGATTTATTTTTTGACATAAATATTTTTAATTAAACAAAGAAGAAAGATCCATCTTTTTTTTTTCGTGGAAAATCATGAACAGATTTTTTTTTCGTGGCAAATCATGAACAGAAACAGTGGGACTTTTTTTGGTCCAATTTTAAAATGTATTGACAACAAAGTGGCATTTGTTCATATTAAGTGTTTAGTGAGGTGGGTTAGTGAGAAGCATTAACCCACCTCACTAAAGTCTTCAAAACTTGTTTTTTTCCCCACAGTAAATTTACTTAATACCTTGACCTGAACTTTAACATATAATAATGCCATTATTGTCCTATTAAGCCATATACCTTCAAAATATGTTTAGTTATATACTGTGATGTAGTAAACTAACAAGAACTGCTTGTGTAGAGCAGATTAAGCCAACACGCTACGTAATCTTGAAGCGGGTATCTGAGAGACTTATTAAAAAAAATAAATAAATAAATAAAATAATTAAGTTTGAGGATTTGCAGCACTGCCCCTGGCAGGGAACATGGACTCCCTGTTTGAAATGTTGAGATGGGTCGGTCATGCTTTCACAACAGTTTTTAGGGGGTATTTTCCTCTGATCTGAACCCAGCCCAGAGCACTTGACCGAAGATTAGCTGACTTATTGAAACGGTTACAGTATTGACAATTCAGTGTGTTTGAAGAAGCCACAACGGCTCGCTGCCTTTAGGAAATGTCGGGTTAAGCTCAGAAGAGTCTTCAAACAGTGAGAAGCCAGTAAGATGATGGATACAGGTATTCCCAGACAGCATAAGTGGGATTGATACGTCTTATTTTTTTGCAACATGACCAGATCTACTCAACAACCGTCAACAGAGCTCGTCCTTGTTTTCTAATCCAGGTGAATCCACAAGCTTCCATCAAGATGCACTGGGAATAGTTACATAAAACAAATGGTGGAGTGATCCAACTTTTTCTTTTCAACATATTTAAGAAACAAACATCAAATAAAGAACTAGTTCAGAAGTCATGTTGGGAGAGAGCTGTGTGGAAAACCACCACACAAGCAACCACATCTGAGAAGCGCGCTTGTAAGCGACCACAGAAATAATTTATTGTTTCAGCTTGGTCACATTTTAATAGAAAAACTAATGAAGGCTGGCGTCTTACGCGGCAGTCACTGAGGTTGATGTAACTGAGCAGCAATTGTGTTATATTCACACCTGACACCACAAAAACAAAGAAAGAGCAATTTAATGTTGCCCAGGGCCTTTTCAAACAAAATCAAATCACATCAGGACGGGAACCTAAAGGTACTGTATATAAAATTTTATGATTTTTTTTTTTCCTTCCCTCAGTACACCCCCCAACCACAACAGGAGCTGCAGCAGATTTATCCAGAACAGATTCAAGAACGCCACCTTCTGGCAGCTGAATATTCAGTGCATGTTTAGGTGCAAGAACCAATGTAGAGTAACACATCTGCATCTTGATAAAGGAGAATATTATTTTCAGGTTAAGGTTTTTGACTAATTTCCAAAAGAGAAACTTGTGTAATATGTGGAAGTCTTGCAAACAATACAATTAAAAAAATTATTTAATAATGGCAAAATGAAATTGTGATGAAAAGGAAAGGATCACCAGATAGTCAGGAGAGTTTGTGGGACTCTGAAAGCAGAGTTTAAAACCAATTTGGTGCTTCTGACATAATTTATGATTCGAGAAATAAAAGAATTGGACAGCTTTCTTCCGCTAATATACTAACACACAGCAACTCTGTCATGAATTTAAGTTTCACGTTATGAACTGACTTCTCAGTTATATCACTGTTTGAGATACACCTGCAAGTAGGCGGGAAGTCCTTAGGAAACAAAGCCTTCAAACTTCAGTTTGTGTCACCAATTTATTCATAACTCTTATAAAAACAAATTCATTACTCATGTACAACTCCACGGCTCAACAAAGACCGTGTTGACTCAACAGCTAAAAGATTTCCACATGGAGAGAGGTCATCAGCGTCTTGCAGTAAGAACAGATTCACTACAAAAGCAGCCATCCTATCAGAAGGTAAATCCCTAATTCTGCAAGCCAAATTTGAATAATGAATTTAGTTTTAAAAGGTGTCCACTTTTTGCATTTCGAACCTCCGTTAGATTCTTAGTTTGCTTTTTCCTGACATTCTAATTTCATAATAGAAAGCTTTATTTATACCTGATGTTCAAAGCTGCGCATCAGTTGATCGTAATTTTTCTCAAGTTGGTGATACTCTACAATTCGTCAAACACTGGCCCGACAGCTTAAGCGTAGGACTCTACAGAATGTTTTTTATTTTTTTCCATAGCACAATGCTAATATCAGGCACTATAGGTCTGTTGTGTTACTGAATGATGAGAGGTCTGAATGCCCAGTCGTGATATATGGATGCTGCATATTATTCAATGAACAAACATTAAAAAAATAAAACAACTGATGTGCATCCGACATACTCGGATCACATATCTACATGGTCTGTAACATCCAGAGTATGACAGTACATGGTTGGAGAATGAGGTCAGGATTATATCACAATGGTCTTCCAGTCAGTCCAGTCCATTAAACAGCTCTAAAAAAAATTGTTGGAGATTAACTGGAGTTTAAAAAGAAAGAAATGATAAAAGATTCATAAGACTGAAGGAGAAGAACACTGATGGGGTAGTGATCCAGCGGGTTCCCACCAAGTGATTTTTCTCTTGGGTGACAGGGACCTATGATGAAGAGGTGGAAAAATCATGGAATGAGGGGATTTTTTCCCCCCACGTGTTCTGAGGGTCAGGCAGAGGAGAAGCATGTCTTCTGTTTCAGGTTATGCTTCACCGAGTACCTGACAATGACGAGAAAAAAAAAGAAAGAAAACTCAGTTAAAACTAACAACATGACAAAACTCACGAGACACGCATCGGTAAATACACTACCTTGCAAAATATCTATACACATTGAAGTTTTTCTTATATTGTATTTTAGGTGACTTTGTTCGACCAGTTTTAAGTAGTAAATAACTGTAAAGTGAAATCAAATGTTGATTTTGGAAGTTATCCAACTAATAAACAGAGTTCTGTCACATTTTCTTGTAAATGTCTGATATTATATCAGCAAACATTTGAGGAAAAAAAATTCTAACTTTACAATGTCAATGTCTGAGATTTTATATATTTTTTTTATTTTAATCATGGGAAGTTTTATATTTTTTTCTCACAAATGTACAACTTTGACACAATATTCAAGTCTTTTCTGTAAATTTGCTCGTCAGCAGCCATTTTCCCCCCCATACACAATTACCCCAATAATTCATCATACACTATTCAATCCATAAAAGATGGAAAGGCGGCTGGACGACTGCAAACCTGCCAAGACATGTTGGTTTATATAAACTTAAGGAGGAGGCCATTAGTTAAAGAAGCAGCAAAGAGGCCCACTGTGACTCTAAAGGAGCTGCAGAGATTCACAGCTCAGGTGGAATTACTGACAAGTGAATTTTTACGTCACGCTCTGCACAAATCTGGTCAGATCTGCCAAAGAAAGTCCTGGATTTGGTCTGGCACAAGCCAAGGCACAGCAAGCAAGCTGAAAAAATGCGCTCTGGTCACACAAGTTCTATATTGAACATTTTGGCCAATGTGTAAAATACTAAAGCTAGTCAACTGGAACGCACAGAACTCCCACGGCGGTGTGAAACCGGGCCAGAGGTAGAGCTTTGATATTAAACACACAGCCCAGATTCTAATGGAGTGGATCAGACCACAACACATTGAGGCTGGTTCAACAGGTTCAGTGAAAGCTCATGTTCAAACAACTCCCTTTGCATTTCTAAGTGAGTTGGAGCTATTTTGAAAGAAAAGAAGAACGCCTGTCTCTACATGTGAAAAAGACAATGACATTTTTATTAAAGGGTGTTTCTTCAAGGTGACAAAAAAAAAAAAAAAAAAACACATGTCAAATTATTCAGATTTTCATTTTTAAACCCTTTTTGATAATTATTTATCATCCTCCTACTTTCTGTTGAGTTGTTGTAGAAATCGCAAGAAAACATGGAAGCTGGCGATGGTTTCTGCAAGGCACCGCACTTCTCGCCCAAGACATTATTGCAACTTACCTTTCTGGCAAACTCGGGGAGGATGAAGGATGCTTTGTGAATATCCGGGTTGTAATATTTAAGGTTCATACTTTCCATTTCTTCTTTAGTGAGAGCTTTCACTGGTTCCCGGAAGTTTGTCTCCTGAAAGTCAGGTCGAAACGTGTTGAGAAATAATTTAACAAGTCATCTACAAAAAAAAAAAAAAAAAAAGAAACAGGAAGTCGGGACAAACAGGAAAAGAGAGGCCTGCTTACAGGATTTTTACTGCAGAGCATAAATCCAATTTGTCCGCTTGGATAAGTTGGGATTGTGCTGTAGGCGTAGTCCACCACAGGGAAAAGCGTCTTGCAGAAGGTTTGCATCTCCTTTATCAGCTGCAAATGGAGCCATTGACACTCTCCTGTAAATATCAAAGGGAATTTAATCAGCTAATAAGCTTCCTTCATAACAACATGCTCTCTGCCATCGTCTGACTGAAGACCAAGTAGAAATCAGAAATAAGTAAACCTATAAAAAAAAGAAACAGAGGCAGCTCCATGAAAAAGTACTCGTACTCCAGTTTTTTTTTTTTTTTTTTAAATTCCCCAATGTGCTTCGGGGTATTTTCTTAAGACTGCATGTTACAGACTAGCAAAAAGCAGCTTCTAACTGAGAAGTGAATGGAAAACAATACATTGTTTTGAAATCATTTTATAAATCTCTAAATAATTTGAGTAAGTCTTCAGTAGTCAGTATAGAGAAAAAAAAAAAAAAAAATCGATAAAAAACTATTTTCTAACTCCTGACTCAACCCAACCTTCCAATACCAATTATGTGCTAGTTTATCTGGTTTATTATACATTTCCTGACAATGCCTTGAATTTTTCAAAAATACTGAAAATTTCAAGGTGTCTGAATATTTCTGAAAGTGTCAGGCGTTATAAAAATTTGCTTCAGTCCTTATTTTAAACTTACCCTGGGAGCAAAGGATGCCGCCGCTTCTCAAAGCTGCTTTCATTAGCTGAAAGTAGGCCTCCTTGAACAGACTCTCTGCAGGTCCTGTGACACAAAAACGCCAAACTTGAAATTAGACTAGAACCTAAAAAGTAGAAGAAGAAAAAAAAATGAAGAAAAGAAGGAAAATCAGCACTCACCAACAGGATCTGAGGAGTCGGTTATAATGATGTCAAAGGCATCCTGGTTTTTCTTCATGAATTCAAAGCCATCGCCAATATGGAGGGTGATCTTGGGACTGAAAAACCCTTTAGCCATTCCTGGGAGGTACTTTTTCGATACCTCTATGACATCCTACACAGGGGAGAAGGTCAGCTTTCATGAGAGGATTTCTCAGAGTTTATTTACTCTTGGATGATTGTAACTTTTTCTTCTTCTTCTTTTGTTCCCGTCAACTTTTCCCTTTAGGGGTCGCCACGGCGAGGCATCCGTCTCCATCTAAACCCTATCTTAAGCAGCTTTTTCTCTCACACCAACTGCCTTCATGTCCTCCATTCATAAATCACCTTTGCATGACTGTAATAGAAATATTTCTTAATAATAAAGGACTTTCTTTTTGCCAAATGTTTTGTTGACATACATTTCCACCTGAACAGTAGATCTTTGCAGGCCATCTTGGCAACTTGCTTGACTAATAATTCATGTTCTCCATCAAATCTCATACTTTCACATAGTTGCTGACATAATGGACCTTACCACAGGTTCCGCGTTTCATTGGCTAATGCTCATTTGCACGTGCTTGACCGTCTCACAAGCAAAAGCTAAAGT
>NW_006799995.1:590926-700245 GCF_000485575.1 Poecilia formosa
ACTTACACCAGCACACACTCCTTTGTTCTTATTGATCTTACAACGGTTGAGCTGCAAATGCGTTCGTGCACAAGCTTTGATCCAAGCTAGGCATTCCGTATCAGATTTGGGAAATCTGTGAATTTTATTTCCACAAATACGATCAGGATACCTGACGTCGCCTGTACAGATTCTCCACTGACAGTGGAGAACCGTTCTTATTTGAGTTCTCTCGCAAAAACTTTGATTGTGTAGATTGTGGCCTGCTAGTCCACAATCTACATTAGCATGTGTATACTACTTTAGCTTTTGTTTGTGAGACTGTCAAGCACGTGGTAGCTGCGCAGTGACGTCAAATGGGCATTAGCCAATGAAACGCGGACCCTGTGGTAAGGTCCATTACACATTTGTCCACTCTCTTAACTAGTTATATCCCCCCCACAACCCCCCCTTTCATTTTACCGTTATGATCTACTTAAATGTTGGTGCTTTGCAGTTTGTGATAAGAACGTGACAAAAACGTGAAAAGGTTCAGTCGAGCTCGTTTAAGTCAGTGCTGATGGTCCCCACCTCATCTATCTCGCAGAGAACTGCGGACTCCACCAGTGGGTGCTTCACCACTTCCCTCAACACTCCACCGTCTCCACCGCCGATGATCAGCACCTACAGAAGCAGGAGGAAACTGCTGGAAAATCCTGTACGAATGCTGAGTTCATGTTCCCTCGATTGCACAACAGCAGCTAATAGGAGGTACCTTTTTGGGGCCCGGGTGGCTGCACAGGGGAAGGTTGGCAATCATTTCTTGATAGGCGAACTCATCCCTCTCCGTGCACTGGATCACCCCGTCCAGAACCAACACATTTCCATAGGTTTTACTGGAAAAAGGGAAGAACAGCAATAAGGCAAGGGGGCTTTTTTTTTTTTTACCTGTAACCTACAACCAAGTAAAGTCCCATTTGAAAGCTGGCTGCCTAATAGTAGACTGCATGTTTAATCATTCATATGCATACATTTGTGGGCAAACTCAAACATATATTGGCGGCTAAGTGGATCGAGCTATGGTTTTCTCAATCAGTGCTGGTTGACTGGAGCTAACAGCTATTAGCCACATATGTATGAGCTAAAGCACTCACCTCTTGAAAACCATAACATCTTGAAATTTGGACTCTTTGTGGTAGAGAACCTCCTCCACCTCCAGGCTCATCGCCTGCCCGGGCCACATCGCGCAGGACTCTGTGAACCACCCATCCTTAATGCGGTCCATTGCAGCTGTCCACAGCCACAGGTAGGAACACTAATGCGAGTCGAAGAGCAGCAACGTGAGCAATTTACGACTACAAAGCCGTTTCCCGACACCTAAACATGCTGCTTTGCATTTCGACCAATGGGATAGCATTGACGTAACACATGGAATTGTGAGAACCAATAGTGAAAGCCGGGTAGTGTGTAGTTTGTTTGACGTGGCACCGTGGTCGCCGCCCTGTCTGCTATAAGGAGCCCCACGTGACGGGACTTCCGACCGTATTCTGTGATCCGATTAATTTGGCTCGGCTCAGCAAGGACAGCCAGTTCTTTTATATTGAATATATAAACAGATGATATTCAGTTAGTATGCGTGCATAGACAATTTAAAAAACTTCTAATGTAAAAAAAAAAAGAGATATACCAAACACTGTGTTTAATGTGCACTGTAATTTACTGTCAATACAAAATTATGTAGTGTTCCACTGCTGAAATGTCCATTTCAGTCACTGGTTAATTTTTGTAAGGGCATTTTAACATGTATAGCCAATATATGATGTCCGTCTTTAGTTGGACATATACAAGAATAAATAATGTAACACAAGGTTTAAAATCCAAATACAAAACAGAATAAAAATAATTCATACCATACAATCCATTAAAAAACTAATTCTCAGACATATCAGAGGAACGGCTTTATCCAATAATTATTTTTATTCAATAATTATTTTTTTCCCCTATAACCCAAATTTGTTTAAGGTAACGGAGGTTCAGAGGTTACCGGAATCGACCCTCGTCAGAATCCCTGTCTAACACGTCATTTTAAAAATCCCTATTTGAATTGCTTTTTGAGTCAGCCGTTTCAGATTTCCCAGATATGATCCATTTGTGAAGCGAATGATATGGTTTATCTTATTGTGTCCCACCTCTCTTCTGTGGACATGGCTATCAAGATAATGAAATAAGATTTTCAATGTGCTCAGTCACAGTCCACATCTCACACAGAAATTTGAGCTTAGATTATCAAGATAAGCTAAGAGAAAAAAAACACATATATCACTGAAAATACATTTTCCTAATATCCAGTTAAGTAGAACCCAGAACTGGTCAGCGACTTATATTATTTCTGGCTTCTTTATCAAAGGTTCCAACTTTTGCCTGGGGGAAAAGGTCTAAATCAATGTTTAATTAGCTGGAATGCTATACATATGAAAAAAAAATCTATACAATCTAATTTCTTTTAAAACTTACCTTCTGCTAAGAATTTCCTATTTTAAAAGTGCAAAAGCAGTCATGGTTCATCGCCTCCGAGCCACAGTGAGGATTAGTGAGGTTTAAGAATTTAAACAACTATGTCAAAAAATATTTGTAAATAAAATAAATCCATTCATAAAAATCATTTTCAGGCATTGAAAATGTGACATTTTTAATATTTCCCCCTCACTTCCATAGGAATAAGCCATTCATATTTCACATCCTGACTTTTGAAATCTTAAATGACCAATCAACATTCAATTTCACACGCAACCTCAAAAACACAGACTGTTTTCTTTTAAAGCCAACTTTAATAAAGAGTTGTGTGCTTCCACATATTTACAGGGCAGTATCAGAGGTGAAGGAAAAACACCTTCAAAAATGGATCAGTTCTGAACAACTGGGCTTCTCTTGCGATAAGGGAAAAAAAACAAAAAAAAAAACAAAAAGAAGAAGGGTAAAATGCACGTAATCCAGGTGATTTAAAACGATGAGGAAAAATGCACAGTCTATCTCTTGGGCCAGTTATGCCGGAACCCCCTGTAGGTATTAAACAGAATATTTAGCATGGGAGATATCTGAAAATGCAGAAACAAAGAAACTTTACTGTTCTCAATGTTCACCTTTCTGATTTGCCCTTCATGTACGACATGCTTCTGTTTCCTGACGATAAGTTGTTCTTTTGTCCTTGAGGAAATTTCTGCTGGACAAAAAGAGTTAAATTTACTAGGCATCATAAAGAAAATATATAGTTTTTGTAAAATAGGCTTTTGCGCAGCTAAGCAAACCACAAACGCACCTTTTTCCTAAAATCCTGGGCTTGTCGATTTGGATCAAACTGCGTGTTGTCCTTGGCTTTGGAGCCTGTAAAGCAGAGCAGGAAACCGTCTCTGTTCACACTGAGCATCACCGGAATTTGGATTAAAATTAGGATGTGGCATTTTCAAAGGAATAAAAAGACATGATCAAATAAGCCTACCATCAAAAACTTTAAGATCTGACTGAGCGTAGTCAAAGGGTTTGAAGGTTTCTTCAGAAGGAGGTTCGGTCTTCTGGGATTTCTCTGCTGATTTCATCAGCTTCTTACTCGGTTTGGGAGTCGTCTCTCCATCCTCGCAGCCACTCCTCGCTTTCTTCCTTCCACCATCTTTTGAATTCTGAAAAAAAAAACAAAAAAAACAAACATTGGTCAGAAATTAGAGTAAAAGAACTTGGTTTGTTTTCCAAAAAAAACATCAACGTTGTCTACGTTAACAATCGCTTGAGTTAAATGATGAATATTGTGAGTATGGTACTTTGTTGGACATGTAAAAAGATATTTTTCTAATTTTCAATTGTCATCTTGCCAGGTGATTTTTTTTTTTAAATAAACCAGGGATTATGAAAAAAAAAATGCCCAAAGATGTTTTTCCGTGTTCACAAACAGAACAAAGTACAGTTTGGATATTTCTGAAATATCTGTAAGAATCTGTAATCAATGTAGAATTAATCCAGCCCATGTTTTGGCAACCTAAGCAAAGGATGATCAAATCTAGTTGAGATTCATACAAAACAAAAAAAAACAAAACAAAAAAAACTCAAAAAGGATGTTTAGGTCATCAAATGGCAAACAAAAGGCTAACATCGCATCAAGTAAATGGCAAATCTTTATCTTCCTCTTTCTATTAATCCATTTAAAACAAACAATATAAAACAAAACCCCCCAAAAATGAATAGATTTTAACAAATTTCTTTTCATGTTTGAAAAGTTATCTTTATGTAGTCGTCATAAAATTGTTGTATGCAAACTTCACTGCTCGATATGCGTTTATATCTAGATGACGGCTTCATGCTTTTTAATTCTGTCTGAGGACAGAACAAATAATGGTGATGTAATCTGTCAATGTTAATGCAATGCTATTAAAAAAAAAGTAAAATCTCTTTTGAAATAAAAATCCTAATTAGACAAAGAGAAAAAAAAATCTTTGCTGCCAAAGGGCCATCTGAAAGTGACAATTTGCTAACATCACAGCCAATATTTCTCTGCACTTGGCAGGTGGATGACTGTTACTTTTTGCAGAGTTCCTGCCAATATCCCTGACTATGATCCATGCCACCAGACAGTGCTAACAAGCCGGCATGGAGGGATACTTTCTCTCTCTCTGTCTCTCATCATTGCAGACAGAATAACTTTGGCACTCATCCCTCCTGCATGCTTTTCCTCCTGCAGGAGAGAAACAGTAAAGCTGGCAGGAAGACATGCGGAAATCAAAGGGCGTGACCTCCTTTTATTCGAGCTCACCTTTTATACGAAGTGAAGAGCGCAGATAAAACAGAGCATGAAGGAAAGCTTGTTTATGAGTAACTCAGCGGGTATCATGTAATGCCCTCGGAGAGAGAGCGATCTAACAGCAGGGCGGCTTCAGAGGAGAAAGAAGCTCCCGCTTCTCCTCAGTAGGGAAGAAATGCATGATGAGAGAAAAAAAAAAAAAAAATGTCTTCGGCACTGCAAATCCCACACTGTGCGCTTACTCTTCCCCAGGCACGTAATGTGACAGACACACAAATATTAAAAAAATGTAACAACTATGGTGCCGCTGCAGGCTGGCAGATGTAGTTCACCTGCTTGTCAGTCACGGTGCTGGAAAGCCAGGTGTGTGTGTGTGTGTGTGTGTGTGGGTGGAGGGGGGGATGAAGGCCACCGCACGGGGTTAAACTGACTGTTAAGGCGCTCTCCTTAAAATGCGGCGCCAGACTTGCTGGCAACATGGAACTTGACTTTCTCATCAAACCTTTACCAGGGAAAGCGGAAACGACAGCAGAGCGAATGGCTTACTGCAGCTTGCTGGCGAACGGAGGCGATGTTCCGCAGAGACTCCTGATAGCTCTGTTTAGCCTTGGTTCTTTCCTCTGTAAGGAAAAAAAATAAGAATTTAAAAAAAAAATCCAGCACAAAAAAGCAGTTACCTCAGAGATAATTAGATCCCGTTTTACCTGACAGTTTCCTTGCTTTTTGCTTTGCTTCTTCTTTTGATTTCTTCTTGACCTCCATCTCTTTCTGCTGCTGCTCAGCACTCTGCAGTTTCCATCTCTTGCTGATCTGTTCGGGTAACAAAGCAGGCCTATAACAACAACTCAATAAAAAGGAAAACACGGCAGCCCCAGCAGAGGGGCTCGGATTACCTCGAATATCTTTGAAGACGGGTCAAACTTGGCGTTTTTGTTGACGTGCGCGCCGCTGGAGGGCAGATACTGAGGTTTTGAAGAAAAAAAACAAACAAACAGAAGGATTAAAACAGTGTGATGAAAGTCAGAAATAATTCAGAGGCCTGATGTTTTCTTTTATTTTACCATTCTGAAAGGATTTTCAAAAGACTCGATGATACTCCTGGCTTTCGTCTGAGCTACGGAGAGGGATCTTTGGCCAGCAGGAGTTTCCAGTTCCTTTGAAAGAAAGAAGACTTCTAATAAAAAAAAACCTGTAAGGCTGTTTACAAACAGAGCAGCTGAATAATCTCAACTCCCTTCTAAAACTATTCATTCTCTGAAATCTTTTAGATTTTGTCATAATACCACCATGGACAGCAACGCTCTTTATCTTGATTATGTCCAACAGAAAAACCCAAAGTATTGCACTTTGATCAAAGAAAACAAAACAAACAACCCCCCCAAAATGTTAAGTTCTACAAATTTCTGGCTCAGAAGGCACATGCCACATGTTTTTTTATTTGTAGAATAAATGCTAACGGGTACAAACACTTTTGTAAGGTGTTGCATTTACCTGAAACAAGGTGATTTTAGCTGGAGCTAACAAGGAGCTTATTTTCTGCTCATCAACATCCATTTTGTAATCCTCCTCTGAGAACAGGACTCCTTGTTTCACTGGGACTTCTGAAAATTGACAAATTATTCAATGAAAACAATAGTCCCTTATGATTTCTTCTTCTTTTTTTTTTTTTTAAAGTGCAACCACCAAGCTTACCGTCAGCAACGAGCTGAGGGTGGCCGCTCTCAGACCCCCTGGACGTATCATGTGGACCAAACAACGGCACTTCTGCCTGGATACAAAAAAAATCATTTATTAACCCAACCAACACCAAACCGGTTACCATCTACCAAAACGTCTCCGGCCAACCTTTTTGATGGTTGTGAGTCCTTTCTTCTTCTGAGCTGCCATCTCAGCCTGCGAGAATAAAGCGGAATAATTCCAAAGTTAAATGTGGAAGTGGGCCGGCTGGCTCAAACCGCGCCGCCGTCAAATCTCTCCTCACCTTCAGGAGCGGCATTTCCCTGCCTTGCTGCACCAACAGGTGGAGCTCGTTGACCTGCTGCCTCACCAGCGGCGGGACGGGGTTACAGCAGGCGATGATGCCCTGCGGCTCTCTGAGGAGTTTAAATGACAAAAAAAATAAAGAATAAAAAAAATCCCTCATCTGAATAAAAAGGAGAAATACACCCATGGGATGGGTCTTACTTGGGCAGCTCTTCGGATATTTTGATCATCATATGAGTGGGGAGGACGTATCTGAAAGTAAACGAGCGGCCATGAAAACATGACAAACAAACAAACAAAAAAAAGTCATAGCAAATGGGCTCGAATAAGTAGATTCACATATAAAAATGGATCCGGGACATTTCTAGAACAGCAGGGTCAAGTGAATTCACACAGCCTACCCGGTGCTTTCATCTTCCTGCCTGGCCAGCTTGTCTCTCCAGGCGTACAGCAGCCTGAATGTGGTGAGCTGCTGGGTGTTAAAAGACCTTTTCTGCTTCCTCTGCAGCTCTAAATACGACTCCTCGGTGAAGATCGGCTTCACGTATTTCTGTCGGGAGAGGGAGAGGAGGTCGGCACGGCGAAACGTGACGGGAGGTAACGAAGGACATTACGGCACGGCATTAAAGAAATTGCTTAAAAATAAAAGGAGAGAGTTGTTTGTAATTTACATTTAAAAATGCTAATGAAAAGACCAATTAAGTCGTCTGCGCTGCCACACCTCCACTGAGTTATTAAACAACTATATACTCGACACGCATCACAAGCCGGTGACACTTGGATGCAAATGCACCAGTTTGAATCGCAGGAAAACATCTAAGTGATTAAACCGAGGCGAGACGCGAGGCAAACCTTCAGCGAGACGTCTTTGCTTTTGTTCCAGACGCACTGCAACAGGCCCGGCTGGCCGTGGTTCGACTCCAGCAGCTGCGCCCTCATGCAGTCGTAGATGTAGAGGAGATAGTGCGTGTCGGCTCGAGCATATTCGATCATCTCTTCTGGCAAGGGGCTGCAACACAACGCACGTTTAAATGCTCCCCATGTCTTTTTTTTTTTTTAAGTAATGTTAGAAAAGAAAAGCGTAAAAACTCCCAACTTGAAATGCAGAGCGTTGCAACGGTGTTCACACTCGTTCGTGCGTCGGCCGCAAACGTATCAGGATTTTAGACTTTCTATCGAAGTGAAAATCTGATTTGTATTCAGTCCCACTGAGTTGCTTCATTTTCTAAACCTGCATAGATTTTAAAACTGGACTTCCGATGGTTTTCTTCAGATAATAAATTACTTCCTGTCACTATTCATTAAAGGTCAGTTTTCTGTAGAGCTCAACTAACACTTCATGATTATCTGCGCTGAATTTTATTTAAAGGCAGGAGAGAAAAAGGAAAAAAACACAAATGCCTGCCACACTTTACAGAACTTCAAATCATCATCATCACTTTCTGTTTGTGTATCACATAGAAATAATCCCAGTAAATTACACTGATGTCTGCTGGTGTAAGTGGCAGAATTTGGGGAGTGAATACTTTTGCAAGGAACAATAATTGTAAGTTAAAAAGAACAAAATGTAATAATGTCTTAGGTTTGAAAAAAGACAAACAAAACTTTAAATAGATAATTGGTTCCAGCTGTCAACCCACCGAATCCTCCAGTCAGCCAGCTGGTAGCGTTTGTCCGAGTTCACGTTGCAGAAGTTTTTCAGTAAATGGTCCAGAGAATGTCTGGCCAGGTTCAGGGCTCGACTCGCCTGATGGGTGTCAAAAAGGTTGACAACGTACAAGCCAAAGTCCCTCTGAAGCCACTCGATGTCAGAATCAGCACCGTGAAAAACCTGTGGGGGGGGGGGGAAAAAAAAAAAAAAGGGACATTTTGAATGGTTTAAAAACAAAAAAACTACATGATGAATTTTCCATTTGGATCCTTTTTGGCGATTCAGCCGGCAGTATGAGCCCACGCAGCACACTGCTTCCAAAGGTGTCCCCCGCTGAGTGTGAATCATGTTGGCTCCCACACATCACAAGACATCTGCCAACTTCATCAAACTTGTCTGAATAGGACTGCTCTCACAGAGAGAGCATCACACAAAGTCGGAGCTTTATATTTAAAATGATGTCGATTACAACTTCTGACTGCTCTTTCAGCTTGGGAAGATTAGAAAGATGATCTGTTTCACTTTGGTTTTAATATTTCAAACATTATTAGTCAAAGTGATTTCTCACAGCAACAAGAGACTCCGTCTGGGAAAAGGCCAGTTTGCTCAGATTGTTGAGCTGTCCTGGCATAAAACATGGCAAAAATATTTCAAAGCGTTCCTCCAAGAGAGCCGTCAGCGTCTAATAAAATAATGCGGTTCAGAAACACAACGATAAGAACACAAAACGCCAGGAGGTAAACGCAGAAAACTACATCTGGACTTAACCAAAGAGAGAAAAAAATATATAAAAATGTAAATAAGTGCTCAAGCTTTATGCTAATCCTTCTTTCAAATAAAATATTAAATCCCGCAGCTACAAACAGGCAGATCAGAAGGGGTCAGTGCAATTTCTCAACTATGCGCTGATGCAGTATACGAGTCTCTATGATAAATTCTCTATAAACTACCAAGAAACAAAACCTTAAAGAGTTAAGAAGCTGCTGTAACTAAACCGACTTTGTCGTGTATTTTTATACTGTCAGGCAGCATGCAGCAGAACTCATTCGTGGAGTCGTTTCTTTACTTTTACGATAGTCGGGTCAGTGAACGCCTCGTTCAGGATGTGCATTTCGCCGCGGAGCTCCAGAGTGTCGATGATGAAGTCCTCCTCTCTGGTGGAGATCTGCATCAGGCAGGTGATGCCAAGGAAGCTCCGGTAGGAATGGTGCTGCCGGGGAGAACAAAACAATGAAATGTTCAAAAAACAAAACAAAACAAAAACTCTAAAGGCATTAATCACATAAGACCTAATAACGTAGCGTTCTGTGGTTCGAGTTCTGTTCCTTTTATTTCGATTTGAATGAAAAATAATCTTCATACCTCGAGATCCACTGCAAATTCAGGCAATTGGCACAGCTTCCCATTCAGAGCGACCAGCTCCTCCAGTGAGTCGATAAAGGAAAGCTTCGTCTCGGCCATCGGCTTGTACATCTGCGACACAAAAGTAGATGAAACGTCAGAGTCGTCAGCGAAAATATGCAGCTAAATCCACTTTTAAGCCAAGAAGTAACTGTGCTATACCAAATAATGAAAAAAACAGTAGTTGCAATTGATTAAATAATACATTTTTTTAAAAAGATGGGTTATTAGTGTTATGTTACATGACGACTACATCTGACCGCGTTACCTGAGGCTCCGGCTTGGACAGCAACTTTTCTGGTATGGTGAGATGGTCCAGTTCATACTGGTATGGATGTGCAAACCTACATGAAGCCAAACCGTTACTTTAGCAAAGAGACAGAGCACAACAACGTTCACGTTACACAACGGCACGAGCCTTACATGTCTTCTACGTGTTCCTGAGTTCTCTGCTGGTGGATAAAGTCGGCCAGGGCAGCCGGGACGTCGAGGTCCTCTGGCCTCTCTTTGCGTATTTGCTTGTTTGAGAAATCTGCAGTTGGAGAAAAGTCAGCCGGTCAGAAAATGTCGGGAGGGTAAAAACGACGCTTACGAAGGTAAAAAGGCTCGGCATACATGACGGAAGTGGCTTCAGCGCATTCGGCTTGATGAAGATCTTGGGGACGAAAGGCGTATTGCTGTTGTCAACTTTCTCCTTAAATTTCAGTTGGGGCCTCGCAACGTTCTTGGCGTGAAGGAGTCGGAACGTCTCCGATCGGCTGCCAGAGCTGGAACCCTGGGAAAATAAAACGACAACAAAAAAAAAAAGGTGTTGGGCACCAAAGTCAACATTATTGTAATTCAGCTATTTGACTCAAGCGAATTGGACTTGGGAGTATGTCTAGGCGTTAGAAGACACCTCTGATGGGGAACTGTAGTTCGACTCCCCTGGATTAGATGTTTGGATTGGGACACAGAATGCTAGATTTGGGTCAAAACCGTCGCTGAAACGGCGGCAAGAGAAGCTGACGGGTCGGTTATCTCACCTTGCGATTCCAGCTGGACACAACAATTTTTGGAGGCTGAAACCCGGCAGGCATAACGGGATTCTGGGTCCTGTTTACCCCGTCGGCTTCGTCGAGGAGAATCCCCTGAAAGTTGTGTAGTGGAGCTCGGTTGGTTTGCAAAAAAATAAAAATGTCTCGAGTTTTAATTAAAAAACAGTTCCCTAGATGAATCTCTTACCGCTCTTTCAAGAATAACATCGTTTGAGTCCACAACCAAGTCAAACCTCTCCTCCAGCCCGGTGAGCTTGTTCCTGTCTCTTATGTGAGACCTGCAGCCATGATGCTGCATTATCTGACTCATGCTAAACACAAAGACACAATGATAAATAGCTCATGTTATCCAGGCTGGTTTTTATACAGAGAGGTGTATGATTTGACATAAAGTTTCAAAAAACAAGTCCAATCATACAAGTTCATTCAAGTTGAGGAAAATATGAATGTAAGCTAGGAAAAAAATAATAATGGAGGACAGTATGTGGAGGCTCTGGCAAAAGTAATCATAGAATAACAATAGCATAACTTACATGTAGCTTAATAAATTAAAGAAAAGGGGTTGTCCTATAGAAAGGAGCTTGAAGGAATCTTAACTAAACACTTACCAGTGCAGAAGCTTGTCTCCTTGACTCTCACAGAACTCCTGGAAGCCTGGAAAGCTCCGGTAGAAATCATATTCATCTCCTGCTTGAGGCAAGCCAGCTGAGGCTTTAGTGGCTGATAACACAGCCCCCAAACCATACTGGAGAGAAGAGGAGAAACTCATCTTAAAGGACATTTGTGATATAATCAAAGTGGCGATTAAGAAAATGTTCGAAATGATTTTTTTTTTATCCAAAGACAGCTGGAAGAAAATGTTAGCTTATGGCAGTTTCTGGACCATGATAACAACTACTTTTTTTATATCTATTATTTTAATACCAGCTTTGACATAAGTTTGCAGCAAAAATCTTTTTACTAGTCTGCTACAAATGTTTACTGCCAAAGTATTTTTTTAAAAAAAATAGGTGCTTTAACTTGAAGAAGCTTAAAGATACATTTTAATCTCTACCAAGTTAATCTTGCTGGGGTGGGAGGGGGGAATAGCAAAGGCACAGAGTTTTAAAATGAAACCGGCAAGTTCTGAGATAACTATGCAATATTTTTATTTTTTTCCTGTTACGTAGCTACTTAAAGACATTAACTAACAAACTTTTTGGTTGACTGTAAGTTCCACCTTTGACCTGAACATTTAACCTGTAACCTTTGTAAGTAACCTCACACTGCAAAGAGATATTTAACAAGAGGTTTGACTAACGAAGTATCAGCTACACCAAACTCAGGTCAAGCACCACTGGGGTAATGTGATTAAGTCACATTTAGATGGTTTGTCATGTGATAAAGATTTTCTTAAAAGGCGAGCAGACTAGCAGCAGCGCATAGCTGAGCTAACACGGGCTCATCCACGTTGTCCTCTTTCCCAGGAGAAAACATTTCTGGTTCAGACTCACTTTAACGAAGGCGTCTACGTCTTGAAAGCCAGGACAAAGCTCACTTTCCTCTGCTCTGTTGGCGTCTGGATTATCATCCCGGGAGCCACTGTTGGTGGATTCCTTCTTGGAGGTTTTCATCATTTAAACAGTGCTGTGTACATGCGTGCCACAGGAAGCAGCCCCTTTCCTGAGTGTTTTCTTCGGAGACGAGCTGAAGACCGGTAGAGGAACTACAGCGCCCTCTGTCTGTGGAGGAACTAAATGCAAAGTCACCCTGTTCGATATCGAGTCGAGGCCCTATATAATTAAAAAATATAACATAATTAAAAATAAAAAAAAATCACTCAGTTGTATCCATATTGTATATGTGTCAAAGTTATTTTTTTTCCCGTGTCTGTGTAATAAAGCTTAACATCTGACTTGTTAATCTACATCGTAGTTTAAATTCAACAAATAGCATTGTAGAGTTTTAGTCACAAGTACTTTTATTTAAATTTAAGCTAAAATAGATTAACACAATGTCCTGCAACAAGCACACCAGTAGTTCACATAATAAGGGAAACCTCATAGTCAGAAAGGTACAGGGTGATGAGTCACAGCTAATTTAATCATTTCTTCTTCATTTCATCTGAGCTAGGGAAACTTTTGATGCACATGTTTACAGTTTGTTAATAAAGTGAGTAACAGAATGTTTCCACAGTTACTGGTGAACACGAAATTAAAGGCGGGTATATTATGGAATAAATAAATAATAATAAAAAAAAGAAACTGAGAAAGAATAAGAATGATCATTCTTAACAGTGAGCCAGGGGTGCAGTGGTGGCTGGTGGGCTTAACTGAAGGTGTGCCACAATAAATATTTGCTGAGGTACTCGTGCAATTTTAAAAAACACCCCAAACAAGAAAACCACCATTATGTGACGGTTCAGATTTAGAGTATCTTCAGATGCCCTTTGCAATGTGGACTAAATTCTGTTCAGAATCTTAATTGCTTCTGGCTACAAATCCTGCAGGAGCAGGCGCTCGTCAGCAGTGCATCCATCCAATGCAGCGACACTGCAGACACAGCAACATCTTCTCTGTATTGCCTCATCTCCTCCACCTTGGCAGAGAACGATGCACCAGTGCGCTACCACCATTAGGGGGCAGTGTGGACATTTTCAATCTGTGGTAACCACGGGGCAGCAGTTGCTGCAGTGGGAGACCAATATGCACCAATTATGCATTCACAAGCATCTCTATATGAAATATGTCCCTACCATATATGAATCTAAAGCGTTTCGCGGTGTTGCGCTACAACGTGAAAATACTCATTGTAAATCTTTCATCTCTCTTTGTGTAAACATCAACCAGGCAGAGCCCAGTGTAGTGGTCCAGCGGGTCGATAGCATGTGAAGAGCCAAAGTATTGACACACCAGCTCATTATAAATGATCTGTGGGGAGAAACCTCTCTTTTCTTCACTTCCCATTCGGATCGATCTCTTCACAAGGTCCTCTCTTTCTTATTATCTTAAAAGCATCTCTGCAACACGGGTTCGATCAATACCTCGCAGCAGCTTTCCGTGTCATTCTGTTGTTTCGGTGGAAACTCTCTGAAGTTGACGAATTCACAAATAAACCAGATCTAGTGAAAGAGACAGAGTTGTGCGAGGCCAAAAGCTTGACACTTTAAGGTTTAGACGGCGTGTTCTTGCAAAATACTGGATGTGGAATTACACTCAAATTTCTTTGACAATGATCCTAATAATGATGTGCAACAATACACTTAATGTTTCGAGCGAAAACTTTTATGGACTGTTTTCCTTATCTAGTGGAGAGGACATTACTGCAGCCTTTTACCCCCATTTATTAGCTTTTTCATAACATCATCCATTTTATAGGTGCCATGGCACCCCGAGGCTCTACTCAAATTCCTCCTGCAGTAAAAGACAGTAAAACTGCTGATGCTAAAAATGACCCCATCCCACACAGAATAATCATAGAAGAGCAGAAAAATCCACAAGGAAAATCCTCAGTGAACTGCTTTTATTAAGTCCCTCGTTTAGAAAACACGAATGCACCAAACATTATCATACATGCACATCTTCCGCATATCAAGATCAACTGTTCACTTTTCAATGTGAAAAAGTCTAAGGATCTCACAGAGATCACCGGGACATAAAAATACAGAGGAGTCACAAATAAGAAAAGGCCAAGCGTTGTTACCCAGAGCTCCAATCGTAGTCGTTGGGTTTACCATATTTTTTTTTTACAAATTACAAATTTAAAGTATCTTATGCTGTTTTACAATCAAGTTTAATGATTGCCAAAAAAAAAAAAAGGGAAAAACTTTATAAAAACACAAAAAGTTCTATATTTGTGGTCTGTTTCATCAGTTTGACCACCTTGCAACATTTTGGAGCAGTGCACCAAAGGACTGAGACAGCAGCTGGTGCAAGGTGGAAGTCATGTATTTTTCAAATTTGAGCTTTGAGTGAGTAAAACAATTCGAAATAACACACCAAAATCAACTCATTGTCGTGTCCTAAAAGCATGAAAAAAAAAGCCTTAAATAAATTCATCCTTTGTTACAATTGAGAGGTCTATTATGACTTCAGACTTTGAGTATGTTTTTTTCTCAGAAAAAAAAAACTACATTTCTAAATAATTATTTGTTTTATTACAGGCACCTCTAAAAATACCTGCAATATAAACATAACCAAAACATTTTTTTTAATGCAGTCTTTCTGCAAGTTTCTGCGGGATAAATGTAAGATATTTTATTATTTACGACATCTGTGAATTAGAACAAATATCTTAAGGTAGTTTAAGGTACTGTAAAATATCCTACACTTCTCTAAACATCAAACGTAAGTTAAAAGAATAAACACGAGAAAACGAGCTATTAAACCAATGCGCTGCTAGAAAAGAAATGGGTGGAGGTAAAAGCTTATTGTTTGCTGTCCCTTACAAAATTATTGCATCCCAAATTAAACTACTTTCCAATGCTTTCTAACGTTTACAATGATTCTAATTATTAAAGACACGCTATCTTAACAAGGTGCCACTATGTAAGGTAACAAGAAGGTTTTGATTTCAATTTTCTAAGCAAACATAAATAAGAAATATTTTTGCTGCATTGTGAGAATGGTTGAATGTCAGGTGATTAATTTCTTCAATTCCTCCTTCTGACCAAGAAATTAAGCTTTGAGGCAGTGTGATGATAAATCCTTAGCTATAACTACAAGACAGAAATAGTAATCTGACAATGGTAAGTGCATCAAAACCTAAAAAAAAAGCAATTTAAACTGAATGAAACCAAAAGAAGAAAAGTCAATGAAAAAAGCAAATTTTTTCTCCCAATTTAAGATGCATCTAAATGCAAATATGGGCACATTTGCTTCCAGGAAGCAAACAATTTTAAACACCTCAGTCTGTGACAAACAAGGCCGGATGAGGACACAAGTATATCTTAATATGAGATTATGTGAGTGCAATAAAAGATGAACTTATTTTGGACTTTTTTTCCCCTACCCATCTACTGACAATTGTGGAGGATGCTGTACGTAGTTAATGGAGACGAGCTGTCATACTGGAAAACAACAGCTCTTAATTATCTTCAAACAACACTTGGCCTTTGTGCAGAGATTTTGGAAGAAACAAAAAGAAAACAGGAACGATTAGGAACCATATCAAACATTTAGAAGGAAAACATCCAAATTAAATCAAATCATGTCTACTTTACCAATACATTACAAAACAAAGAGGCTGGCAAAGCTTCCATGTACCAAAGACATAAAGGTTGCCTTTTTTCAAATCTGTTTGATCAAAATAACGGCCGAAAGCATTTGTTACCCATGTAAGCATGTATGTTCATTTAATAAAAACACAGTGGTAAAAAAAAAATAATAATAAAAAAAACACATCGGTTTTCATACACAGAAAGCCACAGAAAAAAAAAAAATAAATCTAACCAGACTTAGACTTCAAAGGAGTTTGAGTCATTTACACATATTTGCAGGGAACAAAAACAAGGTTTAATCAGAAAAATTCACCCAACATCGGCTGTATTCTGTGGATTTTCCCTCTAGTCACCTTGCTCTGGTAATCTGTGATCATTTAATAGAAAAGCAGACCTGTCAGCTCCTGACTGGGTCAAATCCATTGCGCGCCCCCGACGCTGACCTTGTATTATTCTATGTGAATGTCCGTGATGCTTCACTTACTCTGTGCCCACAAGCATTGTTAGAGGGAGAAGAATTTAGATTTAAACACCACAATGGTCCTCTTGAAATCACTCGTCTCCGACTCCATAAGCTAAGGTGATAACACACACACAGTCCCCGCTCACACGCTTTGTCTTTTGTCTCATGCTCACACCTTTTCTGGTGTCATTTTGATAGAACCGTCCTGATTTAGTCCTCCCTAAATCCTGATATATTAGTCTTGTGCGGGTGTCATTAGTGCTATTAGTCGAATGCCCTTTCCCCACAAAACCCCTCAGGCCTGCTCTAATTTATTAAGATGTTTTAATGTCTGCTAAATCATGGCACATGTCAGGCTGTCCATTCAAGTCAGACTGTTAAATAGCCCATTGTGTTCTGAGCTAATACCTCTCTGATCTATTCGCTCCTGCCACCTTGGAGCATTTACATGATAGAGTGAAGCAGGTCTGGGTACCTGAGTGGTGGTGGCTGTGGTTTTTCACTGAAGTACATAAGCAAACCGTGACGGCACAAACGAAACACACACACACACACACAAAATAAAGGCCAATAGTACAACTGACAACAAAGGACAGATTCACAAAGTATTAAAACACAGCTGACCATAGATTTATCCAAATAATGTCGAAGCTGGTGGCTAGATTTCAGTTTTCAGACTGGCACAATTGGCAGCATTTCGAATGTCTCGTCCCAACTTTAATGGCTGATGATGATGATGCATATCGGCTGGCTTCGGCTGGGTGCCCAGCAGAGAAACACTGAAAGTTCTGTTCGAATATTCTCTTGATATTCATTAATTAATTGTTAGGTTTCCTGCAAATCCTTCAGTCATTTGTACTCTAGCATGCATGCTGAAATGTTCAAGGAGAAGTTTTCTGATCATAGGGCTTAAAGTAAAAAAAAAAAATAAAAAAATAAAAAATGGAGCCTGAAACTTTTCTTGGTGGTGATGGGAATGAAATGATTGCTTTTAACAGCACAATAAACAAGTAAATGTCAAATAACAATGACTTCAATGAGGTTCCAATGTGCTTCAACTAAATGAAAAAATGTAAGATATTTATGTCTCACTGCATGCAGCCTTCCAGCTAGAAAAAACCCCCTCAAAAAAGGCTCACAACCTCATTTAGCAGAAACATTTCAGGCAATTAATTTGTAAGAAATTTAGAATACTTCATATCACAATCTATAGATAGAAATGGCACAGATTTGGCTTCTATTGTTTTTTTTAAATGCTTTGGGTTTTAAACAAAGTTCTGTAAGAAATCCAAACCACTAATTTGTCTAGAGAAACAGGTGGTGCATGAGAGGTTATTGCAGATGAGTTAAAAATGTTATATGTTTTGTGTACAAAACTTTAGTTTTAGTTTTAGAGCATGTAACTCTGCTCTTGGCCCACTGAGTTTTAATTTTTGATTTAAAAAAAAAAAAAAAGATCTGATGGGCTGCTGGAAAAGAATATTGTTGTGTGCAAGTTGTGCAAAAAGGAGTTAGCCTGTCAGCAAACTATTCAAGCCAAAAAATACCCTCCCTATGCAAAAACAGGGGAAAAAAAACCCTATGAATTTCCTTATTGTTGATCTTACACATCCATTTTTTAAAATAATTTAAAACAGCAAAACAGGTTTTTTAAATAGAAAATCTTACTTATTTTTTCATATACAGTTTTCAATTAAAATGCAATCTAGCAATTAACTCAAGTAAAATTAAAATCTGTAAAAATTTTGAATCCCACCATAAAAAAATAGACAAAACCATGCACAAAAAACCAAAAACAAACAAAAAAAACAGGCCTCGCATTCAAATAAGGAAAACTTGTGAGATAGCAAATTAATTAAGAAGGATTTTGGTTGTAAGAGTTTTAGATTGGTTGACAAGGGGTCAAGGAGAGGCTGCCAAGACGCATTTTATTCACAGGTATTTTGAACTCCCAGATATTAGGAAACTGTAAAAACTGCTAACATACAGATGGCAACAGCGATTTAGCCTTTTAAAAAAAGGTGTTTGCAGTGTTTAACTCTGTTGTAAATGCAGGGATCTGTTACCAAAACAAGTGAGAAAGAAGTTGAAAGCCATCTCCCTTTCTCACCTCCTCTTGCCTGGTGGCGGTGTGAAGAGGGTGTGAAGTGGATGTGAGGTGAATGGCGGATTATCGGTTTTGGTGACAGAAAATGCTAGATGGTACAACAGATGGATGTAGCCACTGGGTATGAAAAGTCGCACAAATTCTGAAGTTGTTTTTTGTTTTTTCTTCTTCTTCTCCTCCTCAGTCTGCTTGGCTTCTTCCTGTAATATAGTCGCAATACCCCAGATAACGATCGGGATGCAAAAAACCCCCAACTTTGAATCAAAGAGTAAATAACAGAATAGTGGATCAATGAACCACAAGAAATTTTCAAAACGTCCATGTGCCAAATTTGTTGCGTCAGAAATGAAACGCCACTTGAAAGCTGAACTAATAATGACCTGACTCGTCCAGACGTGTAAACAGCTACAATATTGAATAATTTATGGGTTAGGTCATTTTGTGCAGGAGCCGACAGTTCGAGGTCATCTGCATGGTGACACTTATTTCCATTATTTTCTCAAATGCTGGAGATGTGAGAAAAACACAGTAGGAGGGCTCTTTGTCACCGCTGCTCCTTGACGTCAGACGGTACCGAAGCCCTGAGGCGTTTTAAAATTCAGTCTCTCAGTGAGTTAGCTAAGCTGTATGCTTTATGTACAGGTTAAAAAGGTTCACATAAGTTAATAAGGCAGGTTTTTGAAAAGCTATTTTTATCACTATAAATCTAATAATATAAATGCTTACTGTGCTGTTCTGTGACCTCATCAGTTATCTCACATTTCTCTAATATATTTCTCATTGAGATCAACCAAATGTTTATATAAGAACATGGAAATAGACAGGTTGTCCGCTTAAAATTAAGACTTTAGAACCCTCGGGACTACATCCATCTCTACTGGTGCCAAAAGTTTAAATGCATTCCCTTGCTCCTTCATATTTTGTATATGGATTCTTAAAAATGAGAATTTATAAGTAGAAATGTTAATATGACACCACAAACTTATTTTCCCTCAATTTTATGTAGATAGACTGGCCACTTTTTGGGTACACCTTCTTAGAATTGCATTAGTCATCTGGACATGGTCATCAACACTGCTCAGTTAGTCAATTGGTAATACGGGGGTCCAAGTGTGCCACACCGTCACATGCAGCAGCAGCAGCAGTCTGAATCATTGATACAAGTCAGTCTGGATCCATGCTTTCATGTTGTTTACAACAGATTCTGAATGTTGCAACTGCAGTCACACAATGGTGAATCAATCTGTAAAAATTGTAGCATCAGGTTTGTGATTTAAGGTTTGACGTGTTGGAGATGGTATTCTGTATGCCTTATAAAAGGTGTTTAGATGAGCCACTGTTGCCTTTCTATTATCTTAAGCCAGTTTGTTAATTCTGTCCAACTCACCAAAAGGGCGTTTTCATCCCTACAGCTGCTCCTCACTGGACATTTCTCTTTTATTTTTTTTCTACCCCCAAACCATTCTATGTAACACAAGAGATGGTCATGTGTGGTAACCCCAGTAGATTAATAGTTTATAAAATACTCAGACCAGCTCTATGCACACCAACAACCACAATATAATCAAAGTCACTTAAATTGTATTTTTTGTGTCCGGTTCAAAGTCCAGCCAGTCATCTTCTACTTGTCTAGACACTGGACTGCTTACCATAAGATGAGTGGAATTTGTTTTGAGTTAACAAGCACTCGAACAGGTTACCTAATAAAGTGGCCAGTGTTGACTTCTATTACTGCGATCTACAGTTGGCACAATACATTTTTGAATCTATATTTGTGAAAATAACCAAGCAAAATAAAGGCAAACTACGCCTATCTGTTAACATTAGAGCTTTGTCTAACTTAGTTTTTAAGGTGGATAGGCAAATGCTTCATTTAGAAAATGTGAAATTAGGCATTATATGCCATTTCAACATCCCTCCACAGCTTGCTAGGTTATGATAGAGAATGGTTATCGCTCCAAACCCTGGACATCCACAAACAGTGGCATGTCCACTGTTTGTGGACATGCCACAAACAGTGGACATGTTTGTGTGTGTTTAAGATCAGCCATCCTTTTGTCTATAGTCCATATATCCTGTCCAAACTTAGCCAAGAGACATTGAAAGTCAGGCTTTTCCAAAACCTTTACACTTCAATTATTTATTTTTTTAACACGTTTTCACTCATCAGCTTCTTCACTGTATAGATTGAAGTAAATGCCAATTTCTCTGAATTTTCACTGAGGTTTTGGCTCAGGGGTTTTCCCCTGAAGCTGAAGAGCTGCGTTCTGAAACATGCCCGTTTCATACATTGTATGTTTCATTCTTTCCTATAACATGGAAGTGAAATACAGAAAATGTAAAAGAGAATAAATTCTTTTGTACAGATTTTCACCTCAAAGAATCGACTTGGAAGTGAAAATTTAAGACTTCTGTTGTTGTTACCTAATAACTTGGGGAAAAAAAGAAATAAGAAGAACAAATTGGCACTTGTAGTATGCAGCATTACTCCTACTGCTGTTTGTGGGAACATGTTTCTTGATGCCAAATTAAGTACAGATTTTAGTTTTTTTATTCTTCAGGCATTAAAACCTTAAGGAGCCTACATTCAATTTTCTAAAGTTAAGCGATAATGACAAGGTAAATACTTAACACTATGACGTGTTTTATGACCGTAATTTGGAACACAATCCATTTTTAATGGAGCATGTACTCATAAAAACAGGCTGCTGGATGTATCTGTAATTGGGGCCATTGCGAGAATCTTCAAAGGCACAAGCATATGTGTGAATGAACATGTTCAGACGATTTGATTGAGGCATGAAGAGGAAAAATTCAAGGGATAAAAACTAAAATCTCACACTGAGGCCCTCAAAAAGTACACTGAGTGCCCAATGGCTGTAAACTGCATGAAACTGAATGCTGAGAAAAGTGTGGAGCTATCTTTTTAATAATAATAAGAAGGCTTAAACTACTTTGGCACATGAATGGAAGTAAGGCATCTGTGTTATTTCAGAGTCAAAGTAAAGAGCTGAATTGGAGTATTGTTCCTGACTGGCAAAATGTCAGACCCACATTAAAATAAATAAATAAAGGCAAGCAAATAATGTTAATTAATTCTGTCTGATAGCACACTCCAATATTGCACTGCCTCATATTTTCTATAGAACACAATAAAACTGTCATCTCCAAACAAGAGTCAAGAGAGAGAGAGAGAGAAAAAAAAGCATGGTTACTTGTAGAAACAATAGAAAAATGTTGGAAAACAAAGCAGAGAGAGGTCTTGTCACAACATTGACCTGAATGTAGATATTGCAATGGTGAAGAACAAGGAGAGCGGGGATGTGTCCACACTCAGGGCGTTGGAGCCACGGGCGCTCATACCTACAGCAAAGACAAAAATAAAAATAAAAAAATACGGTGAAAACTAAAAGTACTGAAGCTCACATCCAACTTATACACTATTTTTAATTCTGACTTAGACTCAAAATACTGGAAGGCTGAAACATTCCACCATAGATGAAAACATGTTACATGTAACCAATGGCAATTCTTGCATGAATTGTGCCCTGGACAATTCAGTAGCTGGATAAATAAAGCAAAGTCCTGCAGAAACCAAGCAAAATATTCTCTCTATTCTCAGTAGAATGAAGGGGGTGCTAACTCTCCACTGACTTTACTTGCTTGAAAGCAATAGAAGACGAGTACTAGGTGAAACTAAAAGACCAATTTTCCTTTTCTAATCTGCTGCTTTTGCTGCCCCATTTCTTAAGCTGCCCTGGGCGTCTACCCATATCAAAACCCACCAGTGAATGTGATGTAAAGTTTTACAATTTAATAAATTAAAGGAATAATTTAGATTTCATTTTTGATTGAGGTTGTGTCCATAGCCTACCTGAAATATACAAATGTGTTGTCAAAGTAAGCTGCCGGCACGAGGGAGACAATATTTTGTAAGTAAAATATTATTCCTAGCCATTTTACTCTTTGAAAACAAAGACAAAAATAATTGAGGAGTTGACAATGGAAACTGTACTGGATCTTCTATTAGCAATTATCACAGTTATTCAAGCTACTACAACAGCAGCTTCAGAATTTTTCAGAGCAGCAAACATTCCCAAATCCTGCAAGTTTCATAATCATCCGAAGTTGAAAGCTTAAAGCGATGAAACTGAACCTTTTAAGTTCTCAGTCCAGCTTCCCAGTTATCTGAAAAAATGACCCAGAAACATGTCTTAACATGTAGAAAATATTTTTTTTTTATTTAAATGTGTCCTTTTCTGCCTTATTTTCTTAACCACTTCCCTGCTCCTGAAAACGTCCAACTCTGAGCCACCTTCACTCAACAACTGCATCTTCTCTGAAGAGTGTTACCATCAGTGTGACTTGGAAGCACTTAAATATGATCAATTCACTTTTCACCAGGGTCACAACTACATATTAGTCAGGTGGATGCCAACACATAAATCTGCGCACCCCCGCCCCTGATACAAAGGTACGTGAAACATAAAACTCGCTACATTAACCCCGTTATGGGCGCGAGGTGAAGGAGCGTAAGGGCGCTCAAGTGTTCGCGAACACATCATCGGCGCGCCGCCCCCTCCAGACGGGGTTTTGACGCCCCCTCTGGTGCAGCGCCCCTATGCGTTGCATGCACTGCATGCCCACTTTTTGTGCCACTGCTTTTCACATTTTGAGTTGTAGACCAGCTAATAACCGCTCACGGCCATTTGAACTGAAAATTGACTGATTATGGTTTAGACAATTTCTCAGAAGACCTCAGGACTTTGACAGCTATAAAGTCCAAATCAGTTAAGAAAACATTTGGCTTGAGACATGTTTGTGTTGAACAAAATTGAAACGAAAAGCTAATCAAAGCAAAGCTTTGAATTCTGCACATTGAGTGACTCAGAAACTGTGGTATACCTCATGGATAAACCATGAAGTTGTGCCATTGTAACGTTGCAGTTATGACAGCAATAATATTCAAGATGTCATAGCAGCAGAATGCAGTCATCACATCTGCACCACTGGCTACACTGTTTTTTTTTTTTTCCATTGTCCTTTACCTCTCTGCTCTGTCTCCATCTTCTCTCCAACAAACATGTATTATTACTCAGTACAGTCCTGGCTCATACAGATATATTTTTTATCTCTCCATAGAGATGCAAGTCATCTTTTCTTCAGAAATCCTTTACACTTGCTATCTTTTTATAATTTTAAAAATAATCTAGTGGGATGAAAGTCTTATCTCGTAGGGTACTGATAAAACCAGCAGCCTAGAAATATTTAAAGTAGCTGCTGGAGAAGCACTGATGAACATGCTTGAGACTAGAACTGGTCAGCTAGACAGCTTTGAAAACTCACAACTAAATATTTTCTAAGTGATCACATCATGCGTACCACTGGGTACCATTTAGGCTACCCAGTAGTGCTACCTTTAACTCAACACTCTTCAGTGAGGGAGTTGCTACTGCTTGAGTCAAAGATAGTGAAGGTTTTAGTCTGTTCCCAGCAAAATGCAGCTCCAGGAACTCTGATTATGTATTACCTGTGCCTCTGTCTCACCTCTGCCCTGCTAGATTGTCTGAAGCCACATCTGGTCTTGTTGGTCTCACCTTCTGATCCCGTTCCTGTCTCATGTATATGTCTGTACTCTGTTTCTGGTATGCAGCAATTGCTCTGAGTTAGGTTTTCTTTTGGCTTTTGCGCCTGACCCTATCTTGAGTATTTTCTTTTTTTTTATTCTTGTATATTTTATTGGACAGTGAGCCTGAGTTGGTTATCAATTATGATTTCGTTCATGAAATATGACCTGCTTGGACTTTGCCTCTTTCCTGCTCCCGAGACTTTCCATTCATTTTGCTCTCATCATTATCTCCCGTCAACAACAAGTTTATCAGCACACAGTCAGTGCCTTTTCTCACCACTATTCCTGGTGCTGCCAGGAATAGTGGTGAGAAAAGGCACTGACTGTGACACTTGACAGGAGGAGGCTCAAGCAACCAGACTGACATTGATAACCTTTATATGTATTAGGGAATGTTTGTAAAACTCCCAGACTCTTTCTAACCTGCTTGCTTTTCCCTGTAAAGATTGATGAGGTGTTGTTCCTCCCTTCTAATAATTAATTTTCATTAGTTGCAATAGGGTGTTTGCAATTATGTCACACAAAGTACCCTCGAGCTACTTAAGAAGACAAACAAGAGAAACAACAGTGACACATTCAGGACTGTCGGAGAAAGTAAGTATTAAAAGCAATTATCGGGGGAAGATAGTGCAGTTTTCAAAGAACACTTCGAATTGAATGGATAAAAGTGCAAATGTAATTGCCAAACATTTCACACATTGACATAAAGAACTACTTGGTGCTGTCCATGAAGCAGACCACCAGTTTATGCCTGATTAATTAGTTTAGAGGAAGAAACACAATATAAAGATTACTTACATTCAACATCAATTGTTTCAACGTCAGTGTTTTCAATCTTGTTTATTATGAGGATTTCGCACTTAAAACTAAGAAAAACACTATATTTAAGATGATCGTATTACATCAGACCAACAGGAAATAAAATATGTAAATAGAAAAATGTAGGCATAATGAAGAGTATGTTCAATACCTGGTTAAAGGTTAGAATTTTCAAAAGGTACTTTTAATCTGAAAGACGAGCCTCATCGGAAACCATATTCTAATTTATTGAGTATTACTGTATACATGAAGGAAAAATAAGATTGTTGCATAAATTTCTCCTATTTTATCTAGTTATGAGCAAATGCTAATAGCATGAGTTTTCAAGTCAACACTTACAAATCCTTAAGTGGATTAAGTTTCTCTGTTATAAGTCTAAAGTCAACATGTACCCAGCCCGCCTAAAATGATCCAACTGACTACTACTGTAGGGACATTTTTTTCTTTTTCAAATTGATGAACATGAGCTAAGACAATAATATGAAAAAAGTTTATGTTTTTAAAATAGAAGTCCAGCTCAAGTCTGCACAAGTATTTTCTGTAGACTTAGACCTAAAGTGAGCAAAATGTACAACAACTCAACATTGTGTTGCCGCTCCAGTACAAGTGTCTGGTTAACAATCAGAATTATGTCCTCCAGAGAAGCAAAGAGTTGAGGTACTTTACAAACACCCTAAAGCTTTAAACTTTCTCTTTGTTTTGTGTCATTTTTTGGGTCCAGCCTCTGTTTGAAACTTTTACAAGGACAGCTATTTTTAGTGTCTGTGAGGTGTTTCAAGAAGCAAGTCAGAGGAAGCACAAAAGCTGTGAAAATCTGTTTAAAAAAGAAAACTATTTTCTACAGAGGCATGTCATGTTTTCTTTCAGGCTGCTATAGCAGAGAGCAAGACTTTGACAGGCGCTGCTCATTTCAATCTATTGTCATTTTGTACTTTTTCCACTTCAAGCCATTTCTTGCCGACTTCTACATGTACATCCATTCAGACCTAGCTGTGGTATGTTTTGTCAAACTGGTAAAAGAGCCAAATTGACCTGGGGCCAACTCCATCAGATGTCAGCCAGGCTGAATGGGGCACAGCAAAGCTCCTGGATTCAGAAATGTTGGCAGTCTTCATTGTTGTCCGGAGTACACACCAGAGCCGGATTTACTCGGGTGCATTTACTTGGGTAACTTTTTGGAGGAGTTTTTCTTCACCATGCTTTCAATTCCCTAAAGAAGGTCCTTTTGACCGCCTGTCTTAACCCTTCCCTCCTGGTCCACATCTGTTATGAAACAATGTGAACAAAGAGTTGGTGTCAGACACGTCAAAAAATGCTCATTAATTATTTTTAATCCAACACCATCTGGAAGGTGGCCAATGCTCTGCGGTGGCTGCCCACCAATAATTTTCAAACGTACTCTATCCTGAAGCATCAGTGCTAATGATGAAAATACCCATGGCTAAAGTCCAGTCAGCTATTCTGTCTTGCACTTTGCGTATGCCAGGCAAATGCTCCATCTTTCAGTTTGTCCTTTTCGGCAATAAATCCATACCTACATTGGCTCCGACAAAAGCAGACGCTGCTCAGCAATCAAACAGTATGCTTCCTTAATACACCAATTACATTAAGTAATTTGACTGGTCCAGCTAAACCACTACACAATAATAATTGGAATCAATAACATTTTGAAAAAATAAACACACTATTAATAGTGAAATCAAAGATAATAAAGCATGCTGTCATTTTTGAAGGTTAGAAAAATGTAATTGATTCAAGTTAACAGGATGACTTATTGCTACCATTGTACATAAACAATATAGGAGCTCCTCCTGCATGCTACTTACAACCACCTTATAAAAATTCAATGGAATTCAAACTGCCTCTTTTAAATGTAATAAAACTCAATCATGCCTTATAATTGTGTGTAAAGGGACCAGGAACCTGATTAAGTTTGATTGCAATCCCAACATTTTCATGACCTTTGTGACTAAATTAACAGTTGTGTGCTGCTGGCTTCTCCTTTATTATGAAATAATGTCTACAGAAAAATCTTCCCTGGAGGGAAAAAAAAGTATAAATGATGCTTGTTTCAGAGAGTTTACATTTTGTAAACAGTGCTTTATGTTTTCACTGCTAATGTGTTTTGCACACATCTTTCACTTTGTGTCTGAAAGAAAAAGGGAAAAAAAAGTGTTTATTTAAAAGAAAAGTCACCATGAAACTCAAACTCCCCTCCAATCTGCTGTTTTTAAGGGATTCGGCACAGAACTTCCAACAATGTAAAGTAGCATTTAGAGGGGAAAACGAGCCCCCCTGGAGCTCCACAAGACAGTAATAGCTCCTAGTAAAAAGAGGGATGCAGACAGAGATGGATGGCGCTGCATATTTCAGCAAAACATGAGCCCAGTAGAGCCAAATTAGGGTGGCAAGGGACATTAGTACTGTTGAGTTAACAGAGGACAAAATGTCCCTGTCAGAACTGAAACGTGTCGAGTGATTTCATTCATAAAAGTCCACAGAAACATTTAACATATAGGTTCTCAGACACAGAGGTACCATGAAATTATAAAAGCAAGAAAACTGGGAGCACACCTCTTTCACCTTTTCAACTCAATAAAATATGAACAAAAAAAAAAAAAACAAAACAAAAAACAACGTACTCAGTCTATGGATCCGTACGGGATCTGAGGCTGGACCCAGGCCTCCCTCACTCAGCGTCTGAATGCGAATGATGTAGTCGTCTTCGTTCTCAGGGAGGGTCAAGTCTGCTGTCGAATTGGCCGTCGTGAACGTGTTTACCTCTTTGTGTCTCTGTCTCCAGAACGAAAGCTGAGCAAGGGAGGGAGGGCAAACAAGTGAAAAGACACAACGTAAATATGTGTCCTCGCAGCAGACTCTGTTCTCACAGCTTATTGTGTGGCATTAATAAACGGCGCCATTGCCAAGCGCGGAGAAACTCACTTGATATCCTGTAACTTCTGACTCTGATTCCATTGCCACCACAGGCTCCCAGTAAAGAGACAGCTGAGAGCCAATTAGGGTCCATTCCACATTCAGCGGTGGCTGGGCAGGCGCTGCATGAGATAAAAATGATTTATTTCAGAGTGTGGGCACAGAAGCAAATGACTGTATTATTGGCATACTGGGATCATCACATTACCATATCTGGCTGTTTTTAAAATCAATATTAGCGAAGGATATTGTTTTTACGGTTTTGCAAAGAAAAGGCCCGGTTCAAAGCAAACGCAGGCTTTTGCTAAACGATCACCGAGCGCTGCAACTTACGTGGCTTTTTTGTGGTGACATTGATTGCAGGGAGGAAAGGGCCGGTGCCCGCTGTGTTGAAGGCGCTAACTGTTAAAAAGTACTGCGTGTTTCCTGCCAAGTTGTTTACTGTGACTGAGGTTTGGTTCCAAGGCACTCTAACCTTCCCCATCGTTTCCGGTTTGGTGTCATCCTCCCAGTAAACCACCTTTACAAAACAAAGAGCAGATGCAACACAAATGTTACACTACCTCATGAAAAAGATTACCTCCTGAACAATTTAGTTTCTTTTTTTTTTTTTGCATTTTGCCACATTAGAGCCACACGTTTCAATGCCTTTTAATAAGGTTTTCTATAATATACCTGCATATATTTGGGAAGATGAAGAAAAAATATGAAGAAAAAATATGAATAATTTTCAACCTTTCTGTTGTGCTTTGTACTTAGTTGCAATTACTATGATGCTTCCAGGGTAACTAATAGCCTGCAGCAGTCACCAAATTACTAAACAAAGTCCGCCTGAGTACAATTCTATCCAATGCGATGGTTCTGTGAGGGATTTTCAAAGTTTTTTCAAGACAACTTCATTTTTGAGAACCAGAGTTAGACTAAAAGGCTGAAAAACAGTTGAAGCTGGAAAGCAGGTTTACTTTCTAGCATGACAACAAGGCTAAACTTAGGGCTGTTTATTTAAACTGACAGCTTGAGCAAGGTACAATGGAATGGTTTAAATTGAAGCACATTCACCTGTAATAATAGCCTTGTGAAAGTCCTGTCCTAAATGCAAACCAAAATTTATGGCAACAATTGACTTGAATTGATGTTTCACAGACACTTTCCATCCAATCTGACAAAGCTAAAAATGTTTTTCATTTTTTCTCAAGGAATATATTTAAAATTGCTTGCAGCCCAGAGTCATGCTCTACTTTGAGTTGATCTATTGCACAAAAAGCCCAATAAAATATATTAAGGTTCTGGGTTGAAAAGCCAAGAAATATATAAAGAAAAAAAGTTTCAGGGGCATGAATAATTTTCTAAAATATATAAAAATATATATTTATATATATATTTTTAGATCTGACTAAAATGTGTTTAAACTGGTTCCATACAGGCGAAAGCTTAGCTTTGACATAATGCTGCTGGGTGCATCTTTTAAGGAGAGGTGAGCTTTGATGATCCACTTGCTTCTAGAAACCTCAGCTATGCTAAACATCAGAGAAAGAATGGCAACGTAATTTAGGCCAGAAATCATGGATCATGGGTTTCCTTTTATCTATTTCTTTAAGGATTTTTTTTTGTAAAATCAGTTCTTGAAACGGAATAAATGATGGCATCAAAACCCAACACTTTGGCTACGGTAAAAAATACATTAAAACAGTAAATTAAGGTTATGTTCCCCCTTTTAATCCAGCTAAATCATGAAAAACAATTAGATAAATTAACATTTTGTCAGTCAACCCATGGATTTATTGCCCGTTATTTAACTCTGCAATACATCATGCGCTGCAAAATAAAGAATGAAATTTAAATAATTGCACTAATTGGAGTCTGACTAATTAAATTTTAAATTGATATATACAATAATTAATCATTTGTATCACTCGTAGTAATTAGTATAACAATAGATGTTGCTAGTGAGCATCCAGCCCATTCTTGCTTTCATTCCGATCTTCTCTGTTCGGTACAAAAAAGAAACACAGCTTACTTTTTATTTTACATGTTAATCAGGTGATCACCGTTTGTGACAGTAAACTCAGCCACAACCTGCTTTTTGAGGTTCAAAATCGATCAATCCCGTTTTGTATTCAGTCAAAAGACAGCACATTGTTATAGTTACTATAATTTGGGGTGTGAAATACTGGTCTTCTGACATGACGCTTTGGGGTCATGTGTATCATGATTTTGCATAAATGACAGTCGGTCTAAAGCGAGCCCACGGACGGGCAATTTTCCTTTCTTCCCCCGAAAGAAGTCTGACATGTTTTCCTGTCATGTTGATACAAAGAAGTGTATAATTCCAGTCAGGGGGGAAGTGGAGGAAGGAACGTGAGGATGCCATTTCCATGGCGACGCAGTTTGGAAGAGACATATTTGAGGTGCAAGCTGAGGTGATGACAGGCGGTTTCAATTGTGTCGTCTTTGATATCTGTTTCCATTTATATGAGTAAAAAAAAAAAAGAAAAAAAAAAAAGAAGAAAATGACGATACCTCATAGCCCAGAACCCTTTCAGGGGTGATGGTGAGAGCTTGCCAATTCACCTCAATCTCAGAGGCTGCGACACTTCGGGCCCAAACCCCTGCTGGCATTCCGCTTGGCTCTGAAAAAAAAACAGACGACACGAGACCGAACATTTCTGTCAGGACGAAGCGACACGGAGGTAAGCAGAGAACACTTTTTTTTGTGAATTTTACATTTACAAATCTTGATCAGGGCTCAGATGAGTCACCTCACAAAGGTCCCGCTAGTAAATAGACACACACTAAGGCACAAACTGACTGCCTCTCCGTGTGCCGAGAGGGAGCATAGATCTAAATGCCAACTGTTTTTTTTTTTTTTTTTTTTTTACCTTGGTAAAGCTGTTCAAGTGAGTGGTGATATTTGGAGAAAAAGGCACTATCTACTCTTACACAAATGTCTTGCAATTGTGCCTCACATTTTCTGCCTTTCTCTTGCTTTAAAAGGGATTTCTAGAGCCTAAAGCAGCAGATGCAGTAAAAACCACTTTTGTGATCTTTGTCCTTTTCAGAGAGAGAAACAGCTTTCAAGCTTTGCCAAGTCCTGCCCCATTATGTCCATCCTTACCTGTCTCTGCAGAGTAGATGGTGACTACGGGGCTGAAGGGGCCCTGCCCTTTGCTGTTGTAAGTGCCCACCTTCACGTGAAATGGAGAGAAGGGCGCGAGGCTGTCATTACGGTACACGTAGCGGGACGCGCCGGGGGCCGAGGTGGCCACGTGCGTCCAGCTGACTTCTCCGAAGGCGCGGAAGGCAATGATGTAGCCGAAGCTCTCGCCATTCTGCAGTTCTTCAGGGACGGGCTGAGAGTGAAACACAAAACTATAGTGATATTAAAATATATACAGACCAGTCACACTCATTCCGGCGCTGGCCGGGCGCAATCGGCACAGACTCAGGCGTGCGTGACCCATAAATTGCTTCCGTGACCTGCTACCAGAGATATTGAAATGAAAAGCAAGATGTGATTTTAAAAGGCCTCTGCGCTCATTACAGACCATGCGGGGAGTTTTTAAAATAAAAGCGAATCTGCATTTAATAAAATAGGAAATCAGCACGCTAACTCGGAGCTTAATCTTATTTGACAGCCACCAAGCTAGTTTATTTCAGTGGCAGATTTAATCACTGTAGACTTGAATGAGCTGCGGTAATTTGAAACTGATCGTATTCTCATAAACTACGCACAGCATCTCGCAGAAGTATTCACACCCCTTGGACTTTTCCAAAATTTTCCGCAGTACAACACATATGTCGATTGTATTTTATGCAACAAACCAACAAAGTGATGCATAATTAAGAGGAAGAAAAAGTGAAGGATTTTCAGAAAAAAAAAATCTAAAAAGGATGGTGTGAATTTGTTCTCACGCCTCCTTAATCCGACACCCCGAAAGAAAATCTTCAGCTCGACATGTAAAGCAAACAGAATCCACTTGACTGACATTTAACCTAATCATGAATGCAGCTCTTCTGTGAATGCCTCAAGGGTTCGTTTGAGAACACTAGAAGCCTCTTAAAGACCAACGAACACAAAAGACAGGCCAGGAATAAAAATTGTGGAGAACTTTAATGCCAAGCTTTCAACACTTCACACTCTCTAATCAGTTTTCCCAATTTGGAGTACAACTAATGGCAAAAACCTATCAATATGTGACCATGTATTTAAACTGACAGGCCAGGCAAGGAGAAGATTAGTAAAAAAAAAATAAAAATAAGCAGCCAAGAGGCCTGTGGTAGCTATGGAGGAGAAGCAGGGATCAACAGCTCAGGTTGGAGGATCTGTTTTCATGGTATCTATAAATGGTGCCTGAACAAATCTGGGCATTATAGAGGAGTAGCAAGAAGAAAGTCATTGTTGAAAGAATGCAAGAAGTTGTGTTTATAGGAAACACACGTGACTGTGTGCAGGTCTAATGAGACCAACATTCAGCTTTTTAAATCGCCAAGCAAATAATAGTGTGTGGTGGAAGATTAACAAACCGGATTATATAGAGCATTTTTACACTGACACACGGAGATGGCAGCATCATTCCACTGGGTTGCATTTCTACGACAAGAACAGTAAAGCTGTTCATGGTAAGATGGATGGGCAAAAATATGCGACAGAAAATACAGGACTCTGGACTACGGACGAGGTTCTCCTTGAAGTAGGCCAATAACTCAACTCATACAGCCAGAGCTCAATGAGACAAAGAAAATTAAAGCATATTCACAGGTTAGGATGGTTAAAACAATGTCCAGACCTAAATCCATTTGAGAACTTGTGGGGAGCAAATTGATAAAATTGATCCAAAAGTCATCTGTCATATTAAAGCAGTTTCACAAAGAAGAGAAGGCGAACGCTTTTGTCTTTTAATGTACAATCCTGGCAACAACATAACCCTAAAACGACGGATTCTACAAAGTATTAGTATACAAATGTGTGCCACGTTTTCCAAAAATTCAATTTGTACAAACCCCTTTTGTGATTACACTTTACGATTAAACTGTCACGTGTTAGTTTGTGACATAAAATCTCAGTAGAATACATGCCTAGGATGAAACATAGCAAATTATGGAAGGCTTCAAGGGACATAAATACTTCGACAAACTATAAACGTACATTAGCATTTCCTCCACGTTAATGATGCAGAAATAAATAAAACCAAAATGCGTCATCGGACTTCCCCTGACCTCGCGCAAGGATAAAAAGGACCGACTGTAAACTCAGTCAGTAACAGATAGAGGAGAACATAAGACTGATGACTTACCTCCCATGTGATGACCAGTTCATATCTGCTTCCACCCCCTCCACCCACATCACCTGGGGCTGCATCTGGAACTGCAGAACAAAACGCCTTGTCCAACTCATCTACATGTATGCAAAACAAAGCGGCGGCGCTCGGTGTTACGTGAATTCACCGCACCTGCGTCCTCTGTTCTCGTCTTCACCGACACGGGACTGGGTTCCCCGACTCCGACGCCGTTTCTGGCCAATACCCGGAACTCGTATTCGACCCAGGCGTTCAGATCAACCACAATAGCTGTGTGGATGTTGCCATCAATTACCTCTGGAACTGGAAGAAATTAGACAGCGTGATAGAAACTGGCTGTATATTATAGATAAGGTCACTAACGTGAAACGTGAATATAAATAACCTCTTTTATAGCATTTAATAGTAGAAAAAAAAACAGGAAGGTAAAAAGTAAGTTTAGAAAGTCACATGAGTTCACATAATATCTCACTACAGTAGAAAACTACCATTGCAAGAACTACACTTAAGTTTTTTGTGCTCAGTTAGATTTTCATGAGCAAAGATTTTGAAACTAAATGAACACCACAGAGATAAATACATTCATTTGAACCGACAATGAAAAATTTTCATTTGAAATCCTTCATCTAAAAATTCAAGAGAATGACAAACCAAAGCAAAATTTTAAAAAGGCTTTGCAGTAAGCACGGATGTCTGCAAAATACTAAATTGCCACAGCATTAATTCAGTTTGCAGCTTGTGGGGAGGATAGGGAGCATTGATTTTTAATGGTGTTCAACATTTTGTAAGCTTTAAATAGGAAATTGGTCTGCAAAATGTTGTAATATTTCTAATAATATATGCAGAGTATAGAGAAATAAATAAATATATTCCATCTAAAAAAAATTCTTATTTAATTTGACAATTTTCATTTTCTGTACTTTATTTTTATCCTTTTTTTCTCACTTTTTTAGTCTGTATTTATTACATTTTTTATTGTACATTGATTTATTTGGGTGGCGTACATAACTTCCAAATTCTTTGTCAGATTTTATTTAATGTATACATCATGATGCTTTAAAGGTTAATTTAGAAGCCTTTGCAAAGAACCGTAAAGATGCTTCTTTAAGATTAAAGTCTTGTGAACTTGGCAGAAATCTGCTCTGCTCTTGGTCTCTACTCTCACTAAGTGTTGGTGAAGATGCTAAAAGGAGTTTGAGGACATTGAGTGCACAAAACTTTAAATGTCCCAAATACGAAAGGCTCAATTTGTCCAAAAGAATGCTTGTTTTTTATTGACTTCTTTTTCATCAAATTACTTGATTGCATTCACTTTATTCAAGAAACAAGAAGGAAATACCAGCTAAAAATTGATCACTCAGGTGGAATGGCAATTGAATTTAAGAAAGCCAAGTGTGCATACATTAAATGTGGCTTCATGTTAGAAAATAATCTGAAACGTCATAAAAACACATCAATTAATATGCTTTAAGATGCAAATATATATCTACCTGTATTGACCCGCTGCCAGCCCACAGTGAACGGAGTTTTTGTCTGGATGATGTAGCTGGTGATGGGGCTACCGTTGTCTCTGCCGGGGCTCCACGCCAGCTGGGCCGTGCTGTCGGTCACCTCCTCCACCGTCACCGATTCCGGGGGGCTGGGAGGGCCTGGCTCAAACACAGGGAACAGACACTGTGAGGAAGTCGCACATTGCCGAAGATGCACAGACGATGGCTCTGCTGCACAAGCAGAGTGTGGGGTGTGTGTTTCCACATTCTGCGAGGGGAAAAAAAATATGCGAGCAACAGCCCACAGTCGTCGGAAAACACACATCCAAACCCAAACTGTAATGTTCCACGGCTCCGAAGCGGCGCCCTTCATGTGGAATTAAAAGTTAATTCAGGATTTATCCTCCTCTTTCCCCCCTCCAACATGTAATCCCTGCCTTTCATAGTCCTCCCGGTAATGGATCGATTGAAACAACGGAGGAGTGTGGAGTCAAATTAAAAGCTAAAAGATGAAGACGGGGCCCCTCGCAGCCCCGAGGAGCCAAAGTTTTATCATTTATTTGAATTATCCCACCAATTAAGCGGTGTGATGTTTTACTTTAGCTCCCTGTTTTATTGGATGTGTTGGCTCATCAGAAATAATGGACCACTGGAGAACAGTGAGTCAGACTGCTGAATAATAAGAATAATAAAAAAAGAAAATGGCATCAACTCTGCTCAGAGAAGCAGCTTCTAATTTAAAGCTAAACATTTTCATTATTGACTTGATTTTAGTAAATAATCTGGGTAAAAGAAAAAACAAAACAGTGATATACAACGAGTAACGGCTGAGCTACAGCTTACACACTACTGCCCTCAAATATTTACCCTTAAAGCTGTGGCTTTAGAGATATTGATCACTTTAAAACTCATTAGTGGCTCCCAATAACAAAAAAAACAAAAAACTTTAATATGCTGGCCTCATTAATACATATTAATGGGCCAGACAATCAAGGATCAATTCCTTATCCTCTTAATTATATTTGGTTGGCTGAAGGCAACAGGATGCAGCGAGTCTCCCTGGAGCGTTTCAAAGATCTCTCATTAACATGGGCAGACGAGTGTCAGTCTGGGTCTTTATTTCTCACTCGGTGCAGGCAGACGGCAATATTATGCTGATTTGATTTGAATCTCACCCAACTTTGTGAAATGTACACTCTCTCTCTTGTCAGTCCTGAATATCAGAGTGGCGAAACAATGACAAATCTCAAGCAGTAAACGGAACAGAGTGACTGACGTGCCTCTTTTATTTTTTCCCAGGGCCACGATGGGGATGCAGCTGTCAAACTATAGCGAGGAGCGTCCTCCGAGCGGTTTGAATGTTATTGACCACGATGTTATCTTTACACGGCGACCTTCTCCATCGCCGTCCTCCTCATCCAGAGGAGTGTTTGTGAGGCATCATCTGAAGCATTAACTGCTGCTATTGTGGAAAACAAGCACCCGGATGATCACTCAAGAGCCTTTTGTGTCAGAAGCGATTATCATTGACCTTCAGTGCGGCGAGGGGAGGGGACCAAAAACAAGACTGAAAATCACACTCTGAAACATGACTAAAACAGAGGGTTATAAAGAAAAAAAATGTGAAAATAACACTGGTAATCGCATTTGCTGTGACTACAAAGGCCAACGTGTGTTGTTTATTTCTTTACTCGGACTGTAACAATCAAAATAGAGAATGATTACGACTGATAAGCCCCATGAGTTGTTGCCACCGGGTTAATGAATGAGCTTTCATTTACTTTAGCAAGAAAGTCAATAGCTTTTGATTGCATTTGGAAAGGCTTATATGACAGAAGAATAATAAAAATTTTTTTTCCAAAATTTAACTGTACCGCTTCACTCCTACGACCTTTTCTTTCTTGATACACGACATTAAATCTCAACTGAGAACGGTCAGGATTACTGAAAATTATTTCCATTCACAAGATGTCACAGAAAGTTCTTCCTACTCTCTTTAAAGGTTTTAAACTTTTGATTAATTTACAGCTTATATACAGTCGCTTAAAGGCCAACCAGTAGATGTTTTTAAGGAAACACGTCAAACACATTTCTTTCTTCTGTAACATCAAGGCGAAATAAAAAGAAAAACATTAGAGTAGAAACTGATGTAAACTTTTGAATTGCAAGACAGTTGTCTCTCTCATTATGTCACCATTTGCCAAATTGCAATGACTTTGGTAATACTGATTGACCTAAACCCCAAAACTTTAGTTTGATTTTAGCTTAGACAATCCACAAAATCATTTTTCACTATTTGTAGTGACAACGCAGTCTGATTTCTTTCTAGTCCATGAATATCCACTGCTAGCGAAAGCACTAGCTGCTTTTTCGCAACTAGACATGCTAGCCTCACAAATCGTGAACAATATGTTTGAAAGATAGGCTAAAAACGGCTGCTCTGTAATCGTTTTTTCAATGTTTTATTAATAGATTAGAATGATTTCCTAGAGTAGAGCTGCATCCAGCGCAGCGACTCTTCTCCAACACCACCTCTGCTCCTAATAAGAATAATTAATGACCGTTTAAGTCAGGACGGTTTCCTAAATTAAACTCTACAGTGACCATAAAATGAAAGGATAATTTAACAATTTAACACATCTAATTGTAAATCAGGCCTTATCTCGGACTGCCTTGCACTTTATTTTAAATTCAAAAGAACTCATGCCATATGTCTGACTTTTGTGTTCTTGCGCCTGCAATTTTTTTTTTAAAAGATAAGAAAGTTAAGCTGCAACATAACTTACACACAAAACCTTCTGACAGTAGCAAAGAGGATTTCGTCATTCATAGATTTCTAATGTACCAGCAATAAGAATCTCAGTAATGCCACAGTTTAGAAAAAAAAAGAAAAAGTCAAAAGTTTACTTACTATAAATGTATAACAGTCAAATTATTAATAATCATCTTTTAAAAATACAGACAGCTTTCATTTAAAGCTCCTTGCAAGAGACAAGACGGCTACAGCATCACACCAGCTTGAAATTAGCGTCGACACAAAAGAATTGCTACTGGCGCTTCGCAAATCGCTAAGTGCTGATGTAGACTGCATCTTCAGTTGCTTACAAGGCTAGACAGGTGGCATATAATTTACTTCACATTTATCGTTCACATCAAATGCTTAGCTATAATTCAACATCTACCTCCCGAATCAAGTAAGTGTTACTGCAAAGCCAATTAACATCTCTCAATCTGAAGTTCATGCATCTGTAATGTAAATGCTGCCTTAACCACAGCAGCTTGTTCTAGCTAATAAAAACTGAACAAATGTAATTGCCTTTTATTTCAATAGGAAGGAGCAGATCTTTCTTTTCAATGATCATCAATACCATTCAGAGGTTTCTTAATGGATCTCTTTATCTGCCGTGTAAACAAAAGAAGTGAAGGTCAGTGAGATGAACCTTTTTCCATTTCTGTTTTTGTAATTAAGTAGTCTGCCAGGTGGTTTACTGCATCAGCATATAATATAACCATACATTGATTAGCAGCCCTCAAGCTGAGTCAGATTATTCAAAAGGAGGGATGAAAAAAAAAAGACTAATCAGACTTTGAAATCTCTTTGAGAGAATCCAATTTTAAGAGGGTGTAAGGAAATTATAGTTCTTTAGAGTATTCTTTGTCAAGTGCTCAAAAGCACGAGATGCACTGTGAGCCGTGAAGCAAAATATTATTTGCTCTGATTCAGTCAAGTGGAGCAAAGTAGAATGGATGACTCAACGGGGATAGAAAACAAAATGCAATCTAGGCTCTGCGGCGGTAAAAGAAGAAGAATGTTTTGTGAAGACCCAAACGGGTTTACCTAAAAATTACAAAGTAAATGACAAAACCAGACAGAGCTAAAGAAAGGAATTACCCAAATAATTGATAGACAATTGAAGTCAGAACCTATTAGCACCCTTTTTATGGCTCACCCTCGATGTGAAGGGTGTCGATGACTGTCTTCGACTTTAGCAGTTTTCCTTCTGTTGTCCTTCTGTCCCAGACAGAGACGGTTGAAAGAATCCGGAAACCTTTGCAGGTGTTTTGAGTTAATTAAGCTAATCTGTAGTCATTTTTGCGATCAATTGGAAAAACCTTCTCCTGGGACCGCTCTCTCACACACGCTCACAGAAGGAACGCTAGGAAAAAATACTTTGTTCTTCTTGCATCATCCAATACATAGTTCTTAAAAATAAATCATAAGTAGATAAAAGTGGTATTTGTGCAAACCGGAGTGAGGAAATGGGCTAGAAAATTCAGAGTCAAGATTACAGAATTGGTCACTGCTGTCTAAATGGTTCAATCATGAACTGCTTGGACGAAGGTGATGTTAGGATTTGTTGGTGTTTTGGGCTTCATTTAAGTTTCTGATTCTTTGTTTTTGGTCAACAGGCCTAATTCCATTCAGTTCATTAGCATTGTTTTGAAGGTATCTCTGTTCCTTCGTATTTAAGCGTATTTATTCTCACGTTCTGTTCCTTTTGAGTTCAGATTTTTGCTGTGTTTGATTCTTTTCCCCCATTGATTTGTTGCTGTTTTGAACCCCAGTTCAGTCTGTCTGTGTTTATTATTTAACCTCCCCGCCGCCTGCCAGTTTGCTCTCATTCACAGCTGTCATCTATCTCCTGATTCCCCCTACGTCTGCACTCTCCCTGAGCTGTTTCCATTCGCCTCTGATTAGTTCTTCTGGTTGCTTTGTCAGTTCCACCTCTACCCCTCAGTATATATAATCTCATCACATCACATTGTTCCTCACTGTTCCTCCCATTACTTTCCCAATTACTACATCTGTCGCGATGCCTGTTGTCACTCTTCACTTCGTGCCCCATTTTTCCCGTGATAATCTTTGGGAGTGTTGTTTTGTTTATTATTATTATTATTATTATTATTATTATTATTATTATTAAAGGCTCTGCAATAAGTCTCTGCACTCGGGATCCTCTACAAAAAAAAAACTCCACCGTGACACAATCAAATCTTCAAGTGATTCATTTTCACGGAACAGCGTTCTCCAGATGCGTTTCTCTGAATCTTTCAATTGCTTTAGTGTTTGAAGATAAACAAAAGCACAACTTCGAGAAGAGTCAACATATTAAATGCGTGACTCATCTCAAACCACTCTGCCGAGTGAATCATTTCGAGGCGCACATTTATTTTGACCCTCGGAGAAGTTTGTATGCATAAGCTCATAAAAGAGCTGATAAAAATATTAAAAATAGCTAAGTGTAAACCTATTAATGAATCGATGCTGTTTTTCTCTTTTTCTTTCTTCCATTTTTATTCCTCTGTGGCACACACAGGTGATGGAAGCAGGCCAACACGTGCATTCGGCACACATGCATGCAGCCTCTGCCATTTTGTTAAAGGTCTGCAGTGATCAAATAAAGACATTTTCCTCCTTCCCGTGGCTGGCTCTCTAACTCAGCTTCATGCCTTTTTTGAAGCTATTCAATCCAAAGCGTGAGACATCCGTGACAGCTGCCGTGAGCAGGAAGTGTAAATAATGCACAGTCTGAGTCACAGTCAAGTTTGTTTCCAGTCAGTTCTAGGCCAATCTATTCTTCCTGCCATGTTCCCTCTTTGACTTGAAAAGCAAGGATTTTTTTTTATTTTTTTGCCTTACTTCTTCCCGCTCATTACTGCGATTTGCCTTAAAATATCTTTAACATGCCAGGCTGAATAGTATGAATGGTAGGTATGCTTACAAGATAAAGTTATGGATCCAACCTTTTCAAATCCTGACACCTAGATCATCCCTCACCTCATGTGACATTTAGCACATTTGTGTTGTGTCAATTTGCAAGGCCGCTATTGATCCGAGCCGGAAACAACAATCTCTTCTCGCCCCTGCATTAAAACATGGCCCCTCCTTAAAACAGACGCTGTGACTCCTCTTAGCAAAAGTTATTTTGTTCTGCCAAGTGTGGCTTTCCACAGCTGTCTCTCTGGAGAAATGCATACTACATGAACAACAACAACAAGAACCTCTTCAAACACATTCTGCTGTCAGGTACATTCGCTAGACAGAATATTGGATATTAGTCATTACAAGGAGGCAGAGAAACAAAGACAGTATAAACTATTAAATGTTATTCTTAAAAAATTAAACTGCTTTGCCAAAACTTCGTGAGTGAAAACCAAGTTTATATTTAATAGCAACCTGTTATTAAATATAAACAGACAAGGAAAACTATGTATTCCTGCGAATTTCAGAATAACTTTGAAGAAACACGTGCAATCACTAAACCAAAGCAAGTCAATTTAAGTTGAGAAACCCAGATGCCCTGAAAGTCTGCAGTTTGGAAAACCTCCTAAATCTTTCCATTACTTTAGGAGAGTTTCCATTATGCTATGCTGAACTTTTATCCCCCCAAACTTAAGCTGCAATTCATTTGTCTCAGAAGCCATAACTCAGATATGGGACTAATATTATGCTGAGTTCAAGTTGGGAAATCTGTGAAATGTGCTATTTGTTGTGCTCAGTGACCAGGCTAAATAATATGAGAAACTTGAGAAACTAAAAGTCCTTTCAGGCACAATGTGCTTTAACAAGAAACAACCTATCTGAAGTGCAGCTAAAAAGGGGTTTGAGATAACTCTTACAATATTTTAATAACCAACTGAATCTGAACTAGAGCTTGACCACAACACCAATTTCAAAGTCAGAGTTCTAAATGCACACAATTATTTATTTAACATCTTTATTTAACTTGGAATTCTGAAATACAAAACTCAATACATCTTTGGTACTTCTGATCCTGGGTTTATCGAACATTGAACTCTGATATTTCATATTTATATTTAAAAATACCATTAATTACCCTTAAGATTGAACTCTCAGTGTCTCCTGGGCTTTTTGCAGTCTGTGTTTCCACTTCTACTTTATGAACGTTATCTCGGTTGATACCGAAAGTAAGTGCTCCTCACCTTAGCCGAGGAATATGTCAAATGTCCAAAGAAAAATGAAGCCTTTTGCAAAGTTAATCGAAAACCTGTTTAAACCTTTAACTGTACTGACTTTAAAGGGAACGGTTGATTGGGTTGTAAAACCTACAGATTATTTTAAACAGTGGTCCCACTCTATAAAATGACCTTAAATTGAGTTACAGATTATTCTCAACTTAAATCTCTCTCAAATATCTCAAATAAACTTTGCCTTGTGCAGCAGTGGTGTACCATTTATCATTTAAATGTAAAATCGGTTGCTGACACTCATTTCTGAAGGGTTGCAGTTATTTTTTTATTAGTGCATAACACATGGTGCAAAAATGTAAATACTTTAAATCCTTGGATATTGACCATTGAATTTACCTCCTGTCACCACAGAAGCAGATGTTCGACTTTAAAGGTCGCTGAAAAAATGTTTTCCAAATTCAAATAGATTAGCATCTTCCCTTTACAAAGCTCAGAGTGGCAACTAACGCACTACAGGATCGCTGTCTGGGGTAAATTTCTGCAAGTGGATAAGACATATCCTGGCTGGTGAGACAGGTACCTGAAAAGGAAACTCACCTTTTGGCACCTACTACAAGATAAAGAAATCATTTCTATTTAAGTTAAATCAATCATCAACTCTGCAATAACGACTGGAATTTTATTTTATTTTATTTTTTTCCTTTTAAAAAAAGAAACCAATTAAAAATCCTGGCTGCAAGCTCTGTTTTAATTAGAGAGTGCCAAGCAGAGGGAAGGTTTTCTTACCTTTTACAATCAATACAGCTACGGCTGACAGGCTCTCCACGTCTGTGTCCACAACGCAGATATATTTGCCGGCATGGTACAGCTGAATGTTTCTGATCATCAGATCTCCGGCTGTTCTCTGCTAAGGAGGAGAGAGGGCTTTATGTAGCATGAAAGATAACAGACCCCGGGGCAGCTTATTGAAGAAAGTACTGAAGTATGTATAAGCTGCAATAAATATAGCGAAGCAGTGAATATTTGCAGGTTTTGAGAGGGAGTGATGTTGAAGTAAAAGTGGTAGCTGAAATAAAAAGCGAGATCAAAAATTACTCCCCAAAAAATGTTTATAAAGACTTGTGTTTCTTTTGCTGACAAGGTTGCAGCTTTTTTTTTTTTTTTTATACAAGATTTCAAAAAGGTCAACATCTGCCCTTCAAAGATATGTTGCAAAAATAAAAAATAAAAAAGAATTGAAAAAAAAAGCAACAATTCAGGCAGTTCCTCCACACTCATAGGAAAAAACAGACCGTCTACCTTTTCATCTAAGAGGGCAAACGGTAAATTAGTGGTGAAATTGTTCTACTGGCATTGGCAGCAAAAACAAGAAAATATGGCAGCAGACCCGACGTGGTTTAATTATGGAAATTAAACTCCCCGAAGCAGCAAAGTTTAGCTGATAATCTCTTCGGAGTGAAGACATTCTGGTATTTGTGGGTAAGGACTCTCTATTCGGATAAGAACGCTGTCAGTGAGACGCAGGCGGAAAGAATGGCTGGTCTCAAGGGTGCGGAGACGTACAGAAAATGTTTTGTCATTTGGGTGTTTGCCACGCTTTGATTCCTTCAGAAGACACGTCTAATGATGTGCATCCACTTCCTGTTACGCGAGGCTGTGCAGCAGGCCATGTCAAAGCAGAATATAAGGCGAGCCCAGGCTTATTAAAAAGCAGATGAGCTGAGCTGAGACTGAGCCGGAGTTGAAGAAGACTACTTAAAGTGATTTCCACCTGTCACAATGGCTGAACACCTGGCACATTACCTACATAATGACTTTTATATGGGAACTGCATTTCAGCGTAGGCACCGACTTGTTTCCATTCACAGAAATACAATCGGAAGCACACGGGACTTCAATAATCTATTTGCACGTCCTTCCGCAGATTTTCACCTAACCACGCTGGTTTTTTATGCCTCAGAAGAGACATTTAAAGTTGCAAAATGGATGACATCAAACTGGCCGCAGCAATACTGGCCGCTGTTAATACTCCCAAGAAATTCATTGTAAGCTGATCGTTTTTTAGCTTAATGGTAGAGATGGAGTGAAAGGTGTACCCACTTGCACGTTAAAACAGGGAGACCCAAGAACTTTTCCAGAACTGATTGAGTTTCACCTTGGTGTTTGAACAGGCGTTATGTGAGGTTTTAAAGAAATTATACTTTTAATTATCACAGTTATGTTAGATTTGTGTTGTTGCCTCTTCAGTTTGACCTCATTTCATGTTTTGAAATACAAATTAATTTCTTGCTGGCCTAGAAACATATTTTTTTCCAATACAGGTAGTTATGCACTGATATTTAGCCATTCCAGCAAACCTGTGAAAGAAATCTGCACTGTGGTTTATTTAATTAACTGAAATGAAAACATTCTTAATAGATGATCCAACACCAGCTTCGTGAGGGGCATGTATGCTTGCTACTGTGTTGAAAGTGTTTAGGTAACATTAACATAAAAGCAATAAGGTCATTTGCTAGAGTCAAAAACATAAAAATAAGTTGATTACTTACTTAACTTATTGAATAACCTGATTAACTTACTAATTTTTCATAATTTATTTAAGTCTTTAGAAGATAATGGTCTTATTAAATCCTCGGAAAGGTTTTAAATTGGAACTGCTAAAACCATCTTAAATAAAATTGGCAACATCTGAGAGAAACGTTTCATTGACATGGCAAACAGGTTTAATGACTCTGAGCTGGCATCAGCAGATAACAGAGAGCTGACGCATAAAAAATGGATATAAACTCAAAATGTTTATCCTTTTAGGAAATAAACATAAAGGATTCTGTTTAGAGTTTGTAATGCTAACCCCTCTAATCATGATTGCTAAACTGATGTAATATCAGTTCAATTCAGCTGGACTTCATTGTCCTTGAAAAGCAATTTGCAAATACACACATTAAAAAAGAGAAAAAGAAACAAACAAGAAAAATGCAAAAGAAAACTTCATACATTTTCAGCATAGAACAGAAGTGAGGAGAATCAGCAGAGTCCTCACATACAGGAAGTTACCAGTCTAACAGAAGAGGCAATGAAAGATCTCTTCAGTCTACGGTTTTACACTGCGTCATTCTGCATCTCTGTCTTAATGGTAAAAGTTAAAACCAGGCCTGGCTGAAAGCACAGTTCAAAATGTCACTCCCGAATCATTTTGTCTTGATTTTTAAATTCTAAAGTCCTGATTTCCTCCAAATGTTCTCTCCCTCACAAAGTGGACGTAGCCTCTTCTTCTAATATAAGTTATAATTGACCGCTTATGTCAGAAAGGAAATAGTGTTTTTCCACAAAATTGGCTCCAGTGCTTAACCACGTCTGATGCTTAGCTTTTGGCTTAGCTTAAATGTACTTCCTGTCACCTGGCAGCTATCTATCACTCAGTCAATACTTTCACACCCAATTAATGCATGCATCTCTATCTGTTTTAATATGAATCTCTGGCAGACAGCTAGCTGGTCTCTGATTGATGCTAGCAGTTTAACACAGCTTTTCTTGGCACCGTTTGACGACGCCAATGGTGTTTAACAACTGACTTCAAATGGTGCTTCAGTGTAAAAGAGCAGCTGTGAGCGCTACTGAATGACCTAAATTTTGATTAGGGAAATCAGGGGAAAGCACATTGGATATGCCTTTCACTAAAGCATCAAAAAAGACCTTTGGATTTTGGCCAAGTGAAGTTGTCCAGTCATACCAGCAGGTATAGTGTAGTAAATAACTTTCTACATCAATACTCATTTACCATAGGCTACCCTAAAATGTCCACTATGTAACTGTTTTACACAACTTTAAAATGTTAGCTATAAATCCTTCTGCATACTTTCATGCAGGCTAGAATAGCTAATCTCACGAGAAATGGATCGCCAGACAATATGTTCTTTTTTGGCAGTTTTCCTTACAATGATTTTGGGTCAGATACAGATTTTTCATTTCTTTTTTTTATCCATTTTGAACAACTATCCAACCACAACCGGTGCTGCTACACAACAAAAGAAGAAGAGCTGCCAGAGTAGAGCAGAAGAAGAACAGCTAGAGAAACTGGAACGTAATGAGACCAGTGTTTGTTTTCAATTTAGAAACATTGAAAAGAATTGCTTCTGACAAGACCCCACCAGTGTGCGTTGTTTCCTAGAAAGTATTAGGGGCATATTTTTTGATGTGTCAAGAATAAACAGGAGGAAAACAAAAGAGATGTTGTTTTCAGTCTAGTTAGATATTGTCTTTTTTTTTTGTCCAAAATTATCCGTCCAAAAAACGAAACTAATCCAGTAGTTTTAAATACGATGCTTAACATTTGATTGGTTGTCAGTCTTTATGACCCCACCTCTATTTTTCAATGATACTTCTTCTCAGCTAACCCAAGATAGCACTACTGCATGCTTAGGACATAGGTTATGGCAGTGGAAACACAAAGAACTGGTGCAAGTCAAATTCTACAACTACTTTAACAATGAAGCTAATTCGGTGAAAAAATAAGATATATTTAGTTCATTAGGGTTTTTAAAGAATAACTCAAAGTATCTGATTAGTACACTTCTATGTATGAGTAAGGGTCACTCACGCCGCCTACAAGCTCGAAGTGGCCGTCTCCCTTGGTGATGAGCTGTCCATTAAATGCCCAGGAGAAGGACACATCCAGTACAGGATCACTGGCCACCTGGCAGGGCAACACGATGCTCTCCCCTACAATGATCTCCATGTCCACTGGTCCCTGAATGATTCTGGTTGGATCTGCCATAAAAAAAAACAAGAAACAAAAAAAAAAAAAACCATAAAGTCTGAAGTATAGCTGCCAGACTTTCACAATAAACGAGGTGTTTCGTTGCAAACAGAAAAGCAGACCTTTTGTTGATTTCACTGAAAACAGAAGCAGAGATGCAACACTTTCCGGAAAACAAGCTCTGTACAACAGTGAGTCACAGGCTTAGCCACGTTGTCTTTGCACACAAAGGTCCCAGTCAAATACTGTGTGATTACATGCAGCCTGCTGCCTCTAAAATGGGTAATAGGATGACACAGATTGTATAATCTTCTGAAATCCTGATGGAAATTGCAATGCGCTGCTGATCAGATAAAACCGCACATAATAGGCTCCGGTGTAGATCTAGTACGGGAAATGAGGAGCGCCGCTTTAAAGTACACTAAAGCAATCATTTAGAGAAGTCCTCTGAGCTTCAAAAAGGCAAGATAATGAAAGTGAGGAAATCAGAGAGAGAAGGTGGAGCACAAAGGAAGAGAACTTGTACTTTTACATCTTTGCTTGACGCTGAATGTCAAGGAGAAAAGTCGCTGGTAAAGAAGCAACGTCTCAGTCAGAGCCAAGCATCGCTAACCTGTTTATGTCTATGATAAATACTCAAGTCATCTATAGAAATAACTGGCCTAGGCGATCATAGTGGCAGACAATATCATTCAGCACATTAACAAAACCAATGAGAAACCTGGAAAACACCAAGCTGTCACTCCAGAGGCGAAAAGAAAAAAAAGGAGAAACGCATGTTCAACAATAACAGCATCTGTGACACCACCTCACTAATGCTTCCACTGCTTCCACTCAAGGCACTTTCATTTGCTGCAGTAAATTGGTTGTTTCAGCTGCTTTGAGGAAAACAGTGTTCAAGTACTTTGTCAAATACGTTCCGAGTGGATTATTGCAGCCTCACAAAACCCCTGAAAGACAAGCCTTTTCGAGTCGCAGAGCACGTTTTGATTATGCAAGAAGAACAAAAAATAAATAAATAAAAATTCAGCTTTTTGTCAAAGTATGCAAAAACGCTTTCTGCTAAACGCAATTCAGAGAGCAAAATGTAAAAGGTTGCGATTGGTGAATAACCCAAATGCAGCAGCTCCTTCTTGTGCTGACGCACGCCGAGCAGTGAATTGTGCTTACTAAGTGGAGTGCTATTTAACAGCGCAGCTCACCCGTAACCAGCAGCCTTCCAGTTGTGCTTGACATCCCAAATCTGTTCCTGGCGAAGCACGTGTAGCTGCCCGCGTCCGACTTGCTCACATTGGCCAGCCTCAGAGTTCCATCTGGAGAAAGTGTGATCCTGTGCAGGAGGAGGCAAACACAGACAGCGTCAACATAACGCTGAAAACTAGATGTATAAACAAAGAATTTGAATAAACATGTTTTTGTTTTAGGTCAAAATTGTTTTATTGTGTTCCTATAATGATGAAGTTTACATAAATACCTATACGCTAAGCGTACTTTGCCTTTAAATTGTCTGCGGAAGCTTGGATGACAAACCAACACTTCTTTTTAAGGTATATGGCTTGGAATAAATTGTGTATCCTTATTCTACCTTTTCATGACTCTTTGCTGGCCCATTTCTGCAGATGGGACATCAAGTTTGAAGGCCGCCTTGCTCACATCCGCCTTTCCAGCTCTGACAGCAAATATTCTAAATGACTGAGAGGAAGGCTTTGTGATGGCTAGCGTTGCTGTCATTTGAGTTCCTTTGTAGCTAATTTAGTGATGTGGTTAAAGTTATTGTTACATTTTGAAGACCTATTTGTCCCCAAGATAAACTCTAGTGACTCTTGCAGCAAAACATCCACACGTGATCCAGTTGCTTTCACATTGTGGATGGTTTTCTCTCCTTTTTCCCTCACGCCCCCCACAGAGCACCACTCCCCACTCAGCTCCACCAGACTAGCGGCAGCAGCACTTAACAAACACCTGGAGGAACTAGGCATCTGCTGAGCGTATTATACAAACTAAAACGATCCTAATAATGGTTATAAACAACATAAATGGATGAAGGAGGATTATTGTAACAGAGGTTCTTAAAGAGACAGAGGTCAATTTTAAAATATGGTTATGATACAAAGTCAAACTTCTTTTAAGCAGCTTAAAGTTCTGGTAGGGAAGAAAGTCTGATCTAAGGTCAGAAAAGGAGGGGAAAAAGTTAGGCGTCTTTAAATACTGAATGCAAATGCCTTCCTTCAGCTGGAACTTGTTCAATCAACATTTAATCAATGCATAAACACTGATTTCATTTTTTTTCTTGTGCTCCACACTATGCATAAGGACCTTATAGTTAATCGCTGTTTGTATCTGGAGTCACTATTGATCAGATCAAGAGAGCAGAGCGTGGGAATAAATGCCAGCGCTGACCTAATTACATTCCCATGGACGACTGCTAACTAGTTGCTGTGATTACCTGTCGTTGGTGTGGATAGGCAGGTTCCCCTTCTTCCATAAAATGCTTGCTGTCGGGTAGGCCTGGGGCTTGCAGTCCAACGTCACCGTTGTTCCGGCTTTGGCTTTGAGCAAAGCTCTGAGGACGTTCCCCGTGAAGTCCGGAGGAGAAGCTGACGGTGGTGGGGGTGAAAGCAAACTGTCTTTTAGCACAAGACTGCAGGAGATCTCACAAGGCATTTCAAGCACTCTGTAATTCAATCTGTGAAAATCAATAAATGTTGAAGAGATGGAGACAGATGCTTTAATTATTTGTAATGAGAATGGAATGGATACTGAGAGTAACAATGCTGTGAGTTTTATTTTCTCTTGCTTGGGTCGCATTGAATAAAGGCATCGGTTAAAGCAATGCATCAAAAATTACAAAGCAATTCTGTGTAAAAATTGAGCTTTGTAGATGATGGAAGTTTGTTGTTTGTCCCGGTCACATAAATGTATGCAAAAGTATTTGCACCCATTGAATTTTTTCAGGTATTTAGGGTATTTCTTCAATTTCTTTAACAGATTTTTAACAAATTAAGGCTGAAAATTTGTCAATTTGTCTAAATAACACATTACACAGAGCGTCCATAAATAGCAACTCTCCAGTTGTGGAAGAGTTTAGAGTTGTTCTCCTGGTGAATGTCTTTTGCTATCTCTAAGATGTTTTCCTACAAGACTGTCCGGTGTTTAGTTCTGGTTATTCTTCCGTTGGCAGGAAGCAGTTTTCCCATGTATGTTATAAACAAAAGTATTCCCACAGCACGAAGCTATCTCTGGCATGTTTTAGGGTGACATGCACAGTTAGTTCTTCAACAAATAAGAGTTTTGTAGGCCAAATAATGTGTGACAACATTGACTTTGTTTCTTTTTGTTTTGTTTCTTCAACTGAAGTCAGATCTGTGAAGCCAACAACTTATAGTTGTGCTTTCAACAGATTTTTTTTTTTTTCCACCTGAGCTATGAACTCCTTCTGAATCACCATAGCAACTTCTCACTACTCTGTTTACTATTTCGGTGACTTCTGAAGGTATTGCATCAACAACCACTTCACGATAATGCTTTGCTTTCTAGCACATAAAATCCCCATAAAGGTTTATGGTTGCAAAGTGACAACATATGAAAAAAAAAAAATAAAAGAATTCAAGCGGGAGGAATCATTTTCTAAGATTTGTAAAAAAAAAAAGAATAAATCTAAATGCGTTTGACACCACAAAATCATCCTCACTTGAACCCTCTACCCACTAAGCCAGACAACCTTTAAGAAAGACAGTAAGATGACCTTTAGATTCTTTTGGTAACAATGATTTGGGGATTTAGGAGATAAATGCCATCCTACCTAAAACCATTAGTTCGGCCGCAAAATATATGACGCCATGTTTGTTCTCAGCCACACACTGGTACATGCCAGCATCAGATAGCGTGAGCGGCGACACCGTAAGGACCCCATCCTCCACGTGGATCCTGTCCTGTGAAGACAGGGATGAAAGAAAGCAATTATTGCTTGAGAGTTAAAGGTAGCTTTTTGCTTTTGCATGTCACACTCTGATAAATGTTGGTAAACAGCAGATTTTCAAAAACGTTGCCGGCGTTTGCAGATTAAATCAAGATAGTGCGGCTTTTATTCCTCTTAGGTTCTGTGTGTGCATCGTTTTTAATGAAAACATGCTTAGTTTATTTTAAAAAAAGAGGAGAGATCAAGTTTTACCATTTCATCACTTGTCCTGCGTACAGCATACAAATCATGAGACATACAGCTCTCTTTAAATTTATTAAGAACCCTGGAAAAGATCTTTAAAAAGCATGAATATATTTTTATCTTTTATTGCAGTTACATCATCTCATGCTAGAAAATTTGGACAAATTCAACCTTTAACTTGTCTAAATTTCAGGAGGGTGGGAAAAAAAATCCACAATACACTTACTGTTTCATGTACAGTTTTTGTTATACTAGTCCAGGGGTGGCCAAGTCCAGTCCTCGAGAGCCACCATCCTGCAAGTTTTAGAAGTATCCTTACTCCAACAGACCGGGATCAGCTCTACAGAGGCCTGATAACGAGCCATTCATTTGATTCAGGTGTGTTGAAGCAGGGATGCATCTGAAGCTTGCAGGATGGTGGCTCTCGAGGACTGGACTTGGCCACCCCTGTACTAGTCAGTCACCTTGTGAACCCTGTTTTAAAACTACAGAGCAGCTTGGCTACCTGAGCAAACAGCCCAACCAATTATAGTATGATGTGGAGAAAAAAATGTGAACAGATTCAAAAGTTTATGTCAGCAACAAGAAATGTACCTCATAGTTACCCGTAGCAACTAATCATCACAAACTCTCTACATTTACAAAAATATGTATAATCTATCTACATAGCATTGGCTATTCTTGCTTAAGCTACTTTATTCCTTTTAAAAAATACAATAAATCCACAATCAGTTATATATTTCCATGTTATTAAGTTTTACAACATAATAAAACTGAATAAAAAAAGAAGACAAGATTCATTGTTCACTGCTGACAGAAATCCTATGTTTTAATGTTTTTTAGTAAACCAGCGTAATAGGATAGGATAGAGTCTCATAGTATATATGAGACAGAAGAGAAGTTTCAGAAGGTGAAATAAAATTGTGTCTGGGGCACAGATCTGTGGAAGAAAAAAATAATTTTGTTTTGGAGGGCCAGAGTGGCGTAATACACAGGAATAAAGGGTCTGGATCAGCAGCTAACCAACAAGCCTTTGGTCAGTGTGAATGACACCAGTTTCTTTGTAGAGATGAGAGAACAATCATTGCCGCAATCGGTCAATAACGGCTTTATCGTAGAGTGACAGGCAGAAGCCATTACTTACTGAAAGAAACAAGACAGTCTACAGAGTCTCAGACCAGGTGAAGCCAAATCCTCCAACTGATGTAACAAAGATTGGACTAAGCTTGTTTTTTTTTTTCTTCAATACTTTCAGCAAAATAAATCACTGAGCATCATTTTATCAGTACCATCACTAACCATAGGAAAGAAAACAGCATCTTCTGGGAACATATCTCAGCAAGAGGAAGTGGGAAACAAGTAAAAGGGCAGAGCGCTTATGCTCTGCGGTTTACATCTGAACAAGCCAACATCCTGAAGTTGGAGTAAGATGACACAAAACGGCGCTTCAGGAAAGATCTAGAACTATTCTGGGATCACCCAGTGAGAAACGGATCTGAACCAAGAGCTCTGGAGAGACCTGAACAAGGCTCGGCACCACACCTCCCCATCCCATCTGGCACAGCTGAAGCATTTCTGCCAAGAACGCTGGACGACGCTTCCAAATAAAAGGTGTACCGGGCTTGAAGGAATTACTTGGAAATCTCAAGGCTGCTGTTGTTGCCATGGATCCTTAAACCAACAGCTATGAGTGAGAGGGATAAACACATGTTGCGTGTTTCCCAGTATCACATGCTGTGCATTTGAAACTGAATGCATAGTTTCTTGCTAAAGTATTTACACCCATTAAGTGTTGCAGCCTAATATAGTTTATTTGATTTTTTTTAGATAACTGACTAACAAAATTAGCATTTTCACAAAAGTTAGAGCAGGGGTGTGAAACTCATTTTCCTTTTGGGTCATATCAAAAATCTGAATGTTCTTAAAGGGCCGGCTGCGCCAGAATGTATTGACAAGATCCATTAAATTGTTAACATATCAGTAAATAGCTGCTGATTTTCAATAAGTGTTTCTTAAAATTAAATGATATTGAACGTCTATCCAGGATTTTGCGATTGTTTTTGTGTTTTCTTTTGCAATCAAAATCACAGATTTTGTGGTGCTAATTTATAAATATTTCAAAGTAATTTTTGCTTTATTTGCACTTATGTATGATGTTAAATGTGACTTTTTAATAATCGCCATATCGGTCACAGACGACAACTTGACATCAAGTAGGGCTGAGGAAGCAGTCACTTACACACAATGTTTTTGGCCAATTTTGAGAAAATTTGTCTGTAAAAACTGGAAAAAAAATTGGTTTTGTATGAATTTAGCATGAGTTTTGCAGCTTTTTGAAAACCTTGAGGGAAATATTGATGTAATTTGGAATCTAGAGGGTCACATAAAAAGCTACGGTGGACCAAATTTAACTCCCGAGTCTTCAGCCAAAGAAGAAGAAGAAGAAGAAGAAGAAGAAGTTCTTCTTTGGCAATGCGCACAGAAATATGGCCTTTCTAAGGTGCTGATGCTGAAAAGGCTACACAATGCTCCAACATTGCAAGGCCAGGTTCAATATTGAGTGGAACCTTATAATAAGACTATTTTTTTAGGCAGCTAAATGTGAATATTTTACATACAAATGATCAAAAACTGCAGTTACTAATATATAGAAATAATGTCATGCTCATGAAATGGCATTGGTTGAATTTCTAAATGTGTGGGCATTCAGTCAGTTAAGTTATGAAAAGAATAATTTCAAAGTCAAATGATGATGAGGCAAAAATAAAGTCAAAGTATGCAATTTAAATCCCAATCAATGTAAAAAATACTATATCTAGTAAGATATTTTAAATAGCTTTCTATGTGGCTAAATTACTATGCTGGAATAATGAGAGACATTAATTTCTATAATATCAAGTCATACTTCTGTTTTTAAGTCATTTTCATTTTATTATCCAAAATGTAAAATAATTTTTTTTTAAGATTTTGCTCATCCTTTTTCACATTGACAAGGAGAAACTATTTGAAACAAAATCAAATAACAACTTATTTATTGTTTTTTTATACCTTTGTTTAAAAGGAAGAGCAAATGATAAAAATATGCTAAAAAGCAACAGAACAAATGGTACATGGACCGTACACCATACAGGTGAGTGAAAAATGTTTAGTTTATTGCATAAAATAAACATTTTACAAAGGGGTTTGATGCACATCACATTTCTAAAGTTTCATTTCATTTCCTTCCATTAGCATGCGCGACGTTGTGTAAATCACGTGAAATCCCAGTAAAATACAATGAAGTTTGTGCTTGCAAGATATTAAAAGTTGGTATAAATACTTCTGCAAGGCGCTGCAGATTCTATTTTCCTACGAGATATTAAGATGCCAGGAAAATATAGAGTGACATTTAAGAATGCCTCTTTAATAATGATTTAAAAACGAATTATATTTGCTGTGTAATTCAGTGTGTCTCGCTGTGAGCTTTATTAAGGGTCATAAAACAAAAGGAAAAAAAAAATTAATACTTTTCAACAGCCATTTAAAATCAGCCAAGTTTAAAACAACTGAGCTGAGAATATGCCAGACGTGCGTGCATGTCTCTTGTGGTTTGGACTGAGGTGTGCAGTCCCACATAGTATATTTCACAGAAGATTAAGCCCATTGTCCCTAAATCTCAAGGAGCTTAAACATGCACCATAAATAATGAAAAACAACTCTCGACTCCATTCAAATGAAATGGAGCAATCTCTTGGGAACTCGACTGATCCGCTCTCTAAGACGCTGTAATCTGCCAAGGTGACGCTGAACAAGCCCCGGCGAAATCCAAGTCTCATCGCTGGCACACCTTCGCGAGATGTTTACACTCTCATCCAACACGCCGGAAAAACCGACAACAAGCTCTCACGCCGCGCTTCTCTGAATAAAACTGCTGAGCCGCGGCTGCAGATTAAGTATTTAAAACAAAAACGCTTTTAGACGGCGGTGATTTACCTCTGAGAGGAACTGCTGGCCATTCTTCAGCCAAGCGTAGGAGGGTTTGGGCTTTCCGTTGGCCCGGCACTCCCAGTGCAGTCTCTCCTCTATGGCCATTGCCGTGTCCTTCATGGTCTGGATCCACTGAGGCTTGGCTGAGGACACAGAAATACCCCTCTTATGAAATATCTCACGAGAAACCCAGAGGAGGGCTCTTTATAAGGAAGCGGCACCGGGCCCATTAAGTATGCCGCTTCCCAAATAGTTCAAAGGAAGCACAGATTGGCAGCTCAAACAGGATGGGCTTGTCCTTAAGGGGGTCGGGGGAGGAGAGAGAAACGATTGCATATTTCATCACTCAAATGTTTCACGAGCCTGTGGCAACACAAGATTACCATTAAACACTGAACCACAAAGCGGAAAACTTCTCGCCACTGGAAGAGTGCACACAACATCGCCACCCACCCCAACCTGTCACCTTAAGTGTGTGTAGAAAAACCCTTCACCCCTGCACATAACTTCGAGCATTACATATGCACAACTTTTCAGATTTTTTTCTGTTGTTTTTTTAATTTTTTTTCCTTTTTTTGTATGGGAAGAATGCAGCACTCATAATAAGCACAGCTCCTTTGCAGGCGCCAAGCATGCTGTCAGTTCCAATGTCACAGGTGTCATTTTCGCTTCTGTAATGAATTCACAGAAAAACGCAGCAGCCGGAATGAGCCAAGGGGGCAAATTTTAAATAGAACAATCGCAACGCAATAAAATAATGAAAATATTAAAACCAAGCAGATGTCTTTTTTTTTTTAATCTTTAATTACACTCTAACAACAGTAAAATTCCCATGTTTCTCATGCTATATATATATTTTAAGGTGAAAGTGTAAAGGGGTAAACATTTTGAAACTTTTCAGTTGTTTTCCAGATCTGGGGAAAAAAAACAAAACCCTGAAAATCTCAAGTGGGAGCATGCAAACTTAAACAGAAAAGCCACACATCCAAGACTAGAACCAGAAAGACCATCTTGCTACGAGGCAGCATAGCTAACCGCTAAACCTGTAAATATTTATTATACGAGCTCTTCAAAAATGTACATGCAAAAAAAAAAAAAAAAGCTCCCCGCTAGAGGTAAATGATTTAAACAAAAGACGTCACCACAAAACTCCCCCAAAGAATTACGTACAGTATGAGAACAAATGTTTTAAATATGAAAATTTCTCATGCGTGTTGCTTTACAAGGATGTCCATAAATTAAACACAATAACTAAACTTTATGAAACATGTTTTCAATGAACAGGAATTTTTTTTGTAGTTTAAAATGGGTTTTGAATAAAACCTCTCTTCAAAATTTCTGAATATTTCAAAGGTTATTCTGAGACTTTGGGTTCTTTTGAGGCCTGTCAGTATCTGGCATTTCTATGTTGATATTTACTCTTTTTTTTTTTTTTTTTTAGCTGAAGGGCTGAGATTCCATAGTTGAACTTCAGAATGATGTTTTTCAGGTCCTTCTTGAGGCTTTCGCTGAAGTTTCATTGTGAAACTTCAGCTTCTGTTCATATTACATACAAACTTCTGCATGCAAAAACTACATGAATACATGAATTAAATATTTGTGCAAATATGTAGCCTTACTGATGGTAGCAGATGTGTTTCTGGAAAAAATCACATACCGTAAAAAGCCAGCCGACCGGTAGCTGTGTTTCTTCCCATTTTGTTCTCCGCCACACACTCGTACCCTCCTGTATCGTCTTGTTGGAAGCTCGGGATCTCCAGCACTGCATTTGAATACTTCATTTTGACTTTGCTGGGAAATGGGACTCCGTTAGCCCTCCTCCAGGTGATTTCTGGAACGGGGCTGCAACAGAAAAAAGTAAGCAAACCTTAGCTCAGGTTGTAACAATCCAGTGATAATGAAGCATTTGATGGACTATAAAAGCATCCTCTGTGTATTTTTGTGGATGAATGGTTCAGATTAAGCCCAATCCAACCACATGAAAAAAAAAAAAAAAGCTTTTCAGCATGAGTTTTAAAACCAATCATGATTTTTTTTCCCCCACTCCACACACTGAGAAATATAATTACCAGAGGATGTTTTTATTTATTTATTAATCTTTTTTAAACCTGAAGGTTTGTCGTCTGGAATGATGGGCAAAGGAAACCTGAAAACACTCTTCGAGGAATTTGACTTACTTCCCAAGGGCGAAGCACTCCAGAGTAACTGTTGATCCTTTCGAAGAAGGTACATTGTCTGGAAAATTAACTTCTATTTTTGGCTCGTATTCACCCATCACTCCTGTGAGGAGCAAGCACAAGAACCTGCTCAGTCTTCTATTATTTATGGCTTACCTACAATACTACTGGCACAGAGGTTCGAGCAATGGCACTAAGGACAAATAAAAGACAAAATGAACAAACACTCTCTAATGAGCACACTCCTAGCAGCGCATCACTTAAATGTACAGTCACTGGGTGTTGTGCAGAGCCAGCGAGGAATAATTCAAAACACAGTGGGGGGAGGGGGGAATTAATGTCTTGTTTTTTTCAGTCAGCAGCTTCTTATCTATTATTTCAAAGCTTGAGTGGGCAGTTTTATTGTTTATATCATTATTCAGAGAAAGGCGCAGGAGATGGGGATCAGACAGTGATGCAATAGGATTTAAATTTATGCAGCTACATGTACAGTACACTGAGTGGAAACTAACTGGTTGAGCCACCAGAACACTCAATGTAATGGTCCAGTGACGTATGACTCATGTTTAATTCATCTGAGGCAATCTTTATTCACTCTTTCTATGAAACCATATCAGGGAACAGAACAATCCAGAAAATCCATGTGAAAGCAGGAGGAAGCTCTTTAAAGGGGAACGCAAATTATGAGGAGGGCAAGTCAGCACAGGGGGAGATTCAGGGAATTTGTTTGTCAAAAACCAACTGCGTACGACAAGCTACTGGTACTTAGGGACTTAAATGCAGCGATGGACAACAAAAAGAGTTCTTTGAAAATCTGGTGACAAAAGAGACATCAATAAGAAAAAAAAAACAACAAAACAAAATTGTTGAATGTCATGAACGTTTGCAGCATCTTACCGTCTGTCCTGAGGATCAGAGATGTGGGCGAGCTCTGAACCTTGCCTTTTGTGATGCTGTTCATCACCACACATGTGTAGTTCCCCACATCAGAGGGCTCCACCTTAGCAATGTACAGGTTTCCCGTCTGCTGGGAGACAAATCGCCGATTGTCTTGCTGAACAAAGTATGGATACTCATTGAAGACCCATGCGTATGTAAGGTCTGAAAGACAAACAGGCGTACAAGCAATCGATGAACACTCTTAGACATGATTTAATATCTTACTTTATTATTGATGAGTTCTTTATCATTTTTAAACATAATTAGGAGCTACAATTTAGATAAAAGCCTGAGAAATGTCTCCAAGTTTTTGCAGTTGTATTTTCGATTGCACTAAATACAATGCAGACACTAACACGTTAATCAAGTCCATCAAATGGGGGTGAGGGGGCAATTTGCACATTTTTACATAAAGTCTATGGAGAAATAGTTCTTTACTTTTTATGATTATTTAAACGGCATGCCATAACCTGAGGAGGCATTCTGATTTTCCATTTTGAGTGCACCAACTAATCAGAAACGTCTTGTTATGATGGCGTTTTTAAATTATTGCCTGTGAGTATCTACCTCCTGACGAAGTGGGTGTCCCACACAGTAACACCACTCCTTGTCCCTCTCGGACCGACACGGCGCTTCTGGTGTGAACTTTGAAATGATCTAAATCTGAGGAAAGACAAAAGAAACAACCAACTATCAAGATTCTAGATGTTCCTTATCAAGGAGGTAAAAACGCAGGTGAGTGTGAAACCAGAAATCTTTAAAATACTTATGCATTGCTATGGAAAATGAGAACTGTTCTTTCAGAGAAAAGAAAAGCTGTTTAATCTAAATTCTGCTGTGTGTGATATTATTAGGCAAATTGTATTCACCTGGATTCAATTATTTTTGAACAAATACTGTGCTCTCAGGCAGTCTGAAATGTCATTAGGCCTCAAACCTCAATGTTTGACAATAGGAAAGTGAATTTTGCCTTTCTCTGGGGAATAATTATGTGAACATATTAGGCAGCTGAAGTAACAGAGGAGACTTTTCCAAAATTTCCTTTTATATGTTGCAGTTTAACGGGTTTTGAACTTTAAAGAGCAAATATCTTGCAAATAAATCACAACTGTATTACTTTTATTATAAAACCCCCCACAAAATATAATTAAGTAAAGGTAACTACATCTATATATGATTGATGGTATGAAGTGGCATAAGCAACAGCATGCCATAATTTTAAAGAGACGTTTTTCTTTCTATTTTCTTTATAAAAACATCTGACTGGAACAAGTCAAGTTGATTGTTGACTGCTTATTGTTAAGCAGTCAACAATAAGCAGTGAGTGCTCTTATTTTCCCTCTTGGATTGAAATCTTCTATGCAGAAAAAGTAGATGGGCTTTTGTTAAAGTAAATAGGTGAGTAATGAGATTTCTCCTCACCAACCACAAACTGTGTCTTTGTTCAATATACTTTTTGGCCCAGAGTTATGAAACAATTATAATCTTATTTTAAGCAGAAGGAACAATCAGGAAAGAGGACAGAGCTCATGCCACTGTGACAACGTAACTAGAACAACGTGAGTTTTAGTCCGCGTAAAATTTATGTGGTCGGAAAATTTGTTGTGTTACCATATTTATCTGGTGTCCACTTTGTGAGTACATCCTCTGATGCCACCAGGTCTCATTAAAACAAACAAATAAAAAAAAAGCAATAGCCACTCGACTGCATACTTATCAACAGTAATAAGCTGTAGCTGGGACTTGTTTTTTCTTGATGTATGAGCCAATGAATGACAGACTGTACACCAATATTTTGACTTTCCTAACAAACGCTATTTACATTAATTTGTAGTGAATTTTTAGGGACAAAGAACATTTAAAATCAAATTCAAAAATACTTTATTAATCCCAAAGGAAAATTAAATATTGTTGTAGCTCATAAGCATTTTGTCAGAAAACTAACTTTAGATGAATTATTTAGCGTTTGAATGGTGTGACGGTGTAATGTGTAACGTTTTGACAGCTAGTTCACAGAAGTTTACACTAAAATGGTCACAAATAAAAGTTGGACTAAGTATGTGTAAGGAAGTGACTTTCAGCTGCTTCCATTCACAGCAGCTATGTTTGACACAGCTGAGCTTGTTTAACCACATGCTCTTTAATTCCTATGTAAGCTGAAAGTCAATAGCTACCACAAATAGGTCTTCCACTTATGAACTCATATTTGAACTAAACACTGAAATTGCTGTTTTGTGTTGGGTGCCTGTTATACGCATTGATATTATGTGACATCATGAGTCATCTGCAACTCTAAGAGATGTGCTGAGCTGTCCTTTTTTTCTGGTTCATTCTTTGAAACTTTTCTTTCTTCCCAAATTTGAGACATACAAATTTCTAGAACTAAACAAACTATAATCCTAAGCACAAACAAAAAGGAAAAGATGCAAAAATGTTGATTTATGCCCTTTATGAGCTAGCAACACAGAAGATGAATAACATTTTAAAGACACTGGTTTGACCTCTAAATCATTCAATAGCAATTTAAAAGCTGCAAAAAGAGCTTTGTAAAGAATAATAAGGTTCTCTTTGTCCTCTTGTTGGAGTGGATTACATTCAGTGAATCAAACTCTAACATGCTATTAAACACAGTCCTATAAAATGATAAATTCTGCTGATTTATTAAATGTTACCCTGCTTAGATTATCATATTTGTAAAATAAGTTTTAGACAATGCTAAAATGAAAAGCTTAATGTAATTAGAGGCCACAACAAGGACCCTCCTACATCATGGCAGCAACTATTGGAGATCCACTGTTACCATTTCAACCTTACAAAGTCAGCATTTTGCATAACGTCTAAAATGTACATATAATTATATTTTTTTCCCCCAAAATGAACGATGTAACCTCTGAATCGCTTTCTGTCTTTGTTTTCCTTTGCCACATCTTTTAGCACCTCGCATTTGCATCTGTGAAAATCGTATACAATGGCTTTAGAGTGCTATAGCTGACTTTGTGTTTGTTTCTTCTAATGACATTTTCACTTAATTTGCACCTTGTCATGAAAAATGTGCACAGGAAGCATGATTAAGTCGGAGTGCTCACTTGCCTAATGAATAGCTATCTAATGCATGACATGAAAACTGAGAAAAGCCATTGACAGGTTTATGGAAAGAGTGAAACCACAGAGGCAGAGTCTGTGAGAGATTAAACACTGAAACATAGCAGTTGCATTGCTTTATTCCAAAAATGTTTAATTTTCTAAGTACAGCTTTGCTGCAGTTTTGAGTAAAAGTACCAAACATATTAATTGACTTACAGGCAAACTGTAGACTTGCTCTCCTGCTCAGTATAGCTCCTACAGTGTTGTAGGCCATACACTGATACATCCCTATGTCCTGGTAGCGGTCCAGATTGCCTATAATGAGGTTGCCCCCAGACAGACGCCGCCGATGATCCAGGCCCAGATTTATGAGAGTCCCGTTTAGTGACCATCTGTGAGGGCAAACACATCATCAGTCGGCGGCAAAATGCGTGGTCCATCTCTTTCTCGCAAACAAGGTGGTGTTACAAGGCGTGAATGGGAAACACAACTCAGAATGGTGGAAGAAGACATTCACTATGTGGCAGACATACAGGCCCTGCCAAAGGAATTCATACTTTATGGGCTTCTCTTAACTATGTCATTTTACACACACAAACCTGGACGTATTTCATTGAGATTTCTTGTGAAAGATCAACACAAACTTTCACATGTGAAGTGGAAGGACAATTTGTACAAATCAAAATTTTAAAAGTGTAGTATGCATTTATATTTAGCACGGCTTCAGTCAATAATTCCAAGTAAGCACTACCCAAGTTCACTACCCCACTCCTAAACTCAAACCCCAGAGGTACTACATCCAAATAACACTGCAGCAACAGTGACTATTTGAGCGACACCCTGGAGCAAAGATGGCCACTCTACAGGGAACCAGAGCAAGCGCCAAGCCCATCAAGAATCCTGTCCCACACCAGCTAACAACAGTTAGGAACTTCAACAAGCCAGGTAAGACAGCACAGGGAGCAATGGACTATGACCACTCGACTACACAAACTCTCATGCCAGTCTCATTGTCACCACAGAGCAGCACCCACATAATCTCGGATTATTGTTCTCCGTGTCTGGCAAGTGAGCTTAGGTGGACAGAGGGTCTTGGTAAGTTGGCAGATAGGCCAAGATGATAGATTTTGTACTATCATCAGACCCTCTTCTCAACAAAATTCTCAACAGTTTTATATCTGACCTGTCTGGTGTGCTCTTTGGTCCTCCTTATTTAGTTTTCTCCACTAATGTGTCTATCAAACCTCTGTGGCCCACATAGAGCAGCCATATTTACACTGAGAATAAATGAGATACAGATGACCTCTGACAGGGTGACTTCTGCAGGCAATTTGTCCCATTGAATTTTTATTTAGGGGTGATCACAGTAAAGTGAGCTGTTTTTTTTTTTATTATTTGTAAAACTAAACACAAATTATACTCATTTTTGGTTCAACATTTCCAATCCCAATTAAAGACATGGTGGGCTCTATTACATTTAGAATTGTATCCAAATCTAAATGTTCAGTGCGTGTAGGTACTTTTTCACGGCACCATAGGCTTGAGTGAATCTTTAAATGGACATCAAACTATATTAGTATCATGTTTACCATTAATCACTTCCTGCCAACGCATTAACACATCTTCTTAAGTCAGGGAATGCATCTAAAACCTTGTTTTTAACCGCACAACTTCTTCCTTACTGTGTGACCCTACCGCACCCCACGACACACACGCATTTCCTGCTTCTTCCTTCACACCTTTTTTAAATTGATTTTCACACTTAGCATTGGCAAAGGAATGAAGCTAAAAGTCACCAAATAACCTCGGATAAGTTGCATACTAGTTGGCATTTTCATAGCATCACTGCATAACATTAGCATTCTAGCTTGCACCAGTCCTTCACATCTGCTCGCTTCTCTCATATTTGCTGTTCTAACATACACAGAATTTCAATTCAGTCAAAATTCAAACAAAGTTGCTCTTCTGCTGATGTTTCTCGTGTAATATATATTTTTTAAATCATCAAGTAAGAAGGTTAGATCATAAGACAGCTTAATAACATGTTGCTTAAGTTGAAAAGAGTAAGTAGGCTTTGCCTATAATTAAATATTAAATCACCAATCAGGGAACAAGTTCAAAGTGGCAGAACGTCTCAAACATTTTCTGCTGTACCTCTTCATCTCTGTCAAGCTTTAGCCTGCTAAGATCCCCATGATCCCCAAAGGACTGGGATTGAGCACAGTGAATAATACCAAACACAATTGGCCGTGGTTCTTGTTTGATGGGCCACAAGTGTTTGCAAACTCATTATCAGCCTCAAAGCGCTTTGTCCCACTGGAAAACTGATCTGCATGCCGGATTACGTGTCCATTCCAGAGCTACACTGACGATAAAATTGCCCTCTGCCCTTTTTAATAACCCAGAGATGGATTTGTAACTGACCAGGTCAGTCGCTTAACTTGGAAAGCAGATTGCAAGTTTCAAAGAGGCAACTTATTGATTAAATTCCAACACCCCCTTTGTTGTTATTCCAAATAACCATAATCTAATAAAAAATGATTGTTCAGTAAATAACAAATCCTGAAGATATGAACGCATTTTTATGGCTTGGTTAGGTCACTTTATGTTTTACCAAAAAAAAAAAAAATCTAATTATTATGACAGATTAGTTACAGGTTCAATACTACATCTGAGGGTGCATGAGGGGCGTAAAATTGGTGGGTCCATCTTAACCCCTCATTCTGTGTTTTGTCCTCCCAGCTGAGGTGTAATAAACACATGGAGTCCCAGTTCACTTTTCCTTTTTTTTGGTCTTATGTAATAATCTAATTTTATTAGAATTGAATATTGGGTTTTAATTATCTGTGTTAAAACAAATGAAAAACATATTTTAATCTGTGTCTAATAAATTTATATATGATGAGTTTGATGTTTGAAATTAATTACTGGAGTAATTCAATCTTTTGAATGGTATTTTAATTTATTGATATGCATCTATACGTATTGATCTTGTGAAGTGCCTTGACATGACATTTGATGTGAACTGGTTTTGCATAAACGGGCAAAACTAAATTTGCAAATCACTAATAGATAAATACTCTGCGGTTTTGGAAATGTTATGACTAAAACAAAATCTTGCAGTTGTTTTCTATATTCTATCTTTTTTATTTAGCTACAACACCACTTGCTGCACTGTCCCCTGCTTCCCACAGAGATCATTAAATTTTAATCTTCCAGTATCTCACACACAAAGCCATTCCCTGCTATTTAAGGGTAGTCAAAGATCACGGTTTTGGAGGTTATCATCACTTTAGCTGTAATCACCTCCTCTCTGTCACGTCATATTAACATAAAGTGACACCATCCCGCCTCTGACTTATCATTTCCAACATTAGCACTTGGTGTGAGGTAACAGTGAGCTGATGCAACAAAAAAAGAAACAAACGCCTTTTTAACTTCTTCTCTCGGCTGCATTCTTCTGTTACATGTCGGCATGGGAACGTGATATGTAAACATTTGCACAGTAGGTTTGAGCTATTAAATAAATGAGACACCTGAAAGAACTCAAGCATCAGGTTACATCATTTTTCATATTTTAATAGAGAAATTCTTCTATTCCATTCTCAGCCACAATGCCATTATGCATCTCCTTTTGACTGTGGTAAAAAAAAAAAAAAGAGCATACATGGGTTCAAAGACAGGGCACCTTTTATGGATGTTCAATCATTTTTCTCTCACCATAGAGAACATCCGTTTCTTACCATCACCTATATTCATATATTCTGCTGTCCTGAAGTGGAAATAAAAGAAATAAAAGCTTTAAAGGCAGGCTTTCCGAAAGATTTTAAATCTAACTTTCAAATTAATTTCTGAAGGTATATATACATGCTGCCACGTTGCAGAAACCTTACACTGCTGAAAGAACCGACTTTAAACCTTCCTCTTGTAAAAGCAACACACTAAACACCCAAGCGTTTCCTTATACTAGGAGTATGAGTGTGGGTGTCTGGTCCGACTACTTGAATTCAGCTTTTTGACCCTCAGCCATGATTTTCACCTCTTTTTGACCTTCTCTGAAGAGCCTCTGAAGCTCTGCGCTACCAAGATTGACTGGCAACCAGGAAAAAATAAATAAATCAAACAACTCTGCTATAAATTTGTTTTCTGAATACACGCCGACCTTCCAGGTACAGAAAAAAAGTCGAGTCTTCCGAATGATCCCGTGGCGCGGGCCCGAGCGTACAAATACAAAACGTGGGTCAAGTGAATGTTACAGTCCCCCTTCCTACTTAGATTATAAGAAGCTCAGACACATTTTCAGAATGCTGTAGAAAGATTATTCTTTTTAAAGAGGCGAGCCGGTTCTCTCCCTTGAGTTATTATGCCGCTGCTGTGTGCATAGAATGAAAGTCTTATATCTCTGGGAGTGACAGAGTAGGAAAAGAAAGAAGGTAAAGAAGGGGAAAAAAAGGGGCTGGGGAGCAATGTGAGCCCATTTACACTTCAAGAGCGGAGCCAGAAAGGTTGTGGGGGCACGCAGACACTTGCACAGCCAGTCTGACGAGACAGCACATTAAACATCTCACCTTTAATCATTACATGGAAATACCTGGTCTTAGGCGAACGGGATGTGAAAAGCCTGAAATAATGAGTGCACACACTGCACGGCACTACCAATGCAGCTCAGGTGGCCGGCAGCTCCCACTAAACACTAAACACAGAAGACAATTGTAATCAATGGCTCTCTGTGCCAATTGGCGTCTAGCAATCTGCATTGTTCTCGTGGTGTTTTAATAAAGGAGCCGATCATCAGGATGCTGCGTGTATCTCTCTAATCTCTGGTGGTGAGAAAAAGAGACAGATTGGTGGTGTTAGTCAATATGAGTTAGTAGAGCCATAATGCCATCACTGCCTAGAGTGTCTATATGCATTTCAATCTAATTAGGAGAAAATGAATAGAAGGGAGAACACATATCTTTTTCACACACAAAAAAGTAGAGTTCAGTAATTAACAATCTTTTTTTTTTTTTTTTTACCAAGTAAATAACTGCAGCTGACTCAGTCTGAGTGGGTAGCTACCAGCAAAACAAGAGATTTATTTTTATTTTTATTATTTGATTTGAATTAGGGCCGGAACTTTCACGCAATAATTTAGATTAATTAACTACAGTGATTTTCACTCATTAAAAATTGTAAAGCAATTAATCAATTCATTTTTTTTACATGCAAAAGTCACAAGCTAGAACCTGTTTATTGTGTTTTTGGTGCAAACCATAGCAATGGATGACAAAGATTGCTTCTCTTGGCCCATCAGCGGTTAATATTTGCTTCTGTAAACAATCTAAAGCGACGGTGGAAAAGTCTATTGCTGTGTGCAAGTTGTGAAAAAAGTATTTAACCCATTACAGAGGTTTTTCAAGCCTAAAATAACACCGCAATGCAATACATGTTGCAGCAGCACAGACGTGTCCAACACTAATGTGTCCACATTTTAATGAAGTATTTTTCTCAAAGAAGCTACAAGAGTTATTAGGGACACTTGAAAGCTGAATGAGCATAATAGCACTTTGCACCAATCTGATAAATAAACGACTGAAATAACATTAAAAACAATAAATGTCTTTGTCGTTGAACTCATTTGTCTTTTTATTTAATAATTTAGCAGCAAAAAGGTTTTGTAATTGAAAATGTTAAATATTTTGTCGGCACATGGTTTTGATTAAAATCACATTAATTGTGATGAATTAATTACAGACCCAGCCATTAACTCTATTAAGAAAACATTTTATCAAGTTCCACCACTAACTTGAATATAGCATTTTGTGCACGCACATGACTTTGAAGGACCCATGAGATATTTGGCAACATTTGTTTGCAAAGCAAGTATGTCCAAAGAAAATGTCCATTTAAGTAATTATTTACATTACAGTACATTTGGTAGCTGAATACAAAATTTATTAACTGTACAATCACAAAAAAATTGACTTAACATAACTAAACTGGCAATGTTCATGATGATTTACGACGGCGCTAGGTATGGGCAAACTTTACAACTGCTTAATGCCCTGGGTTGCTTTTGGTCTCCCAGGATAAATGCAATTCAGAAAGACAATTTTTGCAAGTGCACCCATTTCAGACAAATCAAAGAAAAGTATTATCGTTTGACAGTTTAACAAATTTATAATTTACAGTTTGTTTAGCAATCTAATACATAACAGCTAAGGAGCGTGTCATTTCTGAAACCTGAAATCAAACCTGATCAGCAGGACTGTTAATGCTTCAGTTTAAAATTAAAAATTAACACAACTGCTGGTATTTTGGTGGTCGCTTTAATTTTATACTGTTCAACTTTCTCATCTGTTGGTAACCAATCGGAGAAAATAATAAAATCAATCATTGACAAACACTAGCTGAAGCCACATATTAACCTTCTTCTGATCAACTGCGCAGCCACAAATAGCACAACAAGCAAATCACACATGACTGAGCTTTGACAAGCCACCCGTATGTGCTTGAGTGTTACAAACACAACCAAAAATAAGACATTACTAATTGCTAACATGTTATTTATAACATACTTCTCACCAGAAACCAAACAAACTTCTTTCCTGCAGCTATTATATTGGAAGTTGCTAACATAAACAAACCTTCAGCAGCACTGTCAGGAATAACGTGGATAAAACAGAAATAATTTCTTTCACAGAAAGATTTATCTAGATTTGGGTGAGAACTTCATAAAGCTTCTGGAAGAAAGAGTTACAGACTAATGAAATCATGCTTGACCTTTTGGCCCCGACTCCAAAAGGTCTGTTCACGACAACAAAACTGAACGTTACAAAAACAATACAGATGAAACATGGTGTATTATTTTACTGGACTGCAAAAACACAGAACTTTTAAGCATGTCAGTTACTGATCTTATAACTTTAATGAAACATTCAACAGAGATTCTGTATTGCAAAAGTGGTCATTATAAAAATGTAGATTGGGTCATTGCTGGTGTTAATCAATATGGTGTTAGCTTTTATTAGCAATAAAAATAACACGTGTCTATTTCAGACAAAAACATTAAATTAAAACTGTGATTTATCATATGAAAGACGTGATGCTTTGATAATCTCATACTGGCCCGTGCCTATTTGCAACATAATCAGTGGATCCAGCATTTTCCCACAGGATATATACCATCTGTGCTCAATAACATCAATACATTTTTAAAAGAGAAAATAATAACACTTTGTATTAAAAACCACAAATGCCAGCATCATTTTGAAACTCAGATGTAATATTAGTAAGTTTGAATTTCAAATAACCTGTTTTAAATGCAACTTTCAATTGCACACAAAAAAGAAAAGAAAAAAGATCGAAGTTCTAATGTAACATTTCCACAAATGAAAGAGATAAAACAAATGGCAGAAAATTCATTTGAATTGCTGATTATGAAGTAGAAGTCTCTTACTTCTGTGAAAAATGGTAATAATTGCATCCTTAAGTGCAGAGCTTTGGCACCATTGGTATTACATTGAAAAGAAATTAATTTCCAGTTCGGTAAATGAGCTCTTACCTGTACTGAGGAGAAGGCGTGCCCTTAGCATCACAAGTCAGGGTGGCTTCTTCTTCTATGGAGTCGACGGGGATGAACAGGTCGGCTGGTTCCATCCTCCACCGCGGACCGTGGTATGACGCACTGTCCAGACAATCTTTCAGAGAAACACAAAACTGCCTGAGCATGAAGAAGAATATCCACAGTGACAGAACTGATGTTCTAATTGTTTTTAAGGCATTCTGAAGCAAAATAATACTAATAATATGAGTATGAAAAAAACCAGAAAATATTGGAAGTGACATCCATGAGTTTCATATGATTCTGATCATGGTGTATTTCCAAACAGATAAACTCAAAAAAATCAACATCAGAGTGCATTATTAAATCAGCGATTCCTTTGCGTTACTTTAAAAAACATACATCGTGTCGATATGCATTAACAAAATAAAGCTATTACTATATATAAAATAGAAAAAAAAGGTTATTTTAAAATTTGATCACCAAACTGTGCTGCAAAATTTATTAAAGACGGACTCAGAGGAGTAATTTCTATCGTTTATTCTTGGTGAAAAGAATGATTGTGACTTTTATTACCAATACATTTCACTGACAGTGGTGGGGAAGCTTGTGCTCAGTGTTTTGCCCAGGAAAAGATTATAGAATAAAAGCATCATATCTCCCCATCGGGTTATAATCTCAGCGGTGCGAGGAAAAAGATTGAGAGTATTCTGTTTGCAGTGTGAATGGAAGTCAATACTGATGAGTACTCCTCTAAACCGGAGCCTCCTATCATCTCTGACATCTCTTCACCCACTATACCACAACTGTGAATGTCCAAAGGACAAAAAAAAAAAAAAAAAAAAAAAAAAAACATCATTCATATGAAAAGGTGCTTTACCTGTCAGACGGTCGATGATTGATAGCAATAGAAGCAGTTTCCATGGCAGCGTCATCTTTGGCAGCCAGGGGTAAATGAGACTTTCATCCAATAAGCTTTAAAATGGCACTTGTGTTCTCAGAGAGAAAAGAGCGTGACCTGTTGAAACAAGCATTTTCGAGTTAAAATCCTCTAAATGCCAGCTGTTCTATATAATAAGTCTTAAAAAAAAAAGGATCAAGCAAGTTGAACCAAAGCACACAAACAGATATGCAGGATGCCAACTGTGGTGTGTGGGGCCCTGCTTCTGCAGGTCCCTTCAAATGACCTCGTGAGGCCACGGATTTATTGAAAGCAAACTTTTATCTAGGCAAGGGGAAATGATTTTACCCTCTTTCCAGGTTACTACTGTCCAGTTTCTTTAACTGAAGCCTTGACTGTGTTAAACTTCTATTAAATTAAACTGTGTAAAGAGTTTTTCTAGGGTTGAGAATTATTTTAGCTTAGAAATCCAGATTGTTTTAAAAATAATACATTTAGCCACAAATTGAATGTCTGTTGTATAAAAATTTTAAATGAGAATGCTGTCTTATTGAAGTGATGCCTGAGTTTACAGGGTGATGACTGAAGTTATGATTCAGTTGACAGTTGCTCTGATGAAATAAAGACATCAGACTTTATACAGCTCTAACTCAAAAATGGACACTCGAGGAATATGGAGTTCAAAACCATTTGCAGTACATTTCTATTTAAATAATAATAAAAAAAGGAAAATGAATAATCAAAATAAACTGAGTCATATTCATCTTCCAAAGGTGAAGCATAATGTCGCTACAATGGCGCAGATGCTCAGTCTTCCAGCCGCTCAAATGAACAGGGATGGCTGACAAAACAGCGAACAAGCGCTGTAAATTTATTTAAGTATTTCTGGAGAACAGCCTCTTCAGATAAAAAGGTAAAAGCAACAGCATTGTCTTGAGGTGTTTTGCCTACAAGGCAGACAAACAAGTGAAGCTGAAGGACGTTGATAAGACTTAATGCAAGCCGTGCTACATCAAGCAGTTAAAAGTCAAGTGGCACAAAAACTTGGGAGAAGCATCTTAAAGGTCGACACTCAGAAAACATCAGTGAAGCTCCTACAGCAAACATGCCAGATTGAAAAGTTAAAATTTTTTTTGTTTAAATATTAGCAACCTGCAGAGTTATGGCTCCATCACATTAACATATGATTAACATATGAAAGAGTATAGCAGCAGGCACCATTTCATACAATCAAATTTATATTTGACGTACTCATATATCAATGTTAGAAAACTCTTTATATTAAAGAAGTTAATAGGTTTGGGTCTTCAAACATTATTTTTTGAAGACCCAAACTGAAACAAACAAAAGTTGACCAGAAACTAGTCTCACTGACTCCAGCTGTTCACTGTTCACAATGAAAATATGACACAAAATTAGCAGAGATTCAAGAACTGAACAGAGGTGCTGCTGAATACATTTTGCACAGACCAGATTCTTGTTCATAATTTCCAGCTCGCTGTACAAATAAGTCCATTAAGAAACATTCCCAAGTTATCTTTTGACCTAAATGGCTGAATTAAACTACTTACATGATTCAGACAATAACCAAAATGACATACAGCTGTCTTCCATGTTTTTCTGAGCTTTACTAAATAATTTAAAAGTGTATCTCTATGGTAGTAGCATTTAGTTGGATTTTTTTTTAAATCAAGGCAACTCAACAAAGGCAACATTGTAAAGATGTGTGGATAAACTGACTGTGAATGTGAGCTATTCCTCAAGATTACCCCAACTTCCCATCTGACTGGTTTGCCAACTTCCACCTGACAAATTCCCCTGCAAACAAACTCTTTCTGATTTCAGAGAACTCAACCTCATCAGCCATTACTGGCTGTGTACCCCAACATCTGGCTGTATTTAATGTTCCATTTGTCAGCGTTATTCATTTTGTTTAAGTTGCACAAGGCTTGTGGGAAGTTTGTGTGAGATTACATTTTCTTCCATGCTCTGTCAAAAGGTGCAGTAAGCTTAAGTATCGTTCCTCTTCGAATTAGCAACGTCAATACAATTTTGACGCAAAGCGGAGACTGTGTTCAACGTTACTGTTTGTACTGTTTGTACTGTTTGTACGACGTACCTGGGACAAACCGAAAGCTGAGGTTTGGTGTCAAATGCTCCAAACGTCAACGCATTCTCACTTTTCTAATCAGTGACAATGCCACTTTGTGCCCTGCATTGTGGCCAAGCTGCCCTCAGAGACATTTGAGGCATATGGGGGGCAGAACATGCCAATCTTTTAGCTGGGAAACCGACGCCTCGGCTCATCCTTCACTTGGACGGATCCATGCCGGCTGCCTGAGGAGACTTGGACCTGGGAATTGGGTGCCATCCAATCAATTAGATTCACCCACAGCAGCATGTGTCTCCCCACATGCTGGGGCGAATCAAGACAGCCTGATGAGGAACCCCATTCCACTCAGGTCCATAATCAAGGGCAAGAGTCTGTCTGCTTGAAGCGCGTGTTGCAAATTGCGATGCACTGAGCAAGTAATGATGCAATTATGAAATGTCAAACGTACACACAATGGAGAACAGGCAATAACGCAGCAGTTAAGTGAGCGGTGCAGCATGTGCGGAGTATATGGAGATTTGAGTACATTAGTCTGCACCTGCATGAAGCAGTGTGCATGAATAAAGCTCATCTGTGCACAGGAATACACACAGAGTCTCCTGTAGAGGTGTTCAAGATAGGCCAGGGACAGATAATAACATCCATCTGCTGAATGTCACACAGCCCACACACACCTACACACTCAACTTGCTTTCTAACCATGTGCACCACATACAGTATAGGAGCTAGTACCTCTCTCCCCACACACACACACACACACTCTCTCTTACTTGCTCTTTCTCCCTTTCCATTTAGACGACATAATCCATGATGTGCAGCTCATTTGTGGCCTAATCCTGAGGCAAGTCTGGTTCAGAGTACTACTTATGGAAGGCCTAATTGTTTGTCAGCTGCCCGGATGTCAAATCAGACATGTGGGGTCTCAGCCAGGATTTTCTTCCCTACCTTTCATGTTTGCTCAGGCTTTTTTTTCCTTCCCCCAAAAGTCTGCAAAATTGGATTGGTACGCTTTCTCTTCAGAAGAGTCCTGGATGCCTTACCTCAGTGATAGGCTCATGCACACTGTGCAATCTGCTGGCACCTCCAGCGCTACGGATTGGTGGGGATGCAGTTGGTATCGCTCTCCTGTCAACTTTGCATGTTACGGTTTGGATTTGAAAAGGGGGTTTTTATCAGGAACAGATGGTGCCACTTTTTAAAGCACATCTGATCGGTCAATATTAGTCTAGCAGCAGGATAAATGCAGACAGCGCCCCCAGCCCCCCACTTTTATAGTGGTACTACTGTAAAAGCGCAAGTCCTGTGCTGCTTATTCACACCTCCCAGTCCTCTCTACTGTCTGCTACACCACAAAGTCTGTGTGACATCAATTTCGTCATCTGTACCAACCAACTGGGGTCCACCAGGACTCTCCACAGATGTCCTTCTGCAGTCAGGATTATTGTGACTGTGCTGACTGTGCAAGTTGACAGATACAATAACATCACTGTTCAAAGGGTGAAGGTGCACACGGTAGATACAGAGAACTATGAATCAAATGTTGGACAAATGTTGAAGAAAAAAAAAATCTTTTTTTTTTAATGGAACTAAAATTGGGAGATTTGCAAGATTTGGAGATTTCTTCTTTTACACATTTCTTTCCCTCTCAGTTTCAGTTGATTTAATTTTGCAGAGGCCTTAGATTTCAGGGAGTTAACGTGTAATTTTGCTCACACCATTTTTCTGTTTATTTTTTAATTTTTGGTCCAGCATAAAGTGTAAATATTGTGCTAAAAGTGTGCAGAAACAAACAGATTAATAGTCATCATCAGCTGTTCATAGTTTTTTTTTTTCTGAAGCAGTGATGACTGAAAATACAACAAAGCTGAGAAGGATCACCTCACCATAACAAATAATGAATGATGGTTAACAGGCAAATAATATTTCTGTGATGTTTGCTAACACTGTGATGTTTGCTACTGTAGTAGCAGTAGTGAAAAAGTGAACAATTCCAGTTCAATGCTTGATTAAACTGGTGTTTCATTACTTTTAGGGATTCTGTTCCACTTTTGTTCAGCTCTGGTTCACAACGTAAAGTACATATTTTAATCAAACCTGGACTTGGTAACAAACCTAATCTCTTACCTACTGGTCCTTATGCAATCTTTTTATTTTCTTTGTGAAAATATATCATTTGTCTGTTAAGTGTGAAATAATCAGGGTCAGTTTAGCTTCCCTGCTTTACCTGATCTAAGGTGATCTACTATACATGTCAAGAAAACCATTAAAATGTCTTTTTGCTCCACAAATTGTTCAAAGAATCTTTAGTCAGCCAAGAATAATTAGTTTCAGTTTTATTATATCTTAAATATAAATGATTCAGCATTAGAGTTCACCAAAGAAAGTAATACAGAAAAATGATTTGCAGACACATGTTTTACGAGTTGATTCACTGTGAGATCATTTATGGCAATTTAAAAGGTTAACAGTAAACTGTGTGCAGATTAAGACTGTGCCACTACTGCACTGTTTGAAGTAGAGATGAAATACAGAATCCACCTGTGGATTCTGTATTTCCACCGTGGAGTAGTAGTTTTAGAATGCATAAGCTCAGTATTTGTTTTTGTGAGACTCTGAAAGGTGGTAATCAATATTAAATGCCTTCTCTTCCAACTCTTATGGTCAATGTAATAAATAATATAAAATATGCTGACATTATGACAAACTACAGGCTTGGCTACCAGTGCAATAGCAAGCCAAGGTTTTGAAAAGCTTACAATTTAAAATGTATTATAATTCTCAGTCAAGTCTTTTCTTTTAAGCATACAAGATGCTGGGGAAACTGCCACAGTGACCAGAGTTTTCAGTTTTCACCTGCTTGATGGCCCCACTCCCACCTGTTGCTGAACACTAGCATTTAACGGGCTACATTTTTCTTACACTAACAGTAAAAACACTTCCCAGCTGCTTGGCTGTTTTCTATTTTTCACTCAACAGTTAACCCTGTGTGACCTAAATTTCATCCTCTGCATCTACCCTCTAGGGTCCGCCGGCGGTCTCTGCTGAATTTTACAAGCGGCCCAGATTTTGGTGATTGCGCAAACTGTACACACCGACAGCGAACATAACACTCCAGGTCAGAGGGAAGCGCCAAGCAGTCAGCAGAATGAGAATGTCCACATTTGATGCACAATTCTAGTAGCTGTGATGTTAAAAGGCTCACAGAGATTGAGGGAGACATTACACAATGAATGAAGAAATGAAAAAAGTGAGGAAAATCTGGGTTAATCTTAATGGAGCTCTTTCTGTATTCACATTTCTATATGAATACAAGAATGTGTTTGTTCACCAGTTCCAAGAAACTTGAGTTCACGGATACAGAGATAAATGTTTAGTGGAACTCCAAAAGCTTCACGTAAACGCTGCTTTAAAACTAAAGTTGACAAGTCTGAAGGTGGTTATTATTTCTTTTGGGTTTTATTTACATGTCCAGTGATGGATGTGGTGGGTCTGGTTGCCTTATTGTATTGGGGCAGATTTGCTTTGGGATAGTCAACCTGTTTCAAAACTGATGGGCTCCAACAGCACATTTAATTTCATGTTTCAAAATCTTTAAAAACCTTGATAATTCTACTATGGTCATCATGGATTTATCACACATGGGTACAAAGCTCAACACATTCTGAAACAAGCACACAGGTGTCCAACCAATTATATTATTTACAGACACACACACACACACATGCTCACTTTCAGCTTTCACTCCTAGATAATGTTAATGGTTGCAGTTTGCCTCATGGGGTGAATCCCTCTAACTCTCGATCAATGAGGAGGAACCAACTCGGGGTTTAACTGATTCAGACACAGTAATGCACAAACACCACATCTGCTTGAAGAAAATAGCCCAGCAGGAAGAGTGGGTGTGCATTTTTTATTTTTTTATTCTTTTGAAGGCCTGGGCTCCATTCATCAAAGCTGTATCCAAGCAGGCACTGGGACAAACAAGTATGTAATTAACTTGAGAATGTTGCAAAGGTGGAACTGTTGCCTGCATGCGTGTATGTGCGTGTGTGTCAGCAGCACCTCCTTTTTTTTTTTTTTTTTTTTAGTTTAGTAATGCATACTTCACAAAGATTCACTGAAAGTGTTTTTGCTTCAAAACACATCAGAAGGAGCATCATTGACAAAACATTATCGATTTCTCCCACTACATACAGACATCATGTATTCATTTCAACCTGAGGCTCAACTCCCTTTTATTACAATCCAATCAATTTGAAATGTCCAGTGGGTTCATATGCTTCAGACTTGATGTGGAAGCCTGGCTGCAGTGTGGCATCACACCAGGAGCGGTGAGAGGCTGAAATCCTAGCATCCCTTCATCACTCTGACAAAGAAAAAGCATGTTTGAGACACACGCAGCTCGCTACTAACAAATAGAGATTTATATTATTTTATTTAATTATTTTTTAATATATGTTATTTCTAAAAGCTTTTTCCTTTACGGATCAGGAAAAGGCTGCGGATAGGAGGGTACATGACGCTGTTCCAAAATTAACACACAATTCTGATCAAATTCGAGGCATTTCATCAGTGAATCAGTTTTAAACATGCGGTCCAGAGCCGACGTTTAAAATGCCCAAATAACTAATGATTTCTTACTAATTTCCACACACACGCACACACACACACAAGCACGCACTGAGGCTGTTTTGTCTTACCTCCTGCTCAGAAGTGTCTCGAGACCAGCGGGAGTTAAATTCAGCCCTCGCAGAAAAAAACGACAAATTGATCCTCCATGGAAATAACGTGGTCGAGAAAATTTCGGTCACAATTGCAAGGTCGTTCATACAGGTGAAAGTGAGTCTGTGCTGGCCGGTGGCGAGGAGGCTCAAACACATGCGGCTCATATCGCTGCTCTGCCTCCTCTCCTCCACTCCCTACACGAAAAATAAAAAAATAAATAAGAAGAATTCAGAGGCACTCACTCGCTCACTCGCTCATTCTCTCACACACACACACGCACGCACGCGACACCCACGTTGTTCGCAGCACTGAATCGCGTTTAAAGCATATCCTCGCGCCCGCTGTAGCGACGAGTCTCGCCCCTCTGTTTACGCTCCCAAATCCAACACGCGTCTTTCTGAAGCCGGGCTCGCAGAGGGATCTTGCAGAGATGATTTATTATGCGCATCAAGTCGGCTCTCCGCTGCGAAGAAGAAGAGGGAGGAGTAAGAGGAGGAGGATGAGGAAGAGGAGGAGGAGGAGTGGTGGCGGTGGGCTGGTAGCGGCCACAACCAGCAGCAGCGATTGGGATGTGGGGAAGGTGCGCGGGGATGGGGAGGCGGACGCACCTGGAGGGAGAAGTGCGCCCCTCTGCGTCAGACCACCATTGCTGCTGCGCATCTGTGGTTCAGCCGAGGATCTTGGTAGGGACTATTTTCGCCAGTGCCGCAGGCTGTTCCCATATTTAAGCAAACTATGGGTGAGCCATGGGGATTTTAAGGAAAGAAGGAAAGGTGCGGCTAAAGCCGTTTAGTTTTAATTTATTTTGACCAACATTGTGCATAATTATAAACTAGAAGGGAAATTGAGCAAGGAGAAATTATTCTTTGCACCCTCAATCAATACTTTGTTTAGTCACATTCTGCTGTGATTACACTTAGAGTTTTACACATCCAAAGGCAATTAAGATCTGCGATAATCCAACTGGATGCACATCATCTGTGAAGAGCAATGTTGGAGGCTTGCAGCCCGTGCAGATCGTTACTTGAATGGTTCCCCCCGGTGAGCACCTGTTTGGGTTTTTGTACTGAAGGTATTCTACTCTAGCAGAACCTTCTAAGGCCTTCATAACAAAACCATCTCCAAACCAAATCGCCTCATTTATCGAGAGACCTGTAAGGTCGGCCATGTTGTTCATCGTTACATTTTCTCCCCCTCTCTCTTCATGCTTTTGTGCTTGAAACATCCACAGAAATGCATTTCGGTTGACCCTTGCCTGACGTGGCTCTTCAGCTGTCACAGGTTAATTTGCTGTCTAGATTTAGTTTCACTAAAGACGTCAAACAGCTATGTCTGCATATCTTCCCCACAACAACTGCCGCTGCTTGCTACAAATTTTTGATTGCCTTCATATTTGTGCTTGAAGTGACCATTCTAGCATGTTAAAGGTTTAGTCATGTCAGGTTTTATCACCCACATAGAGTTTAATGTCCTCACTCAACCAGTTCAAGTGCACAGTTGTGTCTTGGTGGGTTTGCAGATGTGCTGTCCTTTTCCCATTTTCAGATAATGGCCTGTGAGATTTTGAAGTTGTAAAATTTTGTTTTATAACCTAACCACTCCGGTTTAGTTGCAGTTGTCTCCACAAATTTCTTCATGATCCACCTGCCGTGTTCCTTGGTCTTTATGTTGCTACTTGTCCTCTAATTGTCGCCAACAAACCTCTGAGTCCTTCACAGAACAGCTGGTTTTACATCCATATTAGGTTAAATTACAAAATTGGACCTTATTTACCTATAATTTCTTCTTTAAATTTGAGATCTATGAATCATTTTCTTTTGAGCTAATCATGTACTATTTTGTCTGGCACATATAATCACATCAAAGCACATTGACGTTTGTGACAAAACGTGAAAAGGTCCACGGGTATGAATAGTTTCTCAAAGTGCTATCTTCAAGACCACCATGAGCAAAATTCATAATTCCCAGGCTCCTGTGTTTGGATCAGCAGCGCCTCAGTGGCTTCAAAGGATGAAATATCTTCAGCACAAATTTTCTCACTTCCATTAATCATTCTTTGATTAAAACGTAAAAAACGTATAGGCCTGCGTTGCGGCAGAAGACGTAAGAGGTCAAACGCTCTAAAAAGACTTTCAATCACTGGGGGCTCTTTGAAAGCTAATGAGATCTACAGGAATCACTTTCATTTTGAGTCAGAGCAGCAGCAGGAGCCCATGGTGCAAAGAATTGGCAGCAGAAAAACATAATTTCTTTGCTCTCAAGTTCAATTAATAAGAATTATCGCCTAATTACTATTTTTATGCCAGTTAACATCAAATTGTTTAACAGCCCCTGAAAGCCTGTTTCTCAAACAGCCTCTTATGATGAACTGTGGGGTTTTATGAACCATCGCATTTCACAGATTTCTGTCTGTGCGGCTTAATTTGATCTTTTTTTTATAGCAAATTTAAAAGGCAGTCAGCAGACGCCAGCTTCCTTTTCTTATATGATGGTGGCTCAGCAGGAAAAGTGCTCTTCTTGCCGTTTGGAAAGTTGAGGGTGTGCTTCCAACCTCCTCTCTCTCCCGTCTCAAAAAAGCACCCTAAAGTTGCCTACTGACCTTTGTGCCAGTGTTTGTATTTGTGCGTCTTGGTTGTGCAGCTGGATCAGAGAGACTCTACCATAAAAGTGCTTTACATGGTCAGCAGATTGAGAAATCAGCGTTCAGTTCATTTACCACTTAGGGGCTTTACATTCAGAAGAAATCATACACCTTCAACGTTTTTACCTCCCCCCCCCATTATAGCAACAAATTCCAGTGTATTTTGGTAGGGATTTCATGTGATAAATAATGATGATGAAAAAAATGTAAATGTAGGACAGACCTTTTCATTCAGCCCTTTATAATCTGATATGTAATAAATAAGACTGTTCTGAAAAAGCCTCAGAGGTTTGAGAATATTAGTGATCAAAAAGCATCGTAAAGGCCAAGGAACAGAGCAGGCAGGTCAGAGATTAAGTTTATTAAGTAAAGGTTAAATGTTATAGAACCAAATCTTTGAAGGCCTCATGGTGCACTGCTCAATTCAATCCCTGATCCAGAAACCGGGCACAAAAAAACCCTCCAAAGACACTGTCATCCTCCAAAACTGACAGGCTGAGAATCAAGAGAATTATTTAGAGAAGCAGCCAAGAGATTCATGGTAACTCTGGAGGAGTTGAAGACATTTGAAGCTAATAACACGTTGACAAAACTCACAAATAGTTATGGCAAGAACAGAGCTGTTAAAACAATTTAAAAATATGCCAGAACATGAGAAGTTCCATCTTTAGATTGCTGCCAGCCATTGGGGACACAGATGTGGAATTTCTTTTCATAAAACCTGTTAAATAATGTAAAAGATGAGACTGGGACAGAGATTCACCTTGCTGTAGAAAAATAGCCTGGAGCTATAATGGAGTGAAATTAGCAACATCTGACTAAAAATCATTTGACATAATGCATGATAAGAAAACGATTGTTAAAATATTATAAATGATGTTCAATGTGGATTTGACTTTAATCAGATGTGGAGAGCGTTTTTTTTTTGTTTTTTTTTCTCCAAACTTTATGAGAAAGTGTCAAATCCTAACAGGCTCGTTATATTGTTTCAGCGACAAAGGTTTCACTCAGCTTACAAGCACGTCTTATTTGGAAGGAGACATTCAAGCTTTATGCCAGTTACAATTAAGAAAATGACAGTTTGCAGTAAAGTCGAACATTTTGAGAAACTGTTTTGAAGCTGGGAGATAGATGATCTGGTACGTACCCACCAATTAAACACGAATCTTCGGTACATGCAGCATCTCACTATTCTTGTTGTCACTGTAAGTCATGCATGAACAGCTTTTTACACTTTGCTTTTTGTGCAGATTTAGCACAGGAGATAAGAAAGTGTTAATTAGTGAGCTCTGAAGATGGCAGTTGAGTTTTTGTGCTAAACCAAGCCAAAAGCCTGCTGGCAGTATTTTCATAAAACAGTGTTAATTTTTTTTTCTTTTTATTTCAGCTGTCCTTTTTCCACTTTCTTTTCTAAAACATATGTGATATTTCACTGTATAAGTTTGGAGTGATACCTATATGCAAAAAGCATTCGGTTTCAAGGCTCTGTTGAGCCTTGAAACCGTCTATGGTCTCAACCGTCCATAGACGGTTGAGACCGTCTATGGAGACGGTCTCAACCATTTCCAAATATTAAAATTTATTTGTCATTGGTGATTATTTCTGGACTTATGCCTGTCTGAACACAGAACTTACATTTCTTTATTGCGCTTAGAAATCGCTTGAATTTGCAGAGCAAAAAAAAAAAAAAAAAAAAAAAAAGGTAGTTCTGGTCCAGATTCACAAAAATAAAGTATGTGTGCCTGAAATATTGTCTTTTCCTTTACTGAATTGAATTGAAGTTTTCAACATTTTCCGTCCTAATGAACATTGGTAACTATTCTGAGCTTTTCATGTGATATTGCAGATCTTTTTATTGGCAATAAGAATAGAGTAAGAATAGTAAAACAAAGTTAATTCAACTTTATAATGAAATACTGTGCAGTAAGTGTCCACCCCAAACAGAAATTTAAAGAAAAACTTTAAAAATGCTTTACAAATGTTGCAAAAAACATAACAAAAACTTAAAATAAGTTAAATAAGTGGAATAAATATCTAAAACAGAAATAAGAAAACAAATGGAAAATTAAAAAGAGCAATTATAAATTGGGTAAGGAAAGAAAACTGCACTTGAGATTGATTTGCAGTTGTTTAAAGACAGGAGGAAGACATGAAAAACTTTATATAGATGATTATGTGCTGATTCTGATGTTGAGAATTGACTAATTTTTTCCTCATTTATGTTTTGCAAAAACATAAATGAAAAGCAAATGAAACACAAACTCGGTTTGAAATGTGCACAAATCCTGTTATAAGGATAACATTCCCATGAAACATGGAATCAGATCTACTGACAAGACAAAATAGCTTCTTTCCAGACATTTAGCCATATTATCTCTGGAAGAGCACACGAGTGGTTAATAATAAAACTGGCTGAATGAGTTATTTTGCATGATGGCTCACCGCAGTGATTTATTGCATGAACACCCCGTAATGTTATTAGTTCCACCTGTGCGTTTTCTGTCACTTGATTGAACGTGTTAATATGAAGTGCTGATTAATGTATCTCAGTGCATATACAGAGCAAAACCTCTGAGAAGCGGCGCGGGGAGAACGTGGGAGTTTATCTAAACATCACATTTAACATTGCACGCTTTGTCAGTCTTTGTGCAAGACCTGAGTCTGGTCTCTTCAAAAATCATTTCATCAAAAAGTAAAATACATTTTTCTTTGTTTTCTTCTTGTTTTAACCACAGTATAAATAATTTTTAGACATCTATATATGATAATATTTAAGGGCTGATTTTTTTTCTGCATGTCACTATTATGCTTTGCAACATTCTTACATAGATATTCTAGTCAAAGTTAAAACAAATAGTCTTATTAAAATCCTGTTATTACTGGATACACCTTTCACTATTTTCTTTTTTTTTTCTACCAGTAATGTATTTGCTAACAGCTTGATTTTACACCATACAGGAGCATAAAACTGGATGGATATGTGCAAGCTTTGGTAAATGGCAAGAGTGGCTGCCATTAACAATATGTGGGGTTGATGAGAGCCATTATCCGTTGAGTATGCATGCAGCCAAAAACACAATGCGGATGATCTGCAAGAGGTTCAGAACGTAGAGCTGCAAAGTAGGGAGTTAAATACACTCAAAAATGAGTGATTTTTTTTTTTTTTGTTTGCTTGTATGTTTGGAGCGCTTGCACAACTGAACCTGTTTTCCACTGTACTAGTCACTAAGAAAAAAAAAGATTCTTGTTGTCAGGGGAAATGAGCTTGTATACAACTGGTAAAAAGGTGGTACGAGGAATATGCCTTTGTACCTCAGCATATGGGATTGTTGAGGCGTAACATGTGAACCTTGTGAGCATCAAGAATATGGGTTCTTTTGGGATTACTGAGAAAATATCCAGGCACTGCCAGGGAAAACTGGCCCAGAGCCACACACATTTGTATTTCCCTGAAGAGGTCACAAGTGAAAAGAAAAAGTTTGCTGATGAAAGTATTTTAACTCAAAGAATTCTTTTTGTTGTATATTGAAGAGAGGTTTTTTTGTGTGTGTGTGTTCATTGCTTATCCCTTCATTTATTATTATTGTAATACCTAAGCCTTTTCAGTTATAAACAATAACAGAGACGAAGCTATTTGGCTATTGCAACATAATCACCTTTCCCAAATTCATAGTAATCTCAGTGTATCTAAACCTTTAAATTTAACAAATTATTAAATAATCCTCTAAAACTCTTGTTGTGCATCTGGAGTTAATTAAATATGAATTATTTTTGGTAAGTCTGGTCAGAAAAAATGGGTTTTTAATATGATTTATCATCAGATATTAATATTAAAGTAAGTAAATATCTGACTTCAACTGTGTGGCCATCTTGAATTTAGAATCCTACCCACTCTGTTAAAACTCCCTAGACATTTCCAAACTAATCATGGTTTGGAAATGCCAGCACCTCCCCCACCTCACCTCCACAAAGTATAGAAAATGGGGGTTGGGGGGAAGTTGGGTCGTTGCCCATGTCGCTCATATCAGAAACCGGCTCTGGGTGTGACCCCTGCTTCGAGTTACGGAGACTTGAGAGAAAAATCATGACAAAAGCCAAATGAAACAAATTGAGCAGTCATAAGTGAAGAAGTGCTTAAAGCAGATTCCCCCCCCCATTTGATAACCACATACTGAGTGCTTCAGTTCATAGTAGAACCACATATTTTTTGAGACTATCAACAGTTTTTGCTTTCACTTGCAATTCTCTTCTACCTTTTCAAGTCCCACTTGCTTGCTCTTTCAGATAAACTATCCTCTTATCGCTCCATCTGTCTCTCTTTTCCAGCTTGTTTCTTTTAGCTCTTAGTTCCCCCCCCCACCCCTAAAAATACAAGCACTGAATCTGTCTTCATGCTGCTCTTCCTGCCAAATACACATATAGAGACACCGGTCAATATCCACAGTGAAGCTTAACTTTATTAGCAGCAGTACTGCCTCTATCAAAGAGAAAATACATTAAACTTACATTGATCATCATCCCTGATTCAATCCCAGGTTTCCCCAACATGGACACAACATCGTTAATAATGTTCTTTACAGCGGCCCGTTTGACATTTCCTTTAATTATGCCTGTAATTTATTCATGCTCTTCATCCTAGACGCTTGTTGTGAAAAGATTCTTTGAGGAATATATTATCCTGCTTCTCCCGAGGCCCATGGATTACCCGACTTAATAGCAAACGCCGAAAGGTATTACTTCCTTCACCGTGTGTGTGATTGAGTCTCTGCGTACGTTTCTGCGCCCTTGTGGCGTTCGTGTGTACGGCGGCAACAGACATTGTGCTTCTAATTCTTCAGTTAAGCTGCAAAAGTCATTAGGTCTTATTTCTCAAACCTTCTGATTGCTCACTTTCAAATTCCCTCATTTTATTCCTGCCTGGGTTAATTCGGAAAGCAGAAAGAAAAGAGCAAACGGTTGCAAGATGTGCACTTATTGCACAACGCGACGACCCCCTTGCTTAACCTAGTTTTGTGGAGGAAAACATCACCACCTAATTTGCTCCCTCACTCTGTGGGTTGGTTAATAGGCAGTGAAACACAGCTATTTCTCACCCCCAGCATAAAGGAGGCTATCTCAAATGTGCACTCTTCAGCTGGGATTTAAGATGTTAATTATAGTATGGGGCTTTTTTTTTTTTTTTTTTGCAGAGACTGTTGCTCAAACCTCAAGTGCGCACCTGACAGAAATCCTTCAGGGTTGCAGCTGAAGGAGTCTGAGGGTACGCTCTTCCAAGAGAAAACACAAAAAGAGGATCAGATTAAACGTAACTTATAAATTAAAAGCAGAATATGGCATTTGTTTGTGTCATGGCAACCATGCTCCCCATGCAGAAAGTACATCATATTCATCCTCACCTTCACTTTCTTAGCTTATAGTTTCCATTCTCACCTATTGCATTGTTGTTGTTTCTTGCACTTAAATTAAAATGTGTCACCAAAGCTCTCCTGGGAGTTAAATATCTTTTTCACTTCAGTATTAGCTAACACATTAAGCTTTCTTTTGTGTCGTTTTTCAAAGGGAACTTTGTGGTTCACTAACTTATTTCCTCAACATCTCCCCAGCATACATTTTTTATTGCAGTCTGCAATTTCACGGGTGTGGGACATCCTTTGCTGATTACGAGGGCAGAGCTAGGGATGCAAAAGTTAAATATCTACTTTAATATAAATCCTGTTTTTGGTCAATAAGAAATTCGCTTGGCTGCAGAAGATGCTTGCAAATAAAACCAGTTTGTGAGGTTTGACCTGGGGTGAAATCCAGTACTTTCAGAAGGGAGAAATCCATCAATCTGTTTGTGTAGAGCGCTGAAATGCATATGGCAATATTTCACTTCTCTGGGAAAAAAACCCCCCACTTAAACAGTAGCAATGTCTTTTGCAATTGGAAGCCAGTTTTCAGTGTTTTACCAGAGGATGTGGATACTGTGTTTCTACTGATGCTGGATTTGAAATATTTTCTGAAAACCAAATTACAGCAATTACAACTGTTCTGGAATGACATGTTTAAATTTCTGTCTTGGTTTTAATAAGTCTGTTTTCAGTACATTTATTCATAAAATCCTAAGTGAGAGGCTGCAAAAGCAGATAAGAGTGCCTGCCTCAGCAGACACTCTCATCTGGTACTTTGCCATTTGACAGTATGACCGTGTTGGAAAGCTGTTTGTTCACTATCATTACTTTGTGTTATCTACTAAAAATGGCTTCAGAATAAATGTGACATGTATGAATGGTTGAGGTGGAGCTTGCACATGGCAGTTCTTACGGTGTGTGGAGAAGCCAAGTTTATAAGTTCATTTCATGTTGTGAGGGGGGCTGTTTGCAAAGGTAAGAAACACATTGTTCAAGGGGGTTTTTGCAGAGCTGGGATTTCGCCCAGCCCCCACCCTGCATTTGTGCTACGTTGATAGGAAGTGATTATCAGCAGGATTTTCTTTTTGTTTCTCCAGAGTGTTCTGTAACATTGCATTTTCTCCTCGCTGGCAAGTGTAATTAAATATATAACAGAGGCTCTCTCGCCCTTGTGATTTCCGTCTTGGGTGGATCTTTTTATCGAACAAATTTCTCTAACAGATCTAAGATTAAATTTTGAGTTCTTCAAGATTTGATTCCTTCTAGTTGTAGAACAGAGACCAAGAAAGATGGTGTAAGCCTGTTTAGAATTTGAAACATATTCTTGAATTTGTCTATAGATTTAGTGTCTTATTTACTGTTAGCATTTGGAGGTTTGCTTTTGATAATCTTGTGCAGGGGCATTGGGTATTTGTTCCTCATTCTGAGGCATCTGCCACTGACCTAAAAATAAAAAATGAAAAAATGAAAAGACATCTTTTGTCAACCGTACTGCGGGTTTGTGTAAACTCTGTGGCGTTTCAGAAAAAATGTGATTGTTTTTCCATCAGGATTATTGATGCTCTGCTTGTGGCCAGTTTAGCATTATTCAACTGTGTGAATGGTATCTGTGGAGATGCATCATGTGGAGCGTTATGTAATTTTACAGCGTCATTAATGCACATGTAATTGTAATCAGGGAAACAGCGGAAACAACAAAAAAAGGTCGCTTCAAACAAGTGAGTCATTTCAAAAAGGTAAATAGATTTACATAAGCATTATTACAGTGCACTTTACAGTAAATGGTGCTTTCACTCCACATTTATGTTCCATGTCTACTTGTACACAAACATGATGTTTTCTTTCTTCACACAGTTGCACAATTTAGAAGTATCAAACCATTTTCCTTCTAACTGCTAGACCATTAATGTTATCATAGATAAGTTTAGCATCTTGCAGTAATAGTAGTTCCTTAGTTTTTTTTTTGTTTTTTTACAGTTAATTATGTTCCACAAACCTAAATTAATTTCATAGAGGTCTTGTGTGACAGACTAACACAAATCAACATGTGATTGTGAAGCAGAAATCAGACAAAGTTTGCAAAACTCTTTACAAAATAAAATGAGGACATTTGGGGTCTTGATGTGACCCAAAATGACCAGGAGTTTGACACCCTTGTGCTATATAAATAAAGTAGCGTGTGGTTTAAAAAATTAAAAAATAAAAAAAGACATGCATTTGCATCCAACCACCTTCATTTGGACACCTGTAAAGAAAATCTAGTGCAACAACACATCTGCCGAAGTCACCGAATAAAAAAAAAAAGAAAGAAACAAAACTCAATCAACGTGAGATTTGATCTAGATGTTGTTATAGAGAACTTTAAAGCATGTTGAAGTCAGGGAACAACATCCCAACCTCTGAAAATCTCATGCAGCACTGTTCAGGCATCAGTCAACTTATAATGGAAAGAGGATCTCACATCCGCAAACCCAGGCAAGATATAGCCACAGATCCTTAACGGGCATTTAAAAATTGGTCAGAATTAATAGGAAGATGGATAAAAATAAATACAATACAGGAGAATCTTGGGAAAGAAATTAGGATTAAAGTCCTGGATTAAAAAGCTTAAATTTACAGTCAAAACTGCAATGGAGTGGTTTAGACCAAAGCATTTTCATGTCAGTGACCCTGTCAAATCCACAACTATATTTAATTGATTTTGAAAGACTCTATCTAATCTGACTAAACTTCAGTTTTTCTTTGCAAAGAACAACGGTATACAGTTCAAATTGGAGGAGACATAACCCAAAGAACTTGTAGCTTAGATTTCTATTAAAAAAAAAGAAAACCATGCATCTTCTTTCATCTGCTTTTCAATCTTACACAACTCTTTTTGCTCTAGCCATTATATAAAATCCAGATAAAATATGTTCACCTCTGGGGAAAGAAATGTTTAGCAATACATTGGATATTTCAGTTTTCTGTGCCAAAGTATAGCAGTACATATCTGAAAAATATACATTTTAGAGTAAGATACAAAGTGAAAGTCAAATAAAGTAGCTCAGAATGAACAGGAGGTCTCTAAAGCAGAACATTACCCCTGCAGTAATTTGGGGCTTTATGCGAATTACTCAAGGACCCTTTAGTAGTTTTTGTGATCTGTAACAACAGACACTGAGCAGTTCATGCCTTACACTGCAACTCAACAGATTATCTTATTCTAATTCCTCCCAGTAGCTTATTAGAAGTCGCTATTTCTGCCTCTGGGCCATCCCTTGAGTTCTTGACATCATCATCTTGTGATGGCTTTATGATGCTGGGAAGAGGTCCCTAAAACCTAAACTCACAGTGCAGAAAGAATTAGAGAGCTAAAGCTGGTAGTTTTGCACTTTAGGGCAGGGAACATTGGAAAAGTGGCAGGTGGCTGCAGATTTTACTGACGTCCTCATGCCAAATCGGAGCAGACATTTCTTGCATAGCTGATTTGGACATAAAATCTGCCAATGGCAACATATAAGCCAATAAATGAATCAAAATCGCAATAATGCTTTTGTTTCTCGGAGGAAAAGCGAGATTGTAAGTCCACTAAAGGGTGGAAAGAGAAGATTAGCAAATAAACTTAAGCTACTTGGAAATCTGTTACATTTTCTGACAGGAGGTTAGTCCAGTTCTTATACGGTGACATCTTTTTCTTTGACCATATAAAAAAGTGGTACAAATTTAAGCCGGAAAAAGTCTTCACACCCTTGGGGACAATGTGGCATGTTTATACTTTCGTACACACGTTGTGTGGCAGTTCTATTTGTTTAAGCAGTTATGAATATTTAAAAGAGTGAAACTGTTGCAGGAGGCTCTGGGTACAAAAGTACTCTCAGCAGAATATTCATTACCTATAAATATTTTAGTTCTCATTTCGCCTTTTCCCATTGACTCATCTTATGTGTTGCCTTAGTGCCTTCTCGTAGGGGTGTTGGGGGGGCGGCGGGGGAATTCACGCTCAGTGCAAAACATCTTGAGACAAGTTTGTCTATAATGCTGTATGGCTAAAACCAAATGTAACACAATGTAACAGAGTGTCGTTCACACTACGTTCTAATATGCCTAACTGTGTCTTCTCTCATGTAATCAGTCAAAAGAGCAATAGAGTCAGCCTGCTTCTCATGAAAAACCATAAAACTGGAGTTAATTTCCTTAGCAAAAATGTCACTGAATCTGCACTGTTTAATAACATCCATTCATCCAACCAACCAACACTCTGCAGCTTATTCAGGGGGAATCCAAAGGTGTTTCAAGGCCAAAAGAGAGATCCTCATATTAACGTACTTACTGATTCTGACTGGACCCCAATGACCACATGCCTGAAATTTGCAGATCTAAAGCTGCTGGCACAGTTTCCTATTTTGTCATGTATTGTTAGTACATTGAATATCATGTGTTGTTTGGTTCTAAAAATATAGACATGACAATTTTTTGTTTTTGTTTTGAACATACAGGTCTGGAAAAAGAGACCACTTAAATTGATCAGGTTTTCATATTTTACTTTTCATAGGTACATGTTTGAGTAAAATGAACATTGTTCTTTTTTTTCTATGAACTACTGATAACATGTCTCTGAAACTCCAAGCAAAAATTTTGTATTTATTTGCAGAAAATGAGAAATGGTAAAAAAATCACAAAAATGTTGCCGTGCTTTCAGACCTTAACTAATGCAAAGAAAACAAGTCCATATTCATTTAGAAACAACAATAGTAATATTTTAACCCAGGAAGAGTTCAGAAATCAATACTTGGTGGAATAACCATGAGGTTTTCAATCAGATTTAGTGAAGTGGTCTCTTAATTTTTTTCCCACAGTTGTACATAAAATCAAAAATTAAACACTGGGATCCGCCTCACTTTCACTTCAAGCATTCAGCATCCTGGGGTAAGTGAAGTATCTGCATAGTTTAGGGTGAAATTAAGTGATATCATTGCTGTGTAATTGTTTAACAGTTTGCCTTAAGTTCCTCGAGGCCAGCCAGGTCCGGATGCTTCGTGTACTGGGTGGCATCATAATCTAATTTTATGAAAGAAAAATGAAATAACTTTATAACTTCACTTTGTGTCACCTCAAGTGACTACTTTGCCTCCTTCATGACAAACAAAGGGAGCTGGAAGTTGTGTTTGCTTTCACTGTGAGAGCAATGCAGGCTTAAACTAAATGAATCCTGCAGCGTAATGGAACAAACAATGGGGGATTCCACTACCATGGCCTTTAGGAGTAGGTTCATGGATGTAGAGTCAACGTCTGTGCAAATGCTTCTGCTTTCACACTCTGCTCCTAGTTCAATAAAAACATCCATCTCATGTGATTGGGTTTCAGGTATGCATTGGTCCAGGGAGCAGATCAATTTAGAGATTTTCAATACACTTTTCATAATGAATGCTTTCATTTGTCAATAAATGCACTTAACATGCATTACAAAGCAAACAAGCCAACTAGCCGGGGTGTAAAACAAAAATTACCTCTGTTATTTTCTTACGATGTAGTTTGGTTCCAATTAGACACAAACTCTAAGTTGTAGCATAAAAGCGAGGCTAAAAAAACAAATCTCTTCAGCAAGTTCAAGTAAATTGGAAGGCTGCAATTAATCTCAAACAGCTGGTAACGAGCAACTACTCTGCAGTTCCTGAGTGTTTACTTGAGCAATTTTAGGTGACAAACGACACAGAAGAAAAGGAAAAAAAGGAAAAGTTTCACCACCATAAACACAAAAAACACATCGCTTCCACTAGGCTCCGAGGTTTTTACGGCGAGTCATTACCTGGTTAAGGATGGACACATCTGTTGCTAAATGCCTTCAATGTCAGACTTATGAATTATTCAGAAAACTAGATTAACATAAAGGATCAATTAATGGTCAACATGCTGACATGTACTTAAAAAATGCATATCGATGCAATGAATGTTCTTATAAGGATAAATATGGTCATCTGCAAAAATGCAGGTTCTTTGGAATAGGACATTTATTTTCATGTATTCCTTTTATTTTTGCTAAAGTACCATATTCATTCTGTTGAGTCTCAGTTTTAGTTTTGGTTTTTACCACTATCCTACACTACTAAATTACTTGATGTCCAATTTAATTGTATTAGAGTTTTAGAGCATGGTTTGTTGGAGAGGTTTTATGTAGTTAGTATTTCACCCAGAGTAAACAAATTATTTTCCTTTTGTCTATATACAGATTTGTTTCCTTCAGTGGATTATAGCTAATCTGAGTGAAACGAGCTATTATTCAAAAACATTTAACCCAGGAACTTCATAAAAATATCATAGCTGTTTTAATAAACAAAAATAAAACTCCCACCCAACAATCCCAGAAAAAACAAAAAGCGTTCTAAGAAACAGATTTAAACTTATAACAGTAAGGATTTGGGACATAAACGTAATCAAACAATCTCTTTCCCGTGCATTTTGGTTTTCAAGAAAGAGCAAGAGTTCATCCATTTACCTTAATATAAGAGAGACCATTTCCTGATGGTTCAAGTCTAAACTTATTTACACTGAAGCACTTTGGTTGGTCCATTTTATTCCCACTCGCCTGAATAAAACATTAACTTTGAAACTGAATGACTATCTGAAGGAAAGGAAAGGCAAAGTAAAAAGTAATAAAATGGTGTTCACTTGAATCGCTTTAATATTTTTGTCATTTGCACAGCATTTCATAACAAGAGTTGCTGTGCAGGCAAATTCTTAACCTGTCCCGTTTTGCTGTACTTGCATCGCAGAGGAAGGTCATTGTTGTTACAGATCGCAGCCAACCATGAATCCCAGTGTAAATAACCACAGAACTCAACAGAGACAACAATCTAATCCAAATATGACAGCCGTTCAAAGGGGTTTGCATGATGTGATGTGACAGTTTGAGATTGGAGTTACTTTAACATGGCAGAGGTCTGGTTTTGCATGGCTTCATAATGTTTATGAAATACATAAAACAAAAATCATGGTAAAATCACTTTTTAAAAAAATAAATAAAAGTAATACATATTCCAGCTGCTGCTAAAGCAATATTAAAATTGATTAATATGATTCTGACATTGTTATTTGTTTATTAATTTAATTTTGTCCCATGAACAAATAAAGGAATGCACTAATAGTCAGGATTTTAAAGAAAAACCAGCCAGATATTTTCTTTATCCCTGCCAAATATTTACAAACTAGTTTCCAACAGTTACAGATTTAAAATCAAATTAAAGTGCTGTTGCAAGTTGTGAGTTAAAATGCATTTTAACCAAGGAATATTTAGACATTGGTAGGTGTATGTTAAACTCCACACCAAAATGCTTAACAATGTCCTACAAAGTCTTTTTACAGAGTATTTACAAGTATCCTGCAAATAGATTAACCGAATCTGTGTTTGAAGAAGAGACGTCAGTAAGTGCAAATGCAACTGTAACTTTGAAGATTTGGATATGTAACAAATAATACAGTATAAGGCCGTGAAAAGATATTTGCTCCCAAACAGACTCCTTTCTTTATTATTTTGTTTTTGCGACATTTAATTGTTCCACATGTTAGAACAAATTTTTATATGAAGCAGAGATGAGCTGATCAAATATAATTTTTGTTTTTCTTTTGTAAATAATGGTTTCGTTATTTAAGTAAGGTCAAAAACAACAACAGCATCAAAAATGGTGCCCAGTTGCTTCCTTTTAAGTTTTCTACCAGAGATCAAAAGTCATGGTGCTATCAATTACAGCAAGAAGCAGAAGCAGCAGCGGACCCTCCATCATCACCATCACCATGTCTGACGATTGGTATGATGTTCTGTTTCTGAAATGCTGATATGCCTGATGTAACTGGAGGCACATCCCTTATAACCCTCCACTGTCTGTCTTGTCATATTTTCCCTAAAAGGGTTTGGGGATCATCATGCTTGGTAAATGTGAGACGGATCTTTGTGTCCTTTTGGGTCAACAGTGGTTTTAACCTTCAAATTCTCACAGGGATGGCATTTTTTACTCAGTTTCTATTTCTTATTTTTTGAATTACGAACATCGAACTCAACGGAGACCTGCAGTGCTTCAGACGTTGTTTCGGTTCTTTTGTGACCTTTTGGATGAGTCATCAACGCTCTCTTTGAATAATTTAGGAAGACCAGCCACTCCTGGGAAGTTTCCCTAATGCTCCATGTTTTTATTTTTTAATTTTTTATGCATAACAGCTCTTACTGTGGTTTGCTGTAGGCCCACAGCTTAAAAAGTGACTTTGTAACCGTCTCTGGACTGACAGATGGCACTGACTTTCTTTGAACTTGAACTCTGTTCTTAAACTTCTGCAGATAGGGACATGACGTTTAGTCTACTTCATACTGTTAATGCATATTTGAATTATAATTAATCAAGATGTGCAATTACTATTCATATAAGAATAGGTTGATTTAGATAGCTTTTTTTCCCCTTAATAAATGTAATCAGCATTTTCTGTTCACTCTGGTAATATTTGTTTAATATCAGAATTTATTTGATGACCTGAAACCGTTAAGGTTGACATAATAAAGAAGAAACTCTGGGGGTAGGGGTGCACAATGATTTTATAGTTCTGCGTAGTGACAATGATGTTGGCTTCAGCTCTTAATTGACAACAGTTAATCTTTTTTTTTTCTTCCACTGATTTGTAAATTATTTTAATTAAATCTGGATTTGCATACGTCTCAGACAGTCGGGTTGCTGTCCGAGACGCAACCCGTGATGTCGGCCAGCTCTATTTGAAACTGTACACACATTTTCCCTCCTTGTTTGCTCGTATCGATCCGTCTGTCACACACATCAAACCAAGCCACCTACACACAGCAAGCACACACACGCACATACTTGCAAATATTTATTTTCCTTTGTTTCAGGGTGAAGTAATACTTACTTTTACTTCCCCTTCCTGACATGATCACACTTGCCTGAATCCAGAAACCTTTCTCAGCACCAGCCCGACATACCTACACAAAGAGGGGAGCGGCTCGGTGTCGATAAAACTGCACAGTGAGATTGAGCAACAAGCAGAGATCAACAAACTGAAGCTCAAAAGCATCTCTTCATCACATATTCCCAGTGTGCATTTATATTAAAGTAATTTAGCACTTCTCTTTCAGTTTTCCCATGGGGCTGCCATCATCTTGTGAGGGGCCTGTTATAGTGTTAAGTGTCGATGATGTAACTCCCAGTATTCTACTGCAACACTGATATTACACGCGTTCTCACACACCCCTGGGTCTTGAGTCAATAACTGAAGGCAGCTGGCTCTGATTGCACTTATCAGTTCACATTCAATCCCCGTCCATCTCCATTTAGCACACATTGCACAGGGATTATCCTGCTGAAACTTCACGAGATAAACCGTCGCCTCAACCATAAAAAAAAAAAAAAAAAAAAGATGATGCATGAAGCTTGATGGCCCCAATGCAGTCAATAAGAAAGTAATTGAACGGAGTGTAATTATAATTTTTTTTAAATATTGGAACATGTTCTTTATTCTCTAAAGCTTTCGTCTTCAGAAGGAGTGTTGCTCTGAACTGCATCATCTCCTTTTTTTTTTATCCACCATAACTTTGTCTGTGGCTGGCTTTTGTCAGTCAGCATGACAGTTTAATAGTTGAGTGAATCAGATGCTTTACCTGCAAACACGGCAGAGAGACTCACCAAGCCGAATTGGACGGATAAGAAAAAAAGACCTTGGAAATCTCCTGGCTAGTATAAAGAAATTCAAGTAAACAACAAAGTATCATTCACAGCACATCTCCCTGTTGCAAGCCTCTCAATGTCTTAATGAAGCAGCAGATACAGCAGTTGTGAAGTGGAAAGAAAACACTGTTTCATGCGATACCTCTAAATAAAATCCAGTGAAGTCACTTATCTTCGTATTTCAGCTACTGTAATTAGAAAATAATTCATCTGCGAAGAATTCTATCTTTGCATAAATCAGAGGTTCCCAAACTGACCCTCGACCCGCGTCGTTTCAACCAGACAGCCATTTGTAATCCATAGGGGGGGGCGCAGAAAATGTTTGGAAACCACTGGGGGGGCGCAGAAAAAAAAGTTTGGGAACCACTGGCATAAATGTAGCTGTTGTGTAAAGGCCTCAGAAAATGTTTGAAAAGAGCGAAGGAAACGACATTACTAAAAATAAAATAAAAAACGTAGCAGATAGGAGATAGGTCAGTGATAAATTTGTAGAGAAGTTTAAAGTAGGGTTAGTTTAGAAAACAATGTCCAATCCATCATCTGAGAGTGGAAAGAGTGTCGCACAACTGCAAGCCTACCGAGACATGACATTCCACCTGAAGGTGAGCATTAATCAAAGAAGCACCAAAGAGGCAAATGGTAAATCTGGAGGAGCGACAGAGCTCCAGAATACACGGATCTCCATGCCACAAATAGGTCCATTAAGAGGAAAGCCAAAAGAAATTCTACTTGCTTATGCCACAAATCACGTGGGTGATAGAGCAAGCAGGAGGTCCGACGAGACAAAATTGACCTGCCTTCAAGCAAAAAACTATGTGAGGGGGAGATTTGCACTGCATAAGACCCCAATCAGACCCTGTCCCTGGTGACACAGGGTGGTGGCAGCATCATGCAGAGAGGCTGCTTTTCTTAGAAGAAAATCAGAAATGACGACAAGACGGAGCTAAATACAAAACTATCCTGAAAGAAAACCCATTAGAAGCTTCAAATAACTTGAGACTGGGGCAGAGGTTCACCTTTCAGCAGGACGACTCTCCTGAGCCTACAGACAGAAAGGTTTAGATCGATTCACCCTCATATTATAGCCCCATCAAAGTGGACTCCTAAATCCAAGTGAGTAGCATTTTTAGTTTCCAGATGTGTAAAACTGGTAAACACACACCTAATGTGTGAAAGTAATTGCAATGAAAGGTGGTTCTACGACATATTGACACCTTAGGGACTGAATACAAATGTGTCCCTCAGTAGTTTTTGTAGATTTTGATGTATTTTTAGCTATATGTAAATTAAAGGTTATTTTAGTTACACTTACCAATTATGAAGCTTATGTTGAACTTTCACATAAGGTTGTGGCTATAATGTGACAAAATGTCTCAACAAGTGTTCTTATTTTTTTATACATCACACTTTGTTAGATAATCAATATGAGTAAATACTACTATATGAAATATCCATATGTGGATGACTGTAAAATAAACTCATATATGCTATTAATGAAAGGGATCTCTGTGATCTATTAATATGAACAAAAAAATAAATGTTCATCACAGATAGGTTAACAAACAGGGAAAACATGCATTAGATGCTTAGCACTGAGTAGAGAACATATAGAATCAGAATCAGAAGACAATATGTCTATGTAGAGTTCCAACATCCCTGATTATAGATGAAAAATAAACCCTGATCAGTTTTTTTCTTTTTTAATTTTCAGTGTCTCCTCAAGTAATTTAGTGGAAATGATATCTCTGTTCTGTGACGCTGCATCCCTAGGGGGCACAATAATCTCACATATCACTAGGTGGCATTGTTACACCTCAGGAGGAAGGACTGCCAATAAAATATACATACATTACCATAGCAACAGCATTCTCCCCTCTTCTTTTCTTCTACTGTACAGTTGGCATATATAAAGTAGGGGTAAAAACTGCTAAAGATAAATTGAGAGGTTTCACTTTAGGCCAAAAGTTTGTTTTTTTTCCACTGTAATTGGTCTTGTGCAGAAGAGCATATGTGGTCAGAAATGGACAAATCGTACCTAAAGTCAGTGAGACGCCTCGAGCCAGACAGAAAGCAAAACTCAGGGTCAAGATAAGAGGCCCATTATGAGGCAACCGCCTCATAATGGGCCTCTTATCCTGAGAATCTGTGAACTCCTACAGTGATTTGTTCCTCCTACAATAAGAAGGTTACATCAATCTCCAGGATTCTGCATTCATTGCTGTTTGTAACAATTGGATTGAATCCTCACTGTGGTGATCTGCAGTCACATCTGGATTTATAGGAGCATGTAGAATGCAACAGATAATTGCATGCTTTAGTTTTTATTTTGGAGAAAGTGAGTGAAATGTTATATAAATGTCTAATCAGGAAAGAAGAATAAAAATAGAGGACCACACAATATAAAATAGATAAAATGGCTATTACGTACTGGCAGTGGCACAGTGGTGAGCATCCTGATTTGATTTTTTGCGTGGGTTCACTATGTATTTCGACTTCCTCCCACGGTCCAATAACACGGCTGTTGGGTTAATTGCTCTCTCTAAAGTGTCCTCAGGTGAGAGAGGGCGTATGTGCATGTTTGTCTGTCTTGTGTATTTCTATGTTGGCCTGTAGTGGACAGGCCCCCTTCTCAATAAGCGCTTGGAAATAGGCACCAGCCCACCAGTGATCCCATAAGGATAAGCGGTCACAGGCAATAAATGGACAGTTTAGTTACCCTTGAAACCAAGAAATGTCTGTAAATGAACACAATTTTAAATATCAACATAAAATATGAGGGTATGGGGTGCTGCAGTGGCACAGAAGTAACGCACCGGTACAGAGGCTTTAGTCCTCGATGTGGCTGTCGCAGGTTCAAGTCTCAGCCTCATCACCTTTGCTGCATGTCCTCCACCTCTCTCACTACCCACTTTCCTGTCTGACCACTCTCAAATAAAGGCCTCTAAAACCTTTTAAATAATTAGGATTTCATTCAAACTCTTTCTATGGATTTTTTTTGTGTGTGTGTGTTCTCTGATTACAGCTATGATCCAATATTCTATATATTAATGCTAAATTTTCATTATGTGCTGCATTTAGTGCACAGTACCTTGAAAAAGTAACCATCATGCTTAAATTTCACATTATAGCCACAAGCATAGTTGATTGGAATTTTATGACTAACACAGTGGTACTGTAATAATTGCTAAGTGGAAATACAAGAAAAGTTTCAAAGCTTTTTTGATTTTTTCACAAACACAATTCAAGGAAGCATGCATCTATTCAGCTTTCTTTACTCTGATCGTCCTTCAGAAAATCTAGTGCAACTAATTTCCCCCCCAGACGTCACTCAGCTTTTAAATAGAGTCCACCTGCGTCCAACTCAACTTCAGTATAAATCCAGCTATTTTATGGAGGAATCTGAGGACTTAGTCTTCCCATGATGCTAATATTCTCCAACACAGCAGATTGGTCAGGCTTATGAAATAATATCCAAAGCTTTGAACACCAGAGCACTGTTCAAACAATCATCTGAAATTGAAGAATGGCACAACTGCAGCCTACCAAGCCTTGACCTTTAGCCAACAGTGACGGGCTGCGGAAGGAGAGCATTACTTCGGAGAAGCGACCAAGAGGAAAACGATCAGCTCTGAGGAGCTGCGGAGATCCACCGCCCAGGTGGGAGAATCCATTCACAGGACAATTAGCTGTGTATTTTACAAATCTGTCCTGGCAAGAAGAAAGCCATAAAGTGCTGTTATCAGTTTGCCAGATGCCAAGTGGATAACACAGGAAAACGTGTGGATGTAGATGCTGTTTTTAGACTAGAGCAAAACAGAAAAGGCACCCTGTACACTATGTGTTTGATGTAAAACCAGCACACACTGAACACATCATCTCCGTGGTGAAACACGGTGGTGGCAGGATAATAATAATTATTTCAAGACAGATCGGCGCTGGTGAGAAGATGGGTGGGGTTGAAAGCATTTTAAAACAAAATGTGATGTTTTTCCAACACATTTTCTGTTACCATTGAGTAAACACATCTTGTGTTATTTTCCACACTTTAAGTGTTTCTCTATTTAAACAGAAAAGAAACATGAGCTGCAAAAGACTGCAAACCATTTAGGAATAATGTCACGTAAGGTCGAAAATAGAACAGTTTTTAAATCAAAGCACACGTGTGTGTTAAAAATGACCTTGTTCATGTCCAAACCTGAATCCAAATGAAAATGTTCCAGGACTTGCTCAGAGACTGCCTAGCCAATCGGCCTGAGTTTGAGCAATTTGCAAAGAATAATTGACAAACGTTTCAGTCTATATATGTGCAAATCTTAGAGATATAAGCCAAAAGCCAAACGGTATTTCAGTAAAATATTGACTCAGGAGATTTAAGTACAGTGGTAAAGGTGAAGGGGTGCATTCGTGAATCACAGTGCCTGGGCGGGAATTTCACAGGCATTTTTACAGCGTGGGTAAGTCATCAGGAAAAAGTGTGACATATTTATGACACAAGGCGTTGTTATTAAATGGTGACACTTGGCCTCTGGTAGTTTAACCCGCATTAGTGCCATAATAACCACACCCTCCTTCAGGTTTAAGTCTCCTTGTGTCTACTTTAAAGTTTGATCCATACGCATGTAAACATTTCCGTTTTGCTAAAAGAAGTGACAAAAGTGACAAAAGCGCATCGGCGACAGGATGTTTCAGCTTTTGGTGGATAAAATACACAGAGCTTTGTTTTCATTCTTTGAATGGGACTCGTTGCTTTAAGGAGGTGACGTGTTTGCGCAAACTCAGACGGGTGCGGTGGACTAATAGAGAGCAAACAGATGCACCTGCGCTTTACAGTCACCTAATGCAACATACAGTAAAGGCAGCAGGGCATTCTCATTGAAATAATCATAATCATAATATGGAATCATATCATAGTATGGAAATTTGGTGAATTTTAGACAGGAGTGAGGGATCTCGGCAGCAAACGTGCACACATTCAGGTCACTGATAATGTTTTTCGAGATTCGTAGCTGGCTGCTGTTTTCCATATTAGCCTCTACGCTTCGTCAGAGGTGATGGATGTGCTCGAGGGCACAAGAATGACGCTGCTGTTACGCACGAGCGCGCACCAAAAACCATTTACCCACTTTTCACCCCAAGCCCATACGTACCTATCATGTTCTGTGACAAGAGACACTCAGCGCATACAGAGTCGCTCCTTGTCCTTTGACCCCACAAGCTTCCAAAATAGAGGAACAACCTTGCGGAGACATGAGTCGGAGCGGCAGTTGTTAACAACTCTCTGTGTTGCCCGTCACTCAGCAGACTTTCGGGCGGTCAACAGCGGAGGTTATAAAACTTGTGGTAAAGTTTACACGGCAGTGGCGTTTGTTAGTTCTCCCACTGCGGAGTGGACTTTTTCTTCTCTAAACATTTCTTCGGAAGCCAAGAGAGGTCCTGCTCTAAAGCTGCTCTGCTTGTGGGTGAGTTTTATATTTTCCTACCTCTATTCCGGGTTAGGCACTTTGCTTTGGTAAACCTCATCATTTACAAACGCAACTGCAGAACGCCAAGTCAAAACATTCAGTTAAGTACGTGGAGCTCAGAGACAGTACATAAAAATATCAGCTGTGAAGACGTGGAGGAGTGCAAAATCTTATTGCAGAGTCAGAGAAACAAAAACCGTACACACACTGTTGAATATTTTATTTTTTTAGTGTTAAATTCGCATCGCAATGATTAAGAAAAAAAAAAAAAAACTTGTAAAAGATTTCGAAGGGGATTAGCTATTGAATTTATCACAAATTAAAAAAGTTGAAACGGGCATCCAAGACCAGCACAAGTTACAGAGTTTGAGGCTGATTATGTTCTGGCCCAAAGAAATGAGTTGTTTTAATAAAAAACAAAACAAAAACAAATTGCATTTCTTTTCAGCTGTTGCTGATAAGGCTTTACATACCATAGCTTTACATTCCGTGCTATAATTACTTTTTATTTTTGCATGCACTTTTTCATTTAACTAGAGGTTATGGCAAACTACTCAGAAATGTGTCAAGAGCTGAAAAAGATCAAAAACAAGACCTGAAAGTTGCTTGAATTCACTATTTGAAAAACCCAGTATTATAATTTTAGCTAAGTGTTAAGCCACCCACAGTACCATGAAAAAGTGTTTTTAAAGGCTTATACATTTTTCTGTTTTTGTCTCGCATCTCTGATCAAACAAAACCCTGACCCTGACAAATAATTGCTCTCTAAAACTAATGACCGTTGTCCCTCTTGGCATCAACAACTGTTATCAAATATTTCTGATAAGGACTGAGACATTTACACTAATAGGGAGGTATGTTGGCCCCACTTTTCACAGAATCGTTTTTATTAAGCCAGACTTGAAGATTTTTGAGCATGAAGGTCATGCCACAGAAACTGAATCAGGTTTAAATCCAGATGTAAATTGATCAACTCTAAAACCTTCTGCTTGAGCCTAAGTTTGGAAACTAATGGCTGGACACTCGGGGAAGGTGAATTCATGGTTCTATTCATAAAGACAAATCACCTTGGTCCTTAAGTTTGGTTGTCAGTATGATTTTGTTTTTCTGAATGGCTGTTCGGATGTGATGGGATGTACGTCTTTAAAAAAAAAACAAAAAAAAACTTACATTTTTCTCTCCAGTCCACAGAATATAGGAGAGTAAGTTTAGAGGAGCTTTTGTGTTCTTTTAGGTAAGCAATGATTTTCACAATGGATGTCTCTGTTGAAAGTCATTATTATCTTTTTATTAAATTCTAAATTCCTTGTCAAACGGCATTTTGACTAAAGTCCAAGAGGTTAGAGTCCTTGTCAAACGGCGTTTTGACTAAAGTCCAAGAGGTTAGAGTCCTTGTCAAACGGCGTTTTGATTAAAGTCCAAGAGGTTAGAGTCCTTGTCAAACGGCGTTTTGACTAAAGTCTGAGAGGTTAGAGTCCTTGTCAAACGGCGTTTTGACTAAAGTCCAAGAGGTTAGAGTCCTTGTCAAACGGCGTTTTGACTAAAGTCCGAGAGGTTAGAGTGCTTGTCAAACGGCGTTTGACTAAAGTCCAAAGGGTTGGAGTCCCAGTTGACGGCATCTCAACTAAAGTTCTACAGCTTTTTATTTCTCTTTCTCACTGTTTACGTTTTAATTATGTTTTTTAAATCTGTTTCTCACATGCTGTTTTTATTTTAATTATGTAAAGCACTTTGAAATGCCTTGCTGCTGAAATGTGCTGTACAAATACATTTTGATTGATTGATTGATTGATCTAAACGCTTACCTCCGCTGAGGTCTTCCATGATTTAAATGCTTCTCTGGGTTGTTTTGTGGCTAAGTCTATTCATGCCTTACATTTTCACATAAAGCCAGTTTGCTTTCACAAACCCATTTTTTTCCCATACTAAATAAAATCCTGCTCTAAGGATTTTAATATCACACTAAATAACACAGGTCATTAAAATGTATTAGATCTTCTAAAATATATTTCATTGTGACGAAAAAAAAAAAAAGCCAAAGTAGAGGAAATCTGCCAAGAGGCAAATATTTCACTGGACGATATTTTTTTGTTATTGTTCTGAGCTAAAACTGTACAGGAAATGGTGGACAGTAAATATTGAAAAGTGAAAAGGTGAACCTCGAAAATAAATTCTGCTTAGGCCTTAAAACTTCACTTGCAGCACGGTGCTTGCAGCAGAACTTATGTTTTACCATTGACACTCTGAGTTTATGGTACGACTCTCTTTTCTGTTCCTGTTGTGAGTGAAAGGAATTGCTAGTGGTTTGGTTGACACGAGTATTTGGCCAGAGCTGTTCAGCTGTCTGAAGCTCTGGGCAAAATATGTCCCAGTGTTTTTCTGTGAGTGACCCAGCTTGACTCAAATGTGATAATTGCAGGGAATCTTGCTCCCTGCTGTGATGTTTAGTTTGAGCTTCCAGCAGATTAATAGACAGAAGAGCCGACTGTCACATGAGATCAGGATAAATCTTGAAACGCATCCTGTGCTGGGATTGTTGTGAGATCCCCTTCACATTCAACAAACAGGGTCTTGTTTTGCCACATTGGAGAATAAAGCAGAAATGTGCAGAAAAATCATAAAACCACAAAACTTAGAAAATTAAGATTTTAATTCCTTTAACTGTAGAAAAAGATTGAGGCGTTGGATGGTGTACTCTAAACTTAATTTAAGTTAAGTTTAAATTAACTTTAATTTACTCAACTGATACCATCAGTTGAAAATCTGACGCATTATTCATTTGATATCATGGACATTAATTTCACTGCATGAAAAAAGAAAGTGGTGTACGTTTTATTTTTCTTTATTTTAAACCATTAAAAAAACATAGTGTTCACCAATTAGCGACACCGTTGTGACCAGACACAGGAATAGCAGGTAGGATTAATAGAGCAGGAAGTGAACGCTTTGTCCTCCAAAGTTGATGTATTAAAAGCAGAAAGAATATGCATACAAAAAGATCCAAACAGATTTGACAAGGATCAAATTGTGATGTCTAGATGACTGGGTCAGAGCAAATCTGCAGTTTTTGTGATGTGTTCCTGCATTGTAGTGGTCAGTTTATTTATCAACAGGAGACCAGTCAATGAACAATGGTGGTGACAGGCCCATGAGCTATCAGTTTGTTGACGCACAAGGGAAATGAGGCTAGTCATAAGATGGACTACTATCGCTCAATGTAGAGAGGAAATCAAAGTTTCTGATAGAAAAGTGTTGGAATACCCAAAGCATCAATGACTGTTTACAAAACACTTCATGGCAGGACGTGGGTGCATTTTTGCCGTTTACGTGTGTTTTGTAAAAGGTGAGGGAGACTGAAGTCGAACAGACTAATTGGCCAAATGAGTTAGTTACTGCCTTGTATCAGCTGAAAACAGAGATCACCATCATGTTGTATGCATTTAATGTGCATCATTTCTTTCCATAAACACAAATTGGACAGTTTGCTGTGAAATGCACCAAGAAGAACAGATCTGACCTCTGCCAAAGTTAAAAAACAGACATCACACACCAACAATATGTTTAAAGCTTTAAAATAGTAGATTTTCAACACCCAGATTCTCTATAACACTTATCAACCAAACTCATCTCCACACCATGTATGGTTCTTCAGTGCAGGTTTGATATTTGAATGGCCAGAAGTAGCTTAGGCGAGGGCTCCACTTTCAAGGTTCATGACATCGCCGTTTTATGAAAGTGCAAGATGAAAACAGACACGCTGATAGTAGGATGACAATATGTTAGTGATCTATGTATTGTACAGCCTTAGCAGAGATGCAGTATTTAGTAGGTTTTTGTATTTCACTGCATTTGTGCTCTAGCTGTCCGTAATATCTTTTGATGGCTGGATGGACTCTCTCTGCCCTTCCACACCTTACACTGGCTTTAGATTGAGAGGCTAAAGCTCCAGGGCCATGAACAAGCAAAATAAGTTAGAGGAAAATGAAGGTTAATCAGAGTTGATACCATCATCACAGAAGTGAACAATAGTCTTGTACCAGCACATTTCCAAATAATCTGCACCTCTGTTATAAACAAGACTGCAAAGGTTAGAGCTTAAATGTTTATGTGGGTGCAAAATGTTTAACTGAAAAGCTGGTTGTGGAAAATGACAAAGAGCCAAGTTTGATTTATCAGCTCTGTTTCATTTCCGTAACTTGGTTCAAAGTTATGGAAAATAAATTGTTTAATTAGAGCTTGAGAGACTGAATTATATTCTGCTGAGCTAATAAAAACATTTCTGATTTGCCAGTACTGCCCATAGATCACCTTTCTGGAGCCATGAACAATTTGCTCTTTGAAGGAGAGTATTGTGAGGGTTTTTGACAGCTTCATTTTTACTGAATAAATTACAAATGTAGACCCACATGAAAATGTCAAAGTGGCAATTACCAGATAACACACTGAAGAAGCTTGTAGTTTCCCAAATATTACAGCTTTACTTGGATCATAAAGCCATGGGAATTACTCAAGTAGGAGTGGTTTTGTCAAAGTAATAATTTATTTCTTGAAAAACCCAGATATTCAGGTTTCCCTGTGTAAACAATAATAAGTAAAAAGTGATCTGAACCCTTTAGAACCTGCATTTTCTGGTTTATTAGATGCAGAGAAAGAATGAGAACATTCTAAATGTCAGAAGGTGAATTGTCTGAGTGCACTTTTCTGAAGTTAGAGAATGAATTCACACAGGAAATAACACAACAGCCTGAGCAGTCAACAGGGGAACCCATACATCTAGTTGCAAATGGATTTACTGGCAATATAAAAGGTAGTAGTAAAATCTCAAACACTTGAGGACTCAAAAGTTATTTACAATGGTAAGCCTCTTTTAAAGATTAAAGGTCTGATGCACCTAAATTAAAATACTGATTAGAAAGAACTTACCTAGAAATTGATCTGCTTAGAAAAGAAAGAGTGAGTGAGATGGAGACTCCATCTGACACAAAACAGTCCATTTGGTCAAAGCTTCAGGCTATTGTGTCACATTAACAGACTTTGTAATTCTTTAAAAAAAATCATACAATAAATGAAACAAAAAGGTTGATATTAGTTGAATCATTCACAAGGGCTGTGTAAAAATTTAAATTTTGAGCATACTTATGTGGAATTACATTCTTTAAGAGAAAATATTTTATTAGAAGTTATACATTCATTCTAGGGCTGCAGTGATAACTCAAATGATTCAAGTACCTTGATTATTGAAATTCCTTGAAGTGAAATTGATCTGCCTCAAATTGAGGCAAATTTGAGGCAAATTATCTGCGCCAAGTATGTCCCCAGCCAGATATTATTTGTGTTGCACAACGCTCTCACTTCCGCCTGAGTTATTAGACGTTATGATGCTACTTGCTAACAGCATAATTTTCAAGTTCGGTCTGAGGGGATTTCTTTGATTGATGACACTGTTCAGGTTTTTATTGTTTGTCAAGGGACCAATAAGTATCCTTAGAATGACGGGCGCGATCCAAGGAATACAACTCCTAAAACTGCTGCCTGTTAGTTAGCCGGTTAGCAGCAAACAGCGGTGATGAGTGTGGCAAAAGTATTTATACAGGTGGCGCGGATAGATGGAACACTGCGGACAGCTGTTGATGCTTAGCATGAGTGTAGCTTTACGGACAAACCGTAAAATAAACGTACCACCATCCTGGCCACAACAACTGGGTGGCTGAGCGCACTGTGGCAGGCAGATGCGTTTCTGTGTGTGACGTAGGTGCCGAAGATCCCGTCACTAACATGGACTCAAAAGCTATAGCTGGCTGGGCAAAGTGAGAGCTCATCTATTAATTAAATTCACTGAAGAATATAAAAACTGGAGTATAGAGTTTTTGTATTTGTGAGCCTGCTGCTTTATTATTAGATTGAATGTAATTTCAGATTTTTGCATAATTTTTGTCCAAGTTAACTTTAAATGTAAGCTATTATTGTTACAAGTTAATTTTCTGAACTAGAGAAAAGTAATTATAGGGAATCACGGATATGAAAATTTGGGCCGAAGTTGATATCCGATACTGCTGTTATGGCAGAATTTACAAGTATTTTATTTTATCACATTTTTTTATTCGATTACTCAATTAATTGTCAGAATAATCAATAGATTACTCAATTACTAAAGTAATCATTTACAACAGCCCTATTTTATAAGTATTTCAACATTTCACAGTTAAAAAAAAATAACATGGAAAGTCACCAACTCTCAGTCCCCAGTGGGAACACAGACAGAAGACATAATGCTGCCTCAGTAAGTCATTCATAGTTTTTCAACCATCCTACACCCACGGATAAGTAGATACAGCATATGTCGCAACATGCTAGGCATGTTGTCTCCAGCTCGCTTCTCTCTCTCCCTGTCAAAGACGTTTGGAGATAAATGCCCCTCAGCAAATTCTGTAATTGTATAATTAGTGCATGCTGCTGCAGTGCTCCGTTAAACCCTAAATTTGCAGGGTGGAGATCTAACCTCATCAATGCCTTTACATAGTGAACATTCCATACATTATGATTCAGAAACATGCACACAACAATCCTATTTTTTTATTTAGCACATTTGATGGATCAAAAATGTTAAATATAATAGATATGCCGTGACAGGATGAAGTATATTTAGATGCTGTCAGCATCTGAGCAGCTCATTGTTATCCATTAAGATCGGCTCGTGCAGTGTAAGAGCCTTACCAGGCAGGGGGTGAGTCTCTTAGCCACTTAATCAGTGCTGCGCTGGGAAGAGCAAAACTCCACGACAGTCACATATAGTCAACAAAGTTATGGTATCAACGTGAAACCACTGCATGTAGTAGCAGAGCATAACCTAATAATCTTATTTAGTGGGCAAAGAAAGCTGATTGCGAATTAACTTTGCTCTTCAGAGCTCTCATGGGCTGTAATTTGTTGTTTGTTGCTTGGAATTGATTTCAGTGTTAAAACTTTGTTTATGAGGCATACACAGTTGGAAACATTGTTAATTAGAAAAAGACAAAGACCAAAAAAAAAAAAAAAGCTAAAAACTTTAAATCTAAAATATCATGGTGCATGAATGGTTTAATGCTTAACAAAAAAAAAAAAAAAAAGCTAAGAAAATCAGAGAAAACAGTCAGCTGTCTCGTGTGAACATTGCTCATCACTGCATCGCTGAGAGATTCTTAAATTAATCTCATGTAAAGGTTTAAATCCTAGCAAATTTTGAATTATACGCTGTGTTTTAAATGTAAAATCACTGACAAATCACAGCAAATGATGTGCTTGTTAAGCTGAATGCAGGGGAGCTTTTAAGTGGATGGTGAGGGCTCCAAATTATCTCTTGCTCCCTGCAGAGAAGAAGGAGTAAGTGTTTGGTTTTCTCTGAGATGCACAATAATCGCATCTTTTGCATATCAGTGGTCGGAGAGAAAGCCTTCATGTGGATTAGCCATTTAAATGCTGTTTAGCATGATAATCTGACAGTATTACATGCATGAATTAATTAAACACTCTTTGTACTCTGCAATCTGGCCTTGAGAATGAATGCTACCACTGTCAGAAACATTACAACTGAATTCTGCCTTTAATAACACCTTAACTGTCAGCACAAAATGGGTCCATGAGGACGTAGTAGGTCAATTTTGTTTAATCTTTATATGTTAGATTCCATATGCAGCTTTATTCTTATCCATGAGGCTCTGATGAAATTATATTGGTCAAACACTGACACATCTGATTATTATTTAAGAGGGCAGGGGGTAATCAAGAGAGGGTACTAAACTTCTTCCACTTCCAAATAACACAGACCACTTTGCACAATCGGGCTTTGAATGTCTAAAGACAAATCATTTTACTTCATTGCTAAGTTTCTGCCCTGATATGCACCAATGTGTTACATCGTGTTACAATCATGTTGAATCAACTAAATGTACTGCAGAGGTACTTTTAAATAAGTTCTCAAAGCAAATCAAAGTGACCTGTAGATATCAAAATCAGTGTTGCAGCAAAGATTGTCAAAATTTCTGGAAGAGGGAACACAATTTTCTGATCTTATGGAGTATGTTGGCCTTTAATCATATTCCGTTTAGTTATTTAAGTAGTTGTCTTTATAAAGCATTGTTCAGGGAAAAAAAAATATAAAATTGGCAGCTCAGACCTCAAAGAAAACCTGAAACCAATCTTTCTGGCACTTCTCTCATTTGTTTATGTGTGACGTTGACTGAAATGTAAAACAATTCTTATCAGGCAACTCCCAGCTTGGATTCTGGCCTTAAAAAGACATCCAGCATCTTACGCAGAAGATGCCACGAGAAGATGACCATGAAAGAGAAACTAAAGCTCGGATGTGTGTATTTGTCTGGAGAATTTATTGCTGCACTCTAAGGACAGTCAGTCCACATTTGGAATGCCTGGGAAATATTTACTGCAGTCACTGACACACAGGAACTCGCAAGTCCTCAACACCGTGTTTTAAAATAGAGGCACCACTCTATTTTAATCAAAAAACTGATTGCCTCCAATCTCGGCTGCCTTTTAAAACACTTGTTGGTATATTTGCTAGCTTCAGTGTTTCACCCTGTTGAGGGGATGAAGGCTTCTGCTCTGAGAAAAACTTTCCAGTTAACTCTGTCAGGTTAGATACCAGGATTCTGGTTACCATGGAGCCTGACGTTTTGCTCTTTCAGACCCAGTTCTTCCTAACTACGAAGAGCAAAGGTCGTGACCACTCTGGGCGACAAATGTTTGGAGGAATCAGCGCCTCACGCAGGAGGCACAAATAATGGAATCCTGTCTGAGTTGGGTGATGCAGTTTAACTGCGGTCACCTATGCTGGCCCAAACTCCTCTTTACTCCCCACATGTGCTTAATTTTCTAGAACGTTTGAGCAGGTTTGACGGTCAGTAGACTGCATTCCTCCTGGAGAGTGAGGATCATAGTTTGTTGGCTCTGAAAATGCTATTCCCCCAACATTCATCTCGACTCTTGCTTTTGAACAGGGCCCTCACTGTTAAGACTCGGGACAAACACTCGTATTGAGTCAGAGATACAGAAATAAGTTGTGACATCTGTGATCTATCACCCTGTTTACTGTGACAGCGTGTCCCTTTCGCTAGATTTGGAAGTAAACATCCTCTCTATATGTGGGCACCTCCTGTTAATTCGTCAGTGACTCAGTGAACATTTACTTTGCTGTGTCAAACAACGAAAACAGAACGTAGCAGTTCCAGACGTTCGATGAAAGCTTATGATAGGTTTCTCTGTTGAAGAGAAGATAAGGACATTGCTATGATGCACAGTCTTGTTCCTACATGTTCCTTCTTGTTGGGATTATAACGGCACTTGCTGTTCCCACAACTGATAAAGGCATAAAACTGGCTCCTTTGTCTCGTCAGAGTTTCCCTCCTGACATGATCAATCTCCAAAATACAGCACCATGCAAAAGTATTCATTCCTGTAGAAGTTATTTACTCTTGGTGAATTTAAAAATACCTATTTGTGCATTTCATTTGGATTTTATGTGATAAGTCAGAGTTATGCGAAATTGTGAAATAGAAGGAAAATAATACATGGTTTTCAGATTAAAAATTGAAAGCTGTTGACTGCATTTGTATTCAGCTTCCATGTGAAGGCCACTGAGGTTTGCTAGAAAACATTACTGGACAAAGTTTATGAGGAGCAAAACCCACACTAAAATGGCCAGGGACAAACGTGGAGAAGTTAAAGCAAAGTTTGATTTGAAAACATTATCCCAATTCTCAAGCACTGTTAAATCCATCCAAAATGAATATTTCAAAGATGCAAACCATCAGCCCACCTGACCTGACAGGAATGGCAAAGAGAGCTTGGCGAAATCTCTTGACGGAAGGAAGCTTCAAAAGTCCCAAATGCAGTTACTAACCATGAAGGGGGCACAGCGAATATGAGGAAGAATGAAAGACTGCTGTTGAGTATGGGTGGGTTTTGTGTGAACAAAAAGAATAAATATAGGAAAGAACTAATTAGCTACTGATGAACATAGTGGAGGACCTATGAGACTATGGATTAGTTCTCTTTAAAAGTCTCTGGGGATGTTCTTAG